>NC_135808.1:38594961-38907809 GCF_964213995.1 Mustelus asterias
TGAAATGTAGGCTTGAATTTTACCGGCATGCCCACCCCAATTCTGGGGGCGGGCGAGGCTCGGAGAATGGCATTCTCCGTTGGCCTCAGATATGATCGTACGAACTTCGGGCAGATGTGCCGGTAAAATTCCACCTGTAGTGTCTGAAAGGATATTGGGAGCAGATTCAATGTAAAGGTGTATTAGGGACCTGGATAAATACCTGAAAAGAGAAAGAAACTTGCATTTCAATGGAGAAAGGGCAGAGGGATGGAAAGTATTTCCAAAGAGCTACCATAGACACAATGGGCTCAATGGCCTGATTGTGAACTGGATCAGTATGTGATTCTCTCCACATAACTGATGTAGAATTGGACAGAGTATTCCTGCTGGGAACTAACCGTTGGGATTTATAAAGATCCTAGCAGAATTTATCTGCTTTCATTCTTCACATCTCAGTTTTGAAAGCCAAGAATACTTTAAGCTTTTTTAAAGAAAAGAAAATTCTCATGCAAGTTCCACCACCTTCAGAGATTTGTGTTCCTGAAGCTTCATTGAGGAATTCTGACCACTCTTGGGACATCAAAAAATACCAGAACATGATTACAATTCATCTTAATGGATATGATCCACCAGGAGACTGAATCTAATGTAATCTGATGGAATTTTGACAATACCTGAATTAACTGCGAAAAGAATGTACTAGTTAAACTGGTTGTCTCTGTGGCGCAATTGGTTAGTGCGTTCGGCTGTTAACCGAAAGGATGGTGGTTTGATACCACCCAGGGACGACGAGCATTCACAATATGGTCGGTGCAGGACTGGAGGGCCGAAGAGCCTGTTCCTATGCTGTAATTTTCTTTGTTCTTTGGTTATCCTCAGCAAACACTCCCAAGACAGGTAAAGTAAGGGGTTAGATACAGATTAGAGCTCTAGACTTTCAGCTGTGACTTAGTGAGTACTTTTGTCTCTGAGTCAGAAAATTGTGGGCTCACAAAAGAGACTTGAGCAATGAGGCTGACACTCCAGTGCAGCACTGAGGGAGTGCTGCACTGTCAGACGCAACATCTTTCAGCTGAGTTAAATCAATTCCCGCCTACCCTCTCAGATGAATGTAAAAGATCCCCATGGCACTATGTGGTAGAAGAGCAGGAGAGTTATCCCTGATGTCCTGGTCAACATGGATCCAGAAATCAACATCACAAAAACAGATTATCTGGTCATGATCACATTGCTGTTTGTGGAAGCTTGCCATGTTTCATTCATTACAACAGTGACCACACTTTAAAAAGCGTTTCATTGGCTGCAAATGCTTTCAGGAACCAAGTTTGTGAAAATGACTGTAAAACTACATTCTGCACTCTCTCGTTTCCTTCTCTATGAACAGTATGCTCTGTCTGTTTCCCGTGCAAGAAACAATACTTTTCACTGTATGCTAATACATCTGACAATCATAAATTTAAATCAAATCAAAAAACTAAATGCAAGTCTTTCCTCCTAACGGAAAAAAATCTGCTTCCTGTGAACTGGAAATTCTCAACGCATGGATGGAGAAAGTATACCAGCCCCAGTGACAGTGACCAATGTATTGTTATCTAGGACTCTTACTGTAGGCTCCTGAGTGTTTCAGTGAGTAGGAACACACCACACTGACAAATCAGATAGCCTAGGTTAAAATAAATTCATTGTGAGTTATAAATCTATACAGAAGATTAATAAACTAGGAGACAAACAACAACATAATATTCAGCTTACAGCAAACTGAATCAACCAAATAACAAAACATTTAAAAATGACTCAAGATCTTTCTCGGAACAAGAAATGATTCTTGGAAGAGTGTAAGGTGAACATATCACGCTGTTATTATATCAAAGTATGATGGGCTGAGGGAACTCAGGTCTGTAGAGACTCACCTCCCCAAACTCAGGATAGTAGTCCTCCCAGACAGCAGAGTACAAACATTATCCATGGTATTAGTCAAACACAGTAAGAAGTTTAACAACACCAGGTTAAAGTCCAACAGGTTTATTTGGTAGCAAAAGCCACACAAGCTTTCGGAGCTCCAAGCCCCTTCTTCAGGTGAGTGGGAATTCTGTGACAGGGGATATGTCGGGCCATGAGGTTGCAGATTGTGCTGGAGTACAGTTCTGCTGTTGTTGATGGCCCACAGAGCCTCATGGATACCTATTCTTGAGTTGCTAGATCTGTTCGAAGTTGATCCCATTTAGCACCCTGATAGTGCCACACAACACGATGGAGGGTATTCTCAACATGAAGGCGGGATTTCATCTCCAGGACTGTGCGGTGGTCACTCTTACCGATACTGTCATGGACAGATGCATCTGCAGCCGGCAGATTGGTAAGAATGAAGTCAAGTATGATTTTCCCTCTTGTCGGTTCCCTCACCTCCTGCCGCAGACCCAGTCTAGCAGTTATATCCTTTAGGACCCGACCAGTTTGATCAGTAGTGCTGCTGCTGAGCCACTCTTGGTTGTGGACATTGAAATCTCCTACCCAGAGTCCATTTTGTGACCTTGCCACTTTCAGTGCTTCCTCCAAGTGTAGTTCAATGTGGAGGAGTACTGATTCATCAGCTGAAGGAGGATAGTACGTGGTAACCAGTAAGAGGTTTCCTTGCCAATTTTTAACCTGAAACCATGAGACTGCATGGGGTCTGGAATCAACGTTCAGGACTCCCAGGGCAGTTCCCTCCCAATTGTTTACCACTGTGCCGCCATCTCTGCTGGGTCTGTGGACATAATGTGGAGATGTCGGCATTGGACTGGGGTAAACACAGTAAGAAGTCTCACAACACCAGGTTAAAGTCCAACAGGTTTATTTGGTAGCACAAGCTTTCGGAGTGTCACTTCTTCTTCAGGTGAGTGGGAGTTGTGTTCACAAACAGGGCATATAAAGACACAAACTCAATTTACAAGATAATGGTTGGAATGCGAGTCTTTACAGGTAATCAAGTCTTAAAGGTACAGACAATGTGAGGGGAGAGAGGGTTAAGCACAGGTTAAAGAGATGTGTATTGTCTCCAGACAGGACAGTTAGTGAGATTTTGCAAGCCCAGGCAAGTTGTGGGGGTTACAGATAGTGTGACCTGAACCCAAGATCCTGGTTGAGGCCGTCCTCATGTGTGCAGAACTTGGCTATCAGTTTCTGCTCAGCGGTTCTGCGTTGTCGTGTGTCGTGAAGGCCGCCTTGGAGAACGCTTACCCGAAGATCAGAGGCTGAATGCCCGTGACTGCTGAAGTGTTCCCCAACAGGAAGAGAACACTCCTGCCTGGTGATTGTCGAGTGGTGTTCATTCATCCGTTGTCATAGCGTCTGCATGGTCTCCCCAATGTACCATGCCTCGGGACATCCTTTCCTGCAGCATATCAGGTAGACAACGTTGGCCGACTCACAAGAGTATGTACCGTGTACCTGGTAGATGGTGTTCTCACGTGAGATGATGGCATCCGTATCGATGATCCGGCATGTCTTGCAGAGGTTGCTGTGGCAGGGTTGTGTGGTCACTGTTCTCCTGAAGGCTGGGTAGTTTGCTGCGGACAATGGTCTGTTTGAGGTTCTGCGGGAGTTTGAAGGCAAGAAGTGGGGGTGTGGGGATGGCCTTGGCGAGATGTTCGTCTTCATCGATGACATGTTGAAGGCTCCGGAGAAGATGTCGTAGCTTCTCCACTCCAGGGAAATACTGGACGACGAAGGGTACTCTGTCCGCCGTGTCCCGTGTTTGTCTTCTGAGGAGGTTGGTGCGGTTTTTCGCTGTGGTGCGTCAGAACTGTCGATCGATGAGTCGAGCGCCATATCCTGTTCTTATGAGGGTATCTTTCAGCGTCTGTGGATGTCTGTTGTGATCCTCCTCATCTGAGCAGATCCTGTGTATACGGAGGGCTTGTCCGTAGGGGATGGCTTCTTTAACGTGTTTAGGGTGGAAGCTGGAGAAGTGGAGCATCATGAGGTTATCCTTGGGCTTGCGGTACAGTGAGGTGCTGAGGTGACCGTCCTTGATGGAGATGCGCGTGTCCAAGAATGCAACCAATTCCGGAGAGTAGTCCATGGTGAGTCTGATGGTGGGATGGAACTTGTTGATGTCATCATAGAGTTGTTTCAGTGATGATTTGAGTTATAAGGAGAGGCTGGATGGACTGGGATTTTTTTCTCTGGAGCGTAGGAGGTTTAGGGGTGATCTTATAGAGGTCTGTTAAATAATGAGGGGCATACATCAGCTAGATAGTCAATATCTTCTCCCAAAGGTAGGGGAGTCTAAAACGAGAGGGCATAAGTTTAAGGGGAGAGATACAAAAGGGTCCAGAGGGGCAATTTTTTCACACAGAAGGTAGTGAGTGTCTGGAACATGCTGCCAGAGGTAGTAGTAGAGGCAGGTACAATTTTGTCTTTTAAAAAGCTTTTAGACATGGGTAAGATGGCTATAGAGGGATATGGGCCAAATGCAGGTAATTGGGACTAGCTTAGTTGTTAAAAAAAGGGGGTGGCATGGACAGGTTGGGTCGAAGGGCCTGTTTCCATGTTGTTAACCTCTATGTCTATGTCCAAAGGAAGGAAATGTCATCAATGTATCTAGTGTATAGCGTCGGTTGAAGGTCCTGTGCAGTGAAGAGGTCTTGTTCGAACCTGTGCATGAAGATGTTGGCATATTGAGGTGCGAATTTGGTCCCCATGGCTGTTCCATGTGTCTGGATGAAGAACTGGTCATTGAAGGTGAAGTCGTTGTGGTCCAGGATGAAGTGGAGGAGTTGTAGAATTGCATCTGGAGACTGGCAGTTGTCGGCGTTGAGTACAGAGACAGTTGCCGTCGTCGTGGGGGATGCTGATGTAGAATGTCGAGACATCCATTGTGACGAGGAGTGCTCCTGGTTCAACTGCTCCATGTGTGCTGAGTTTCTGTAGGAAGTCCGTAGTGTCACAACAGAAACTGGGGGTTCTTTGTACAATGGGTTTCAGGATGCCCTCGACGTAGCCAGAGAGGTTCTCACACAGGGTCCCATTGCCTGATACGATGGGACGGCCGGGTGTGTGGGACTTGTGTATCTTCGGGATGCAGTAGAGATCTCCAACGCGGGGTGTACCTGGGATGAGAGCATGGAGGGTGCTCTGAGGTCCGGGTCAAAGATCTTGATCAATCTGTTGAGTTGACGGGTGTGTTCTTTGGTCGGATCTGCGGGTAACTGTCTGTACTGTTCCTTGTTGTTCAGTTGTCGGTACAGTTCTTTGCAGTAATCCGCTCTGTTCAGTATGACGGTGCCCCTCCTTTGTCTGCTGATTTGATGGCAATGTTGCGGTTGGTCTTGAGAGCGCGGATGGCGTTGCGTTGTGCTTGAGTGATGTTCGGGGCTGTCTTGTGAGTGCGGCAAATAAATCTGGCATTGACGCACCTCCTGACGGCTTGGGCGAGTTGAGGGCAGCTGCCAGTTCGACTCTTTCCTCTTTGGTTGCTGCACCGCAGATCTCTCTGTCGGCTGTTCCGGTTCATTGGCTGTCTCATTGTGTTCACTGTTGGCCTCTTGGGGTTTGTGGAAGAACTCCCGCAGCCTCATTCGCCTGATGAATTCCTCTGTGTCCACTTCGAGACTGATGGGGTCCATTTTGGTGGTGGGGCAGAAATTGAGCCCTCGGCTGAGAACTTCGATTTTGTCTGGTTGAAGTGTGTAGTCCGACAAGTTGACAATAGACTTCCCTGCAGTGGCACTGTTTTCTACTGTGGTACCGGGGGAGACTTGGTTGCTGCTGGTGGTGATGCCAAGTTTCCTTTCTTGGTGTGCATGTAGATGGTGTAGTTCCATTGTCTCGTCTGCTTGGCAGTGTTTCACAGCTGGTCTGCGTCCTGAGCGCAAGTTGAGAATATGGACTCTATCTTGGTTTCCAGGCTGCGACGTCTGCTGTAGAGCTGGTGTATGGGTGGTTGAGGAGTGTGAGAGAGGTGCGACGGCAAAGTCTCTCAGCGTAGTTTGTGTTATAGGTTCACCTGAGTGGGTTGATGATCTGTAGTCCTTTCGGTATCTTCTGTGTATCGGTATCTTCTCCAAGGCGCCTTCACGACAGACAACAATGCAGTCGCTGAGCAGAAACTGATAGCCAAGTTCTGCACATGAGGACGGCCTCAACCGGGATCTTGGGTTCATGTCACACTATCTGTAACCCCCACGACTTGCCTGGGCTTGCAAAATCTCACTAACTGTCCTGGCTGGAAACAATACACATCACTTCAACCTGTGCTTAATCCTCTCTCCACTCACATTGTCTGTACCTTTAAGACTTGATTAGCTGTAAAGACTCGCATTCCAACCATTATCTTGTAAATTGAGTTTGTGTCTATGTATGCCCTGTTGGTGAACACAACTCCTGAACTCACCTGAAGAAGGAGTGACACTCCGAAAGCTTGTGCTACCAAATAAACCTGTTGGACTTTAACCTGGTGTTGTGAGACTTCTTACTATCAGGGGGAGAGCCAGCCTGCAGTGCCTAATGGGAGTTTTAGTTCTGCCGCGCGCAGCGATGGTTGGTGCCCAGTGTTCGGGAGTTAGGGAACCCCCACGATTTGCCTGGGCTTGTAAAATCTCGCTAACTGTCCCGGTTTGAGACACCTCTTTAATGGACCCCACCAAAATGGACCCATCAGTCTCGCACCGGACACAGAGGAATTCCTCAGGCGAATGAGGCTGCGGGAGTTCTTCCACAAACCCCAAGAGGCCAACAGTGAACACAATGAGACAGCCAATGAACCGGAACATCCGACAGAGAGATCCGCAGTGCAGTAACCAAAGAGGAAAGAGTCGAATTGGCCGCTGCCCTCAACTCGACATGTATGCCCAAGCCGTCAGGAGGTGCGTCGATGCCAGATTTATCAGCCACACTCACAAGACAGCCCCGAACATCACTCAAGCACAACGCAACGCCATCCGCGCTCTCAAGACCAACCGCATCATTGCCGTCTGTATCTGAAAAGACTTGATTACCTGTTAAGACTCGCATTCCAACCATTATCTTGTAATGAGTTTGTGTCTATATATGCCCTGTTTGTGAACCCAACTTCCACTCACCTGATGAAGGAGCAGCACTCCGAAAGCTCGTGCATTGTGCATTTGAGACTTCTTATTCGGGAGTTGGAATGTGAGGAAGTGCGAGCCCTAGCGGTGGAATCGAATTGAAAAGCAGACATTGATCCTTGGTAGGAACCAGAGCGATGGCGGTGGGAAGATTCACCATTGCAGGAGATTCTCTGCATACAACTGAAGGGGAAAAAGTCACACAAGTCACAGCATTCCCACTGACTGGAGAACAGAGAAGAGTTGCAGCAGGAGGATAGTGTGGTTGGCCATGTCAAAGGCTGCAGAGAGGTTGCTTCTCTCTCCACAGGTGTTTCCTGACCTGAGGATTTCCAGCACTTTCTGAATCTCTATCAGATTTTCAGCATTCACCGGATTTTGCCCCATTGGATTCCAAAAGCTGTCTGTGTGCACTTTAGGGAAGTGTAGACTGTGAGCTGATTTGATGGAAGTTTGAAAATAACAACAGTTTGTCTTCATGATTTCATGTAGACAAATTGTTTCAATTGGAGAGGTTAGAGAGGATCAAAGGTCATTTACAAGATGTGCAAGGGCAGAGCTATAGATTCATCAATCATTAAAGATAACAAAGCAGCTCAACAAAAACATTTTATTTTAAAAAATCAAACAATAACTTGGGGTCCATTTTTGGAGGAATAGAATTGAAAAGTAGAGAAACAAGGACATAGAAGATAGGAGCAGGAGGAGGCCATTTGGCCCTTCGAGCCTGCTCCACCATTCATCACCATCATGGCTAATCGTCCAACTCAATAGCCTAATCCTGCTTTCTCACCATAACCTTTGATCCCATTCACCCCAAGTGCTATATCCAACTGCCTTTTGACTGCATTAAATGTTTTGACATCAACTACTTCCTGTGGTAATGAATTCCACAGGCTCACCACTCTTTGGGAAAAGTGATGTTGAACCTTATCCAGAGCCTTGTTTAGACCGCACTTGGAGAGCTGTGCACAGTTCAGATCAATAGACTGAACAAGAACAGAAAGGAACTGGAGAAGGTGTGAAATAACATCGAAAAGGATGATATGGAGAATGAAGAGATTGTAACTATCAGGAAAGACTGCACAGGCTAGCACTCTTTTCCTAGAAAAGACGGGGAGACATCATAGATATCTTTAAAATGATTAATTATGAAGCTAAGAGCTCGGGGTTAAATGGAGAGAAGATGTTCCCACTTGTGTGGGGGAATCCAAAACTAGGGGCCAGAAGTGTCAGGTAGTCAATAATAAATCCAACAAGGAATTCAAGAGAAATGTCTTTCCCAGCAGATTGATTAGAATGTGGAACTTGCTCCCACAGGGAATCATTGAGACAAATAGTTTTGATGTATTTGATGAGAAGCCAGGTAAGTAGATAAGGAAGAAAGAAATAGAACAATCTGGTGAGAGGGTGATATTAAACAAGGAGAAAACTCGTGTGGAGCATAAGCACCAGTAAAAAGCAGATGGGCTGAATGGTCTGTTTCTGTGCTTTAAAAACTGGAATCAAAACAAAAATGCTGGAAATACTCAGCAGGTCAGGCAGCATCTATACAGAAAAACAAATTTATTGTTTCAGTTCAAAATGACCTTTCATCAGAAACTCGGTTGGATGTTGCGTGGCTCCACTGTCACAGAATGTACTGTCCCTTTCAAAAGGAACAGCCCCTGCCCACCTCACATGAGCAACACCCACTGCCCCGAGAGGCACTGTCCTAAACGCTCCCAATGCTATTTTCACCAGTGCCTCCTTGACCCTTGCTCCCAAAGTTAAACTGAACTTACTCCATTTCCACAGAGTTAGTCACCCTGGAGTCAAGCACTTCCCAATTCCAGGGTCACTACCCAGTTCAGAATCACTCCCCGAGTCTGAGTAACACTGGCACAATCCCCCCACCCACTTATTCTATTCCTCTTGACCATGCTTTCTCTTCCCTGCGGCTCTCTCTCGCCTGTGCTCCCTCTCTTCACTGTGCCCCCTACATAGAATCCCCACGGTACAGAAGGAGACCATTTAACCCATCGAGTCTGCACTATCCAGAGGAGTAACTTACACAGGCCCATCCCCAGCCCTGTCCCTGTAAATCCACACATGGTGGCTAATCCACCTAACCTACACATCTTTGGACTATGGGTGGAAACTGGAGCACATGGAAGAAACCCATGCAGAGATGGGGAGAACATGCAAACTCCACAGAGACAGTCTCCCAATGTCGAAATCGAACACTTGTCCCTGCGCGCTGTGAGGCAGCACTTTGAGGTCACAGATCACTGTGGATGGCACGGTGGCACAGTGGTTAGCAGTGCTGCCTCACAGCGATAAGGACCCGGGTTTGATTCCTGGCTTAGGTCTGTGTGGAGCTTGCACGTTCTCCCTGTGTCTGCGTGAGTTTCCTCCGCATGCTCCGGTTTCCTCCCACAGTCCAAAAGACTTGCTGGTTAGGTAGATTGGCCATGCTAAAATTGTTCCTTAGTGTTAGGGCGACTAGCTAGGCTAAATGCATGGGTTTATGGGAATATGGCCTGGGTGGGATTGTGGTTGGTGCAGACTCAATGGGCCGAATGGCCTCCTTCTGCATATTCTATGAATCTATGTTTCTCCCATGTCTCTCCTCACCACTGTGTATCGCTCTGCACTGTGACCATTTCACCGAAGTGCTCCACCATCCGTGTCCATTCTTCCTGTGCCACTCTCTCTCATCCGTCTCCCTCTCGCTCGTCGTCTCCCTCCCTCTCTCTCTCTCATCTGTCTCCCTCTCTCTCTCGTCCGTCTCCCTCTCTCTCTCTCATCTGTCTCCCTCTCTCTTTCTTTCGCGTCTGTCCCTCTCTCTCATTTGTTCCTCTCTCACTTGTCTGTCCCTTTCTCCCTCCCATCTGTCCCTCTCTTCCATCGATGCCCCCCCACTCCCATCTGTCCCCCCTCTTTTGCATGTCTGTCCCCTCTCTCCCGTCTGTTGCTAACCCCCCTGCCCCCGCCTCTCTCTCTCTCCTATCTATCTCTTCTGTACATTTGCTAATTCCACCACTGCACAGTATCACTGCCTTGGATGTTGTGGATCTTCCTCTTCCGATCTGCTGTCAAACACATCCGAGGTTACACATCCCACACTGATGATGTCAGTTTGAAAGCCTCTGAGGATGAAGGATGTTATTCCCACACTAGAAATCTCTGTTACCAGGGGAACTGAGACAGCAGCTGCAACAAGTGAGGTTTTATTCAGATAGGAATGACAAATATCAACCTGGAAAATCTTTCCAACATGCCAATGGCTAAGAGCCGGAGAGACTCCTGGTCAGCCATGCTTAGTGTGGCCTGGTGTCACTCAAGCTATAAATCTCTGGTGACAGGGTAGTGACATATTCTGGGAAAAACCTTCCTTGGGAACAGATGAAAATTGGCCTTCAGCACCACTAGGTGCAGGAAGAGAAAGAACTAAACACTTATCGAGGTGGCAAGTTCCATTTCACAGGAGACATCCTCTGCTTCTGGAAACTGCCCTTTTTGTTGCCAGCAGTCAAACAAAATGCCAAAAAGAAAGTCTGAATTACAGCATCTGGGGTTGATTTGATTATAAACAATCTGAAGGACATCCATATTATTCTGAGTAATCGAAGCTGTAACTGCTGGAGGTCGACAAGCTGAGTGGAATGAGATCAGACTGAAAGAAGCAGCAATGAAAGATCAAGATTTGAATCATTGTCACGTTGAATTTATAGCCGGGGCACAGGTTAGAAACTTGTGGTTTTAACAAGCATTTTCACAGTTTGGAACACGAATCAATATAAATCTTGTGCTGAACAATCTTTCTCTCACGCCCACAATATCCCATCATTGATAAACAACTACCTGACTCCCTCTCAGACAAAACTTACTGCCCAAGTCCAGAGTCTGATCGTGTCCCCAGCCCGGAAAACTGACTCCCTCTCCATCAGTGACAGGCACTCTGGACAACCTGCTTCAAATGGGAATTAAACAATGCCACCGAAAACACAGCAGTGATTATTTGAGCAGCACCATCTTTGTTATGGGGAGAGATCCAGCACATTACACTGAATTGCCTGGAGATCTTCTCGCTGAGTATGACAGGACTGAATTAAATCATCAAATACCCTGAACTTTTCCAGGAAGGACTGAGAAGAATAAGGGGAGCCGAAGTCAAGGTCGACATCAACCCCAACGCCATGCCTAAGTATTTTAGAACGAGACTAGTTCCATACAAAAAATGGAGACAGACTTGAACACCTGGAAAATCTGGGCATAATAAAGCCTGTACAATTTGCAGAGTGGTCCATGCCTGTCATTCCTATCCTTAAGCCAGATAAATCAGTCCAACTTTGTGAACACCAGAAGCTCACAGTCAAGGGGATTTCTAAACTTGATTGATATCCCATGCCCTGAATCAAAGACCTGCACGCCAGGTTAACAGGTGGCCAAATATCCTTTAAGTTGGGCATGAGCCATGCGCATCTCCAACTTGAATTAGATGAGTCTTCCAGAAAGTATGTGACAATTAATATGCATAAAGGCCTATGCGAGTACACTTGCCTGCCCTTCAGGATCTCGTCTGCATGTGCCATTTTCTAACAGGTCATGGACTCCAAGGATTACCCCAGGTGGCGGTGTACCTGTGCGACATCCTGGTCATGGAGTCTTGGGAACGAGAGCACCTGGCAAATGTAACAAGAAGTCTTGCGGAGATTCTCAGCAGTTGGGGTACGCCTTAAGAGGGAAAAATGTGTTTTCCAAGCATATGAACATATGCCGTGACCGACTAGGCAATCAGGTGGAGAACAAGGCAAGGCCCACTAAGGAAGCACCAACCACAGAGTTGATAACCTTCCTGGGGCTAGTAAATTATTACAGGAAATGTATTCTGACTTTGTCTTCCTTATTGGTCCCCTTGCATGCCTGCCACAAAAACACCAAAGATGGTCTTGGGAGCTGCCGCAGGTGGAGGCTTTCAATAACGTTAAACAACAGCTTCTGTCATATTAACTTACTGACCCAATGCACCTCCAAAATGGAACTTGTCCTGACATGCGATGCTTCCTCTTATGGGTATGGGTTTGGGTTGGTATTGGCACAACTTTAGAAAGATGTAATGGAAAAGCCAATTGCATTCGCATCCAGGACCCTTTTGGTCACTGAATAAAAGTATTCCCAAATTGAGAAAGGGGGTTAACAGTTGTATTTGGCATTTCGAAGTTCCATCAATATGTCTACAGTAGACACTACATAATAGTAACTGACCACAAGCTATTGTTGGGACATTTTAAAGAAGATAAGGCAATACCCCATATTGCCTCCACCCCGATACAGCATTGGACCGTATTACTGGCGGCTTATGAATACTTCCGAGAGCACCGCTCTGGAACCCGGATAGGTAACGCTGATGCACTAAGTTTTCTGCTGTTGCCCACAAGCCCGGCTCCTTTATCAGTATTGGAAGAGGTTGTGATGACCATAAATTTTCTGGAGACTCTGCTGGTGTCTGTGAGGCAAATCAAGGCCTGGATGCAAAAGGGCCCAATCCTATTGAAGTTAAAAGACATGATTCTGAATGGTGGATTCAGAGGACAGCCCACAGATGAAATGAAATCCTATCTGATAAAGAAAGACAAGCTCGATGTTGAGGATGGGAACATTCTCTTGGGGTCTTGCGTAGTTGTCCATCACCCAAGATAGCACCCAATACACATGGAATACACATTCACACCAGAGAGAAACCTTTCACGTGTGAGGTGTGCAACAAATCATACTTGGAGTCATCAAATCTCCGTAAACACCACCGCATTCATTAAAGGGAGAAACCCGTCACCTGTGAGGTATGTGACAAATCATTTTCGTGGTCATTTAACCTCTGTAGACACCCAACACATTCACATGGGAGAAACCATTCACATGCGAGATACGTGACAAATCATTCTTGGGAGTCATCAACCCTCCTTAAACACCAACGCGTTCTCATGTTGAGAAATCCTTCTAGTGTGAGGTGTGTAATAAATCATTCTCAGGCACATTGGATTCTGTGTACACTGACATATTCACATGTATGATATTGGGCAAATCATTTCCCGAGTCATTGACCTTCTGTGCACAGCAACACATTCACATCAGTGAGAAACCATTCATATGTGAGGTGTGAGAACAATCATTCTCACGGTCATCAGACTCCACAGACACCAGCCCTTTCACACTGTGACTCACCTGCTTCCCTCACACTGAGAGTTGTCTGTTATGTACCCTCCTGAGCTCACAGGGAAGCTGTCCTTCCAAAGCACTGTCTCTCTCAGCAGTGTCTGTCTCCAACCTCTCCCACCATCAATCCAATTATTTTGAGAAGGTTTTCTCAGATTTCAAAATACAGAAATATCACATTACGTTTCTTTACTAATTTTACGGTGTGTTGTAAACTGCAGTTGTCTTGGAGATTGCTTTGATTTATCATGATGTGGAGATGCCGGCGTTGGACTGGGGTAAACACAGTAAGAAGTTTAACATCACCAGGTTAAAGTCCAACAGGTTTATTTGGTAGCAAAAGCCACACAAGCTTTCGGAGCTCTAAGCCCCTTCTTCAGGTGAGTGGGGATTCTGTTCACAAACAGAGTTTATAAAGACACAGACTCAATTTACATGAATAATGGTTGGAATGCGAATACTTACAACTAATCAAGTCTTTAAGAAACAAAACAATGGGAGTGGAGAGAGCATCAAGACAGGCTAAAAAGATGTGTATTGTCTCCAGACAAGACAGCCAGTGAAACTCTGCAGGTCCACGCAACTGTGGGAGTTACAAATAGTGTGACATGAACCCAATATCCCGGTTGAGGCCGTCCTCGTGTGTGCGGAACTTGGCTATCAGTTTCTGCTCAGCGACTCTGCGCTGCTGTGTGTCGCGAAGGCCGCCTTGGAGAACGCTTACCCGAATATCAGAGGCCGAATGCCTGTGACCGCTGAAGTGCTCCCCAACAGGAAGAGAACAGTCTTGCCTGGTGATTGTCGAGCGGTGTTCATTTATCCATTGTCGCAGCGTCTGCATAATTTCCCCAATGTACCATGCCTCGGGACATCCTTTCTTGCAGCATATCAGGTAGACAACGTTGGCCGAGTTGCAAGAGTATGTACCGTGTACCTGGTGGATGGTGTTCTCACGTGAGATGATGGCATCTGTGTCGATGATCCGGCACGTCTTGCAGAGGTTGCTGTGGCAGGGTTGCGTGGTGTCTTGGTCACTGTTCTCCTGAAGGCTGGGTAGTTTGCTGCAGACAATGGTCTGTTTGAGGTTGTGCGGTTGTTTGAAGGCAAGAAGTGGGGGTGTGGGGATGGCCTTGGCGAGGTGTTCGTCTTCATCAATGACATGTTGAAGGCTCCGGAGGAGATGCCGTAGCTTCTCCGCTCCGGGGAAGTACTGGACAACGAAGGGTACTCTGTCCACTGTGTCCCGTGTTTGTCTTCTGAGGAGGTCGGTGCGGTTTTTCGCTGTGGCGCGTTGGAACTGTTGATCAATGAGTCGAGCGCCATATCCTGTTCTTATGAGGGCATCTTTCAGCGTCTGGAGGTGTCTGTTGCGATCCTCCTCATCCGAGCAGATCCTGTGTATACGGAGGGCTTGTCCGTAGGGGATGGCTTCTTTAACGTGTTTAGGGTGGAAGCTGGAGAAGTGGAGCATCGTGAGGTTATCCGTGGGCTTGCGGTACAGTGAGGTGCTGAGGTGACCGTCCTTAATGGAGATGCGCGTGTCCAAGAATGCAACCGATTCCGGAGAGTAGTCTATGGTGAGCCTGATGGTGGGATGGAACTTGTTGATGTCATCATAGAGTTGTTTCAGTGATTGTTCACCATGAGTCCAAAGGAAGAAAATGTCATCGATGTATCTAGTGTATAGCATCGGTTGAAGGTCCCGTGCGGTGAAGAAGTCTTGTTCGAACCTGTGCATGAAGATGTTGGCATATTGAGGTGCAAATTTGGTCCCCATGGCTGTTCCGTGTGTCTGGATGAAGAACTGGTTGTTGAAGGTGAAGATATTGTGGTCCAGGATGAAGCGGATGAGATGTAAAATTGCATCTGGAAACTGGCAGTTGTTGGCGCTGAGCACTGAGGCCGTTGCAGCAATGCCATCGTCGTGGGGGATGCTGGTGTAGAGTGCCGAGACATCCATTGTGACGAGGAGCGCTCCTGGTTCAACTGCTCCATGTGTGCCGAGTTTCTGTAGGAAGTCCGTCGTGTCGCGACAAAAGCTGGGGGTTCTTTGTACAATGGGTTTCAGGATGCCCTCGACATAGCCGGAGAGGTTCTCGCACAAGGGATATTGGGTTCATGTCACACTATTTGTAACTCCCACAGTTGCGTGGACCTGCAGAGTTTCACTGGCTGTCTTGTCTGGAGACAATACACATCTTTTTAGCCTGTCTTGATGCTCTCTCCACTCCCATTGTTTTGTTTCTTAAAGACTTGATTAGTTGTAAGTATTCGCATTCCAACCATTATTCATGTAAATTGAGTCTGTGTCTTTATAAGCTCTGTTTGTGAACAGAATTCCCACTCACCTGAAGAAGGGGCTTAGAGCTTCGAAAGCTTGTGTGGCTTTTGCTACCAAATAAACCTGTTGGACTTTAACCTGGTGTTGTTAAACTTCTTACTTGATTTATCATAACATTGATCTCGAATCAGGAGTTCCCCTGAGTGCAGGTTGAAAGCTGTCTCCAGCACTCGGAAAATGTGTCACAAACAGCACAGCAAAGTCTGAGCCATGATTTATTTTTCATTTTCATTTCTTCCTTTAGGTAAAGCTGGTCCATAACACCCAGGAGTACTTGTTGACTGGAGAGCGGGTTCCGTACATCAAGGAGCTGCAGGAACAGGAGGAGTTCATGAGAAAGCTGTTTGTCTGATTTGGAGGGTAGTGTTGATGAGTTAAAATTAAATATTGTGGCTTGTCTGAAGGAGGAGGCCTCTGATGATCTGGCTGCTGTGGTGGAGGGAGGGCACTCAGAACCTTCCGGAGGTGAGGAAACTGTGGCTTTGGGAGCAGAAGCCTCGCCCTCTCCATGAGCACACGGACAACATCAGCCCTATGCTGCTGGTGAAGAAAATGAAGAGGAATTGGAACATCTTGAGCGCTTATGTCAGAAACAGGTTCAAAGTACGGAGAGTTATCAGGCCATTTCTAACTTGCTTCAGCAAATTTTGACTGAATTTAAGACAGATGTTAGCCAGAATCTACAAAGAATCAATGAAATTCTTCATCAGTAGAATGAGGTTCTTTGTCAGCTTCTGCAAAGAAACAGTGAACCATAGAAATGACACAGCATAGATGGGGTCATTCAGCCCATCTTGTCCATTCCGACCCCTAGGTACCCTTTCTAACCGCATCTTCCTGCATATGGCCCATAGCCCTGCAACTTACAGCACTTAAGGTGCAGATTCAGGTACTTTTTAAACAAGTTTAGAGTCTCTGCCTCCACCACCAACTCAGGCAGTGAATTCCAGAACCCACCAACTTCTGTGTAAAAATGTTTTTCCTCGTGTCCTGTCTAATTTTTCTGCCTCTTTGCTTGAATCTACGACTCCTGGTTTAGAATTCTCTGCCAAGTGAAACAGGTTCCTCTTGTCTACTGTATCTCTATCCCTCACGATTTTGTACACCTCAATCACATCACCCCTCAGGCTTCCTTGTTCTATGGAAAACAACCTCAACCTCTCCAATCTCTCCTCGTAGCTACGATTCTCAAGCCCTGGCAACATTCTGATAGTGCAGAGAAGATCTTTCTCCAGAGCAATTACGTCCTTCCTGTAAGGTGGTGACCAGAACTGCACACAATACCTCTGCCTCACCAGTGTTAGTTTCATCATTATATCCTTACTTTTGTATTATATACCTAATGAAGGAGAACATTCCATATGCGTTCTTTACAACCTTATTAACCTGGACTGCTACTTTAAGGGACCTATGCATTTGGGCACCAAGATCTCTCACTTCATCTATCCCTCTCAGTATATTCCCATTTGTTGTGTATACCCTTTTACTGTTTGACCTCCCTAAATGCATTACCTCACACTTATCAAAGTTGAACTCCATCTGCCACTTTCCTGCCGACTCCACCAACCTATCTATATCATTTTGGAGCTTACAGCTATCTGCTACATGATCCACTACACAGCCAATTTTTGTGTCATCTGCAAATTTGTCAATCATGCCCCCCCCCCCCCCGCCCGCCATGTTCAAGTCTACATCGTTAATATATAAAACAACAGTGTGATTTCCAACACCAAACCCTGTGGAACAACACTTGAAACAGCTTTCCATTTGCAAGGGCAGCTAATGACCCTTTGTTTCCTGTTACTTAGCCAACTTTGGTCCAATTTGTCACATTACCCTGTATCCCCTGTATGGGCTTTTAGTTTTTTGACCAGTCTGCCATGTGGGACTTTGTCAAAAGCCTTTCTAAAATCCACGTAGACAACATCCACTTCATTACCCTCATCAATCCTTCTCGTCCCTTCCTCAAAATAATTTAGTAAAATTTATAAGGCATGGCCTTCCCATAACAAAGCCATGCTGACTATCCTTGACTAGTCCATGTCTTTCTAAATGACACTTTACCCAATCTCTTAGGATTGATTCTAACAATTTGCCGACCAACAAAGTAAGACTGACATGGCCTAGAATTGTTTGGCAATTCTTTTGTACTCTTTTTAATCAACAGAACCACATTTGCATTCCTCCACTCCTCTGGCACCTCACCTGTGTCTAGTGAAGATTGGAAAATAATCCTCAGCATCTGCTATTTCCTCCCTGACCTCCTTCAACATCCTAGGGAACAATCCATCCAATCCTGGCGACTTATCCACTTTCAAGGATTCCAACTCCTCTAACACGTCCTCTCTGGTTATGATTATTTTATCCAATATTTCATACTGCTTCTCTTGGATTACTATATCTACATCATCCCTTTCCTTTGTAAATACAGAGACAAAAAAATAATTTAAAACTCTTCCCATATCCTCTGCATCTTCACTCAAATTCCCTTCATCTCTGATAGGTCCCACTTTTTCCTTATCTGTCCTTTTGCTCTTTATATACTGGTAAAACATCTTTGGATTTTCCTTAATCTTGCTTGCTAATATTTTTCATGCCCTCTTTTTGATGTCCATATTTTTTTACTTGATCCCTGTACTCCTTGTGGCTATCTGCAGTGTTGAGTTTTTGTTGACTATCATAAGCTTTCTTTTGCTGTTTAATCGTCCTCTGTATTTTTCTAGACAGCCATTTGGGGTCTACATATGGCAGTATCATTCTTATTTTTGGAGTGAGCATCACTCCTTTGCACCTTAAGGATCTGAGTGCTTCTCGCTGGTTTACCACTGATTTATCCTTTAGCAGTCTTCTCCCGTCCACCTCAACCAAATCACTTTCAGTTTTGTAAAATCTGCCTTCCCCCAGTTTAAAACTTTTACTCCTGGTTTATCTCTGTCCTAACAGAATTGTGGTCACTATCCCCGATATGGTCACTCACTGTCACTTCACCCACTTATCCATCTTAATTTCCCAAGACTAAATACAGAATTGTGTCTCCTCTTGTTGGACTGTCATGTATTGTTTTAAAAAAAACCTTGGATACAGTACATTAATTTTTCACCCTCAATACCCCTTATATTGTTTGAAACCCAGTTATTATTGGGATTGTTAAGTCTCTACTATTATTGCTCTGATTCCTACAGCAGTAATTTGTCAACATATGTATTTTTAAGTTTATTTACTTTATTAGTGTCACAAATAGGTTTACATTAACATTGCAATGAAATTACTGTGAAAACCCCTAGGCTCCACAATCCGGCACCTGTTCGGGTACACAGAGGGAGAATTTACCATGGCCAATGCCCCTAACCAGCACGTCTGTCAGACTGTGAGAGGAAACCGGAGAACCCGGAAGAAACCCACACAGTCACAGGGAGAACGTGCAAACTCCTCACAGACAGTGACCCAAGCAGAGAATCAAATATGGGTCTCTGGCACTGTGAGGCAGCAGTGCTAACCACTGTACCACCTGTTTTTCTATCTCCCTCTCGTTATTTGGGGGGTCTGTAGTGTACTTCTAGTAGTGTAACTGCCCCTTTTTATACCAAAACTCAACTCATAAAGCCTCATTTGTTAACCCATTTAGAAACCCAAGTTTCCATTGTAGCAATGACGTCATGCTGCCATGTGTCTATCTGTGTCCTTAGTTCATCAGCCTTGTTTGTAATACTTCTTGTATTGAAGTATAATCAGCTCCAACCTAGTCAATTTCCTTTGAAACTTTGAATGAAATGAACATAGAACATTACAGTGCAGTACAGGCCCTTCGGCCCTCGATGTTGCGCCGACCTGTGAAACGAATCTAAAGCCCATCCAACCTACACTATTCCAATATCATCCATATGTTTATCCAATGACCCTTTAAATGCCCTTAATGTTGACGAGTCCACTACTACTGCAGGCAGGGCATTCCATGCCCTTACGACTCTCTGAGTAAAGAACCTACCTCTGACATCTGTCCTATATCTATCACCCCTCAATTTAAAGCTATGTCCCCTCGTGCTAGCCATCACCATCCGAGGAAAAAGGCTTACACTGTCCACCCTATCTAATCCTCTGATCATCTTATATGCCTCTAAGAGGCAAATTCTGTCTCATACTGTAGCACCTGTACCTCTGGCCAGTTGCAGCCTAGTGCAGGGACATCTGCTTCTGGACATGCCTCTGACACAGCAGAGGTCCCATCATGGTGATGGGGGAGAAACAGAAAAAATTAGGGTCTCTCCCTCGAACACTGCTTCCTCGGCCTCATTATCTCCCCCTCATAAGAGACATTTTACTGTCTTTTTGGTCTAGATTATTGCCCTGAAAATAATGGTGGAAGAAGCCCGAATCCGGAAGTGTCACCCTCACCCACAGGCGGTCACTGCACCTCCCATTCCTGTGGGATCAGGAATGGGCTGGGTCAGGATTTCCCATTTCACAGAGGCAGCTGTCCATAAAAATCAACAGCTGCCTTCACTTTTCCGGTTTTGGGATGAGAGCTATGAGACCCGACGTGTACAGCTTAGACCCAGCAGGAGTTGGTCTGAACTCTGTGGGCTTGTTTGGATAGATTGGATATCCTTGTGAAGAGTGAAGCAACCCTTTTGGATATGGTCCCTGGACACCTTTGTGGGAGTTAAGTGTGTAGAAAGTGAATAAACTCATTGGAATTGAGAGCTCTTTGGAATGTAAAGGAGAACATGCCCCTGTCTACATCAACTGGGATGAAGTAGAAAGGGTCGAGAGCTTCAAGTTTTTAGGTGTCCAGATCACCAACAACCTGTCCTGATCCACTCCCCCCCCCCCCCGATGCTGACACTATAGTTAAGACAGCCCACCAACGTTTCTACTTTCTCAGAAGACGAAGGAAATTTGGCATATCAGCTACGACTCTCACCAACCTTTCCAGATGCACCATAGAAAGCATTCTTTCTGGTTGTATCACAGCTTGGTATGGCTCCTACTCTGCCCAAGACCTACAAGGAACTACAAAAGGTCGTGAATGTAGTTCAATCCATCACTCAAACCAGCCTCCCATCCATTGACTGTGTCTACACTTCTTGCTGCCTCGGCAAAACAGCCAGCATAATTAAGGACCCCACCCACCCCAGACATTCTCTCTTCCACCTTCTTCCGTCGGGAAAAAGATACAAAAGCCTGAGATCACATACCAACCGACTCAAGAACAGCTTCTTCCCTGCTGATGTCAGACTCTTGAATGGACTTATCTTGCATTAAGTTGATCTTTCTCTACACCCTAGCTATGTCTGTAACACTACATTCTATACTCTCTTGTTTCCTTCTATATGAACGGTATGTTTTGTCTGTATAGCGAGCAAGAAACATTACTTTTCACTTAATGTTAATACATGTGACAATAATAAATCAAATCAAAATTAAATGTGTTGAGATGAAGTGTCTGAAGCCCGGTGTGCACAGATTAGATCCAGCAGGAGCAGATCTGAACTCCATGGGTTTGTTTGGATACAGTAAGAAGTCTCACAACACCAGGTTAAAGTCCAACAGGTTTATTTGGTAGCAAAAGCCACTAGCTTTTGAAGCGCTGCTCCTTCGTCAGGTAAGTGGGAGTTTTGTTCATAAACAGGGTATATAAAGACACAAACTCAATTTACAAAATAATGGTTGGAATGCGAGTCTTTACAGGTAATCAAGTCTTAAAGGTACAGACAATGTGAGTGGAGAGAGGGTTAAGCACAGGTTAAAGAGATGTGTATTGTCTCCAGCCGGGACAGTCAGTGATATTTTGCAAGCTCAAGCAAGTCATGAGCATCGTGAGGGTTACAGATAGTGTGACATGAACCCAAGATCCTGGTTGATAGGATAGACAGGGTACTCGGATGTGTTTGACAACAGATCAGAAGACAAAGACCCACAGCATCCAAGGCAGTGATTAAGTGCAGTGGTGGGATCAATACATATAGAGAGAGGGACACAGGGGATAGGGGAACATCAGAGAGTGAGAAAGGACAAGAAGCTGACAGCCCTGCCCTGTCCAAGAGTTGTCTCCTGTGGAAGCTCAGCTCACCTGGGCTTCAATTTCGGAGGCTCAAAATTCACCTCATCCGGTTCCATCCCCCTTGCCCGGGACATCCAGTTCCGTCCACCTCTCCTGGGATATCCCGGTTCATCCCCCTGACCCAGGTGGTCCCAGTCCGTTCACCCCTCGTAGTTCCTCCCCTGGGCTGTTCCAGTCTAGACCTTGTTTCAAAGTGATATTGTTCAGCGTGCGGTACGCTAGGATCGTTATGACCATTCTTTCTCTCTTTCTGGGGAATACTGTGATCCACCCCAAGGTGTAGTCAGTATCTGAAATGGTTTTTCAGAACCCAACTAGCTTCTCTGTGAGTTGCCTCAGAGAGACACGGGCACCAATAAACAACAGCTTCTCCTGTGTATAACTTGACTTCAGGAATTTGCATTCACAAAATAAAACAGCAGGGACCCAGACACAAAGACAACATTGACACCTGCTGCTCTAAGTCAAATTGGAACAGGTTGGAGACCTGTAACCAGTGGCATTCCACAGGGATCAGTGCTGGGACCGCAACTGTTTACAAAATGACTTGGAAGAAGAAAGTCAATGTACTGTAGCCAAATTTGTAGATGACACAACAAGAGGTGGAAAAGCAAGTTGCGAGAGGGATACAAATAATTTAAAAGAGATATTGATAAGTTAAGTAAGCAAGCAAAAAGTTGGCAAATGGGGTGTAATTTGAGAAAATGTAAAGTTGTTCATTTTGGAAGGGAGAAGACTATTTAAATGGAGAAAAACTTCAGAAAGCTGCAACACAAAGGGACTTGGGGGTACTTGTACATGAAACACAGAAAGCTAGCACACAGGCATAGCAGGTAATCAGGAAGGTTAATGGAATGTTGGCCCTTATTTCAAGGGGTTTGGAATATAAGAGTAGGGAAGTCTTGCTGCAACTGTACAAGGTATTGGTGAGACCACATCTGGAGTACCGTAAGCAGTTTTGATTCCCTTATTTAAGGAAAGATATTATTTCATTAGGGGCAGTTCAGAGAGGGTTCACTAGGATGATCCCAAGTATGGAGGGATTGTCTTATGAGGAAAGGTTGGGACTCTTCTCATTGGAATTTAGAAAAATGAGAGGTGATCTCATTGAAACATACAGGATTCTTAAGGGGCTTGACAGGCTAAATGCTGAGAGACCAGAGGGCATAATCTCAGAATAAAGGAGTGTCAATTTAAGACTGAGATGAGGAGGAATTTCTTCTCTCTGAGATTATGAGTCTTTGAAACCCTTTGCCACAGAGAACTATGGGCCCAGAGTCCTTGTGTATATTTAAGGCTGAGATAGATAGACTTTTGATCAGTAAAGGAATCAAGGGTTATGGGGAAAGGGCAGGAAAGTGGACAGGAGGAATGGCAGATCAACCATTATCCTTTTGAATGGCGAGGCAGGCCTACTCCTGATGGTCTTATGGTCAGTACTTTAAATCAAGTCAGTCTTTCAGGGAGTCAGTTTACAGGGCGAAAAGCATTTTGTACACAGCCTTGGAACATAACTCCTTAGGAACAGAATCTAATACGACAGAAATATTATAAGTTGCTGTCAGCCGTGGCTCAGTTAACACTCGTCTCTGAGTAAAAAGGTGTGGGTTCAAGTCACACACGACAACACAGACTACACCTCAGTAATATCTTCATTTCCTGTAAAGTACTTTCAGATGTCTTGAGTTAATGAAACTTGATACATAAAAGAAAGTTTTCTTGCTTAGAGAAACATTCTGCTTCCTGTGAACTGGAAATTATAAACCCATTGATGGAGAAAGTATACCAGCTCACAGTGACATTGACCAATACGTTGTGCTCAGGGCTCTTACTGTCGGCTCCTGAGTGTTTCAGTGACAGGGACACAACAAGCTGATAAATCAAGTAGTTTGGGTTAAGTTTAAAAAATGAATTTATCATGAGTTACAAATCTATACAGGAGATTGATAAAACAAAATATTCATAATACAACAAACTCTGAATAAACTAAAATAACAAAACATTTGAAGTTATCTCAAGATCTTTCCCAGAACATGAAATGAATCTTGGAAGATAAGGTGAACATATCACAGCGGTATTACATCGAGGTATGATGGGCTGTGGGATCTCAGGTCTGTAGAGACTCACCCCCACTTCCTCACCATACTCAGGATAGTAGTCCTCCCAGACAGGAGAGTACAAACATTACCCACAGTATTAGTCAAACACCCATCACCTGAAGAGGATCTGTTTATAATTCACATCGCCAACTAAAGCAGGGTCTGATTCTATCCCATACCCACTCCTGAGAACTGGCTCACTTTGCCTACACACACACACACTCGCAAAAGGGGAAAATCTCAGAATACTACAAACAGAAGTTTCTTTAAAATCCTTGTGCTTTAGTCCGTCTCCAAATTCCGATGGTCAGAGATGACAGCGAACCTCAATGACACAGGATGGAGCTTGTTTCTATCATAGAAATCTACCAATGGTGACAGAGAACCAGTGATCACATGGGTCCATGCACCAATTAGTTTCCACTCCTGGAAGATGCTCCTTCCCCAGGTGAGTTGAACAGCACTTTCAAATTCCCAGCTCGCTGCCCTTTGACCCTCCATTCATAATGCTTCTGTAGCCATCAATCTGGTTTAACCACTCCCTCACATCCACCTTCATAGAATCAGAGAATCCCTACAGTGCAGAAGGAGGCCATACGGCCCATCGAGCCTGCACTGACAATAATCCCACCAAGGCCCCATTCCCTTAACCCTCATGCATTTACCCTGCTGGTCCCCGTGACATTAACGGGGAATTAAGCATTGCCAATCAACCTAACCCACACACCTTTGGAGTGTGGGAAGAGAATGGAATTCCTTGAGGAAACCCACGCAGACACAGGGAGAATTTGTGAACACCACACCAACAGTGACCTGAGGCTGGAATTGAACCGGGTCCCTGGCGCTGTGAGGCAGCAGTGCTAACCACTATGTCTCCGTGCTCCCCTATTGACATCCTTGTTCCCAAAGTTACCTTTTCTCTTTTGCTTCCTGGTCAACCTCCCTGCTGTTTAAGTCCACTCGAAGATGGAGATTTGATATTATCTGGTACATCACTGGTTTAGCCATCCATTATGTGGAGATGCCGGCGTTGGACTGGGGTAAACACAGTAAGAAGTCTCACAACACCAGGTTAAAGTCCAACAGGGTTATTTGGTAGCAAAAGCCACTAGCTTTCGGAGCGCTGCTCCTTCGTCAGGTAAGTGGGAGTTCTGTTCACAAACAGGGCATATAAAGACACAAACTCAATTTACAAAATAATGGTTGGAATGCGAGTCTTTACAGGTAATCAAGTCTTAAAGGTATAGACAATGTGAGTGGAGAGAGGGATAAGCACAGGTTAAAGAGATGTGTATTGTCTCCAGACAGGACAGTTAGTGAGATTTTGCAAGCCCAGGCAAGTCGTGAGGGTTACAGATAGTGTGACATTAACCCAAGATCCCAGTTGAGGCCGTCCTCATGTGTACGGAACTTGTCTATCAATCTCTGCTCAGCGACTCTGCATTGTTGTGTGTCGTGAAGGCCGCCTTGGAGAACGCTTACCCGAAGATCAGAGGCCGAATGCCCGTGACCGCTGAAGTGTTCTCCAACAGGAAGAGAACACTCTTGCCTGGTGATTGTCCAGCGGTGTTCATTCATCCGTTGTCGTAGCGTCTGCATGGTTTCCCCAATGTACCATGCCTCGGGACATCCTTTCCTGCAGCGTATCAGGTCGACAACGTTGGCCAAGTTGCAAGAGTAGGTACCGTGTACCTGGTGGATGGTTCTCACGTGAGATGATGGCATCCATGTCAATGATCCAGCACGTCTTGCAGAGGTCGCTGTGGCAGGGTTGTGTGGTGTCATGGTCACTATTCTCCTGAAGGCTGGGTAGTTTGCTGCGGACAATGGTCTGTTTGAGGTTGTGCGGTTGTTTGAAGGCAAGAAGTGGGGGTGCGGGGATGGCCTTGGCGAGATGTTCGTCTTCATCAATGAAACGTTGAAGGCTCCGGAGGAGATGCCGTAGCTTCTCCGCTCCGGGGAAGTACTGGACAACGAAGGGTACTCTGTCCACTGTGTCCCGTGTTTGTCTTCTGAGGAGGTCGGTGCGGTTTTTCGCTGTGGCACCTCGAAACTCTATACACAGGATCTGCTCCGTATACACAGGATCTGCTCAGATGAGGAGGATCGCAACAGACACCTCCAGACACTGAAAGATGCCCTCATAAAAACAGGATATGGCGCTCGACTCATCGATCGACAGTTCCAACGCGCCACCGTGAAAAACCGCACCGACCTCCTCAGAAGACAAACACGGGACACGGCGGACAGAGTACCCTTCGTTGTCCAGTACTTCCCCGGAGCGGAGAAGCTACAACATCTTCTCCAGAGCCTTCAACGTGTCATTGATGAAGACAAACATCTCGCCAAGGCCATCCCCACACCCCCACTTCTTGCCTTCAAACAACTGCACAACCTCAAACAGACCATTCTCCGCAGCAAACTACCCAGCCTTCAGGAGAACAGTGACCACGACACCACACAACCCTGCCACAGCAACCTCTGCAAGACGTGCCGGATCATCCACACGGATGTCATCATCTCACGTGAGAACACCATCCACCGGGTGCACGGTACCTACCCTTGCAACTCGGCCAACGTTGTCTACCTGATACGCTGCAGGAAAGGATGTCCCAAGGCATGATACGTTGGGGAGACCATGCAGACGCGACGACAACGGATGAATTAATACTGCTCGACAATCACCAGGCAAGAGTGTTCTCTTCCTGTTGGGGAACACTTCAGCGGTCACGGGCATTCGGCCTCTGATCTTCAGGTAAACGTTCTCCAAGGCGGCCTTCACGACACATGACAACGCAGAGTCGCTGAGCAGAGACTGATAGCCAAGTTCCGCACACGAGGACGGCCTCAACCGGGATCTTGGGTTCATGTCACACTATCTGTAACCCTCACGACTTGCCTGGGCTTGCAAAATCTCACTAACTGTCCTGTCTGGAGACAATACACATCTCTTTAACCTGTGCTTAACCCTCTCTCCCCTCACATTGTCTGTACCTTTAAGACTTGATTACCTGTAAAGACTCGCATTCCAATCATTATTTTGTAAATTGAGTTTGTGTCTTTATATGCCCTGTTTGTGAACGGAACTCCCACTTACCTGACGAAGGAGCAGCACTCCGAAAGCTAGTGGCTTTTGCTACCAAATAAACCTGTTGGACTTTAACCTGGTGTTGTGAGACTTCTTACTGTGTTTAGCCGTCCATTGCCAGATCTAACTGGACCACATCAAGCACTCGTGATCCTGCTTTCCTCTGTCAAAACTGCTCATTATCTTTTCTCTTCAGCATGGTCCTGGAGTAAACTACAACTTCCCCCAAAATGCATTGTGTCCTTGTGGAAGTTTTGATCCAGTTGTACAGAGCTCTGTTTAGACCCTATCTGGAGAACTGTGTTGAGTTCAGAGCATCTCAGGAAAGATGTATTGGAGGGAGTGCAGCATAGATTCACCAGAATGTTCCTGGGGCTGAAAGATTTAAATTATTAGGACCGGTTGTACAGACTGAGCTTGCATTCCCTTGAATGTAGAAAATTAAGGGGTAATTTAATTGAGGTGTTTAAGATGATTAAACAAGTTGATAGATTAGTTCGAGAGAAACTATTCCTCTGGTGGGAGAGTCCATAACAAGGGGACAGAGCACTAAAATTAGAGCTAGGCTGTTCAGGGATGATGCCAGCAGACACTTCTTCACAAAAAGGGGATGGGAAATCTGGAACTCGCTCCCCACAAAAATCTGTGGACATTGGGGGTCAATTGAAAATTTGAACACTGAGATTGATGGGTTTATTGTTAGACAAGGGGATTAAGGGTTACAGAGCCAAGGCAGGTAGATAGAGTTAAGATACGGATCAGCCATGATATAATTGAACGATGTCAAAAGCTCAAGGGATGACTCCAATTCCTAAAGTCCTTAAAAAACTTCTCAATTTCGCCTCTCCAGTCTCATCTCCAACAACAATTGGTCCGTGTCGTCCTTTTCACCCTCCAAATGAGCTTCCGACCCCATATCCTCTCCATTACAAAGATCACCTATTTCCAACACTCCATCCATTCCCACATTAATCCATCTGCTTTTGAAATCATCATCCATTTTGGCTGTGTGAAGTCTTCGTCAGGAACCCCACTGTGAAACATCTTTTCCTCAGTGTGGAAGCATCAGTGTTTCATGAGCGTTGTTGACTGTGTACGGTTCAGTCACACGCCTCACTTGTATTCCCCGCTGTGTGAATGCGACGATGATCCAACATGCCCCATAACTGTTCAAACTCCTTATTACACACATCACATGTGAATGTTTTCTTCTCCCCTGTGTGAATGCGTCGGTGACTCACCAAGCCTGGGAACTGTGCAAAACCCTTATTACACACCTCACACTTGAATGGTTTCTCCCCAGTGTGAAGGCGTTGGTGTTCATGGAGGGTCGATGAGCGTGAGAATGATTTCTTACACACCTCACACGTGAATGGTTTCTCCCCAGTGTGAATGCGTTGGTGAGCACGAAAGTGAGATGAGCGTGAGAATGATTTCTCACACACTCTGCATGTGAAAGGTTTCTCTCCTGTGTGAATACTCTGGTGTTCCAGGAGCCTCGTAGATGTTGGGAAAGCTTTATCACAAAATTCACACTTGAAGGGGTTCTCCCCTGTGTGGATTGACTGATGGACCTGGAGGCTTGATAACTGTGTGAAGGATTTGCCACACATTTTACAGGTAAATGGTTTCTCCCCTGTGTGAATGCGCTGATGTACACGGAGGGTCACTGACTGTGAGAATGATTTGTTGCA
Organism: Mustelus asterias; assembly: GCF_964213995.1. Lineage (NCBI taxonomy): Eukaryota > Metazoa > Chordata > Chondrichthyes > Carcharhiniformes > Triakidae > Mustelus > Mustelus asterias. The sequence goes on from NC_135808.1 coordinate 38,623,495, forward strand.
CACATCACAGGTAAATGGTTTCTCCCCTGTGTGAGTGCGTTGGTGTACAAGGAAGTGGGATGAACACGAGAATGATTTGTTGCACACCTCACACTTGAATGGTTTCTCTTCCATGAAGCTATCCTTGTATTAATAGTTTTATAAGAAGTGCACTTTTGTGCTCAGAGATTTTTGGAGCCTGTGTAGAACCTCCTCTCACTTCACAGTTCAACAGTCTCTCACTTGTAGGAATGAGTCAGTGGTTCATGAGGCTCAATGAATGATTGAAGCTCTCACTCACACTTCTTCCCAGCCTCACCCTAACCGATCACCCACAACCGAACCTTTAGAAAGGTTGGTCCTGATGAAAGTTTCCACACCATTGACCAGTTTCCAATCTGATGATACATCAAAGCTCCCCTGACCCGATCAATTTCCAGATGATGGTTTCACTACCCAACCTTCTCTGTGTTGAGCAATGCTGTGAAGGGACTGGGTGTCTTCCCACAGTTGTGCACTTGTTCCTTGGGTGATGGTCAAGATTTATCTGTGGAGTCTATCCTCTCTGTAGCAGTATGTTGCAATCCTTCTGTAAAACAGGAAAAGGAAACATGATTTCCTCCAACTCCCTTTTATTCTTTTCTGAAGGGACTGACTACTCAGAGACTGTTCCACAGTGAGTGGTAGTCTGCTATCAGATGCAAATCCTTTCTATTTCCTCACTTGATTGTCACGCACCCTCTGTTTCCAGCAGGGACACTGGACTTAGTAATTTTATTTATTAGTATCACAAGTAGGGCTACATTAACACTGCAATGAAGTTACTGTGAAAATCTCCTTGTCACCACACTCCGGCATCTGTTCAGGTACACTGAGGAAGAATTAAGCATGGCCAATGCACCTAACCAGGATGTCTTTCAGACTATGGGAGGAAACAGGAGCACCCGGATGAAGCCCACGCAGACACGGGGAGAACATGCTGGCTCTGCACAGACAGTGACCCAAGCCGGGAATCAAATCCGGGTCCCTGGCACTGTGAAGTGGCAGTGCTAACCACTGTGCCACCATGGATAGTGACCAGGAGTAGACCACATGGTTACTTTCTTTCCTCTACCCATCCCCCATCTTCCCAGGCACTGAGAGGGCAATGGAAAAGACAGCCGGGTGCAGTGTAAAACGGGCTATCAAATCACAATTACGTTATGTCACAGAGTGTATCAATCTGGAAACATCCTAGTCTCCTCCCTCCCCTTCCCTAGGAATGCCCCATCCACTGGCAGGTAGGGAAGTTCTCAATATTGACTCCATAGAGTCTCATGGCTTCAGGTCAAACAAGCTCAAGGAAAACTACCACTCCCCTCACAACTGATGAATAAGTACTTCACCATGTTAATCATCATTGGGGAAGTAGACTAAGACTAGGTATCCATGAGGTGCAGTGAGCCATCAGCCGCAGCAGGATTGTATTCACCACAATCTCACAGCCCGGCACAGCCCTCATTCCATGATTATCATCAATTCAGTAGCGAGAGACAGGCGCGTCAGGAACAGCATTGGGTATATTTTAGAGTCCAGGTTTGAACCTAGTGAAGATTATTATTGAACATTCATCCATTGGCCTATCAATGCATTCCAGATCCTGACCACACATTGTGTGCAAAAACATTTTGCCTCAAGTTGTCTCTGATTAGTTTGGCAATCATTTTTTAATGTATATCGACCCATCTGCCAATGTGAACAGTTGTTCTTTGTTTACTCTGTCTAAACCTTAATGATTTCAAATATCTCTTACAAATCTCCTCTTAGCCTTCTTTGCTCTCAGGGAAACAATCTCAGCTTCACCAGTATATCGACATAAGTGTAATCTCTCAATCCTGGAACCATTCTAGTAAATCTCTTCTGTATCCTCTCCAAAATCCAGGATGGGGAGGGGGGGGGGGGGGTTAGGGGTGAGGGGCGTTGGGAGGGGGCCCCAAGGTCTCGGAGGGAATCAAAAAGATAGAAAACAGACAGAACTGACCATTCACAGTCCACAGGATAATAACCAGCTCCCAACACACACATATAGAACTCAATAGGAATCAGTAAGAATCCTCAGACACTCTGAAATTCCCAGATAATTACACCTCACCTTCTCATATTCAGCAATGACCCATCAACAAAACTCAGCCTGTAAATCAGAAGGGAAATGCTTGCAATAAACACACTCAATATCCAACACACAGCTCCAATCAAACAGCTCAGCACAAAGCACCGAGTAAACAGGTCTCTCAGCTGGATCTTCTCACACAGCGTAAGGGGCATTTCCACACCTGATTCCCCACAGGATAGTCAGACTGCCTGAACATTAGTGTGGATATTATGCAATGTAATGATTATAAATTCTGCTCCTTCACTCACCATCTCCTCGCTTGGTTTTCAGTCCCTACAGGAAGTGAAGCAGCTGTGAAAGAGGAAGAGGAGGGAATGGGCAGAGTGGGTGGGCTCTCTGATTGACGTCTCTCACAGCCAATCCAAATATTTCTGGAGTAACATGAGTTTCCTGAAGTTTGGGAAACTGACCGGTGAAACGGAGGCGACTTTGAGCAGCAGATCAGGTGGGGATTTAAACTTGTCATTGTCTCATCTGAATAAAATCACACTTATTGCAGCTGCTGTCTCAGTTCCCCTGGTAAATGTTTGACAGAGATTTCTAGTGTGGGAATAACATTCTTCATCCTCAGCGGTTTTTAAACTGACAACATCAGTGTGGGATGTGTAACCTTGGATGTGTTTGACAGCGGATCGGAAGAGGAAGACCCACAGCATCTAAGGGAGTGATGCTACAGAGAGAGCCACAGCAAAGCAGTGGGAGGAACATAAGTGAGTGGATGGGGAGATTGCACCAGCGGTTGGATAGTTACTCTGACTCGGAGAGTGATTCTGACCCAGGGTGTATCTGGGATTCAAAATGGAACTGTACTTCCGAGATTGACTCCAGAGTGACCAACTGTGTGGAAACCAAAATAATTAGAGTTTAACAGTGGAAGCATGGCGTTGGGGGTGGGTGGGCAGTGCCTCTGAGAACAGTGGACGGTGCTCGCATGAGTGGACAGCTGCTGTGCTGGTGAGAGCGATGTGAAGATAGTATATTCTGTGACAATGGAGTCGCCCAACTTCCAACCTGGTTTCTGATGAAGTTATCTCCAGCTGAAATGTTAACTCTGTTTCTCTCCACAGATGATGTCTGACCCGCTGAGTATCTCCAGCCTCTTTTGATTTCAAACTTTAAAACACAGAAACAGACCATTAGCCCATCGACTTTCCACAAGTGCTTCTGCTCCACATGAGCTTTCTCCCTACCTATTTTATCTCACCCGATCAGCAGATCCTTCTATTCCTTTCTCCCTCATCTACTTACCTGGCTTCCCATCAAATACATCAAAACTATTTGCCTCAACCATTCCCTGTGGGATCAAGTTCCACATTCTAATCATTCTCTTGGGAAAGAATTTTCTCCAGAATTCCTCATTGGATTCATTATTGACCATCTTATATTTCTGGACCCTAATTTTGGATTCCCCAACAAAAGTGGGAACATCTCTCCATTTATCCCCAAATTCTTAATTTTATAGTTCATCATTTTAAATATTTCTGTGATGTCCCCCTCAGCCTTCTCTTTTCTAGGGACAAAAAGTGCTAGCCTGCTTGGTCTTTCCTGATAGTTACAATTTCCCAATTCTCAATATCTTCCTGATCAATGTGTTAGCACCTTCTCCGGTTCCTTTCTGTCCTTTTTGCGTATATTGGTCTGAATTGTGCACAGTTCTCCAAGTGTGGTCTAAGCAAGGTTCTAGACAAGTCCAACATTGCTTTTCAGTTGATTGAATTTTTCAAGGGTGTGTAGATGAGAGCATGGCAGTTGATGTAGCCTGCACTGATCAGTGCAGTGATGGATTCACAAAGGCTTTTGACAAGGTCCACATGGGAGACTGATTAAGAAGGTTAGAGCCCAAATTTGCAGATTACACAAATATTGGTAGCGTGGTAAATAGCAAGGAGGAAAGCCTTATATTACAGGATGATATTGATGGTCAGATGGACAGAACAGTGGCAAATGGAACTTAACCCTGAAAAGTGTGAGGTAATGCATTTTGAGTGGACCAACAAGGCAAGGGAATACACAATAAATGACAATATTTTCCTTAGCTTCTAGCACTTCCTGCCCAGTGTGTTTTCTTCAAATAATTTGGGAAAACAAAGGGAGAAATTTCAAAATCTTCATTCAATTAACATTTCTCCTGATTGTTTCTAATATTAACATATGCTCGAACGTAAAACTAGTTTTCGCCAGCACAACAGGAGTTCATGATAGCCCATTTTACACTCTGCCCAACTGTCTTTTCCATTGCACTCATAGTGCTTGGGAAGATGGGGCTCTGGGAAGAGGAAAGAAAGTAGCCACATTGTCTGCTCCTGGTCACTATCCAGTGTCCCTGCTGCAAACAGAGGGTGTGTGACAGTCAAGTGAGGAAAAAGGAAGGACTTGCATCTGACCCCTACACAGGGGAATAACAGACTGGCACCAGCCCCTTCACAGCATTGCTGCACACAAAGAAGGTTGGGTAGTGAAACCATCAAATGAAAATCAGTCGTGTCAGGGGAGCTTTGATATATCATCAGATCTGAAACTGGTCAGTGGTGTGGGACCTTACATCAGAACCAACCTTTCTAACGTTTCGGCTGTGGGTGATCAGTCAGAGTGAGGCTGGGAAGAGGTGTGAGTGGCTCCAAGTGCGGTGAGAACTCCAATCGTTCATCAAGCCTCATGAACCAAGGACTCATTCCTACAGGTAATTGTGTGTGTCAGGGACTCCACAGGTTCATAAAATCTTCCAAGGTACATTTGTTAAAACTACTGTTACTAGTAGGGCAGCCACATGGAAGGGAAATGATTCAGGTGCGATGCCATGATCAAGATTTTGTGAATTCTACAATGGTCCTGAGACACAAGGTGTTTCACACGAGGGAGAATCATAGAATCCCTACAATGCAAAAGAGGCCATTCGGCCCATCGAGTTTGCACTGACTCTCTGACAGAGTATCTTACCCATGCCCTCCCGCTCCCTCTGCCTTATCCATGTAACCCCACATATTTCCCATGGTTAATCCACCTAACCTACATATTTTGGACACTAAGGGGCAATTTAGCATGGCCAATACACCTAACCTCACATCTTTGGACTTTGGGGGGAAACCAGAGCACCTGGAGGAAACCCACGCAGACACGGGAAGAATGTGCAAATTCCACACTGACAATCACCACGGCTGGAATTGAACATGGGCCACTGATGCCGTGAGGCAACAGTGTGTCACTGTGCTGCTCCAGAAACCATTCATTTGTGATGTTTGTGATCAAGGGTTTGTTACATCTATGGCACTTCCTGAGGCACGAGATGATTCACACAGGGGAGAAAGCATTCATGTATGAAGTTGTGAGAAGGGTTTCACTCCTTCCAGCCAACTTCTAATGCAACAGAGGTCTCTTATAGGAGAGAAAGCATTCAAGTGTAATGTGTGTGACAAATCATTCTCGGATTCATCCAGACACCAACACATTCATATGTAAAGTGTGTGACAATTCATTCTTGGTGTCATTGCATCTCCACAGTCACCGACGTGTTCACACAGGAAAAAACTCTTCCCATGAAAGGTAGGTGACAAATTATTCTTGGACTCATTGGCTTCTTGTGTACACCGTCATATTCACATTTATGGTATGTGACAAATTATTCCCTGAGTTACCTTCCCTCTGCGCACAGCAACACATTCACACTAGACAAACCTTTCACAGGTATAGTATGTAATAAATCATTCTCGGATTAATCAGCCCTCTGCGCACACTGGCGAGAAACCATTCATATGCGAGGTGTGCGACAAATCATTCTCACGGCATCTGACCTCCACAGACACCAGCACATTCATACTGCGGGTCAGCTACTTAGGAACATAGAAACATAGGAATTAGGAGCAGAGGTAAGCAAATTCAGCCCTTCAAGCCTGCTCCACCATTCAATAAGATCATAGCTGATCTCTCCCTGTTCTCAAATCCACCTCCCCACCCTATTCCACATATCCCTTCTCCCTTTTTTATTAGAAATATATCTATCTCCTTGAAACCATTCAATGATTCAGGCTCCACTGCGCTATGGGGCAGTGAATTCCACAAATTCACCACCCTCTGCGAGTAGTAGTTTCTTCTTATCTCAGTTTTAAATCTACCGCTTCTCAACCTACACCTGTGACCTCTTGTTCTAGTTTGCCCCATAAGTGGAAACATTTGGTCTACATTCACTTTATCAATCCTTTTTAAAATTTTATATGCTTCGATCAGATCCCCTCTCATCCTTCTAAACTCCAGCGAGTATAAGCCCAGACTGTTAAATCTCTTCTCATACATCAACCATTTCATCCCCGGAAATAATCTGGTGAACCTCCTCTGAACTGCCTCCAATGCCACCACATCCTTCCTCAAATAAGAAGACCAAAACTAAGACCTAAGACCTACCAAGATACCCCCAACATGTCTCCTCCACCAGAGACACAAACATTCTAGAGCACTGTGAAACAAATATCAGTAAGAAGTCTCACAACATCAGGTTAAATTCCAACAGGTTTATTTGGTAGCAAACGCCACTAGCTTTCGGAGCACTGCTCCTTCATCAGGTGAGTGAGTCACTCACCTGACGAAGGAGCAGCGCTCCGAAAGCTAGTGGCGTTTGCTACCAAATAAACCAGTTGGAATCTAACCTGATGTTGTGAGACTTCTTACTGTGTTTACCCCAGTCCAACGCCGGCATCTCCACATCAAAACAAATATCAAACATGCCTCCCGCTCTATCGCCCACCTACACTTTGGCAAATCAGACCACAAGGCTGTGCTCCTGCTCCCAGCTCACAAGCAAAATCTGAAATGGGAGAATCCATTAAAGAAAGTCGTGTAATGTTGGTCTGAGGAATCAGATGATCTCCTATGGGACTGCTTCGAGTCAGTAGACTGATCAATATTAAAAACTCAGCAACCCACCTGAACGAGTATGCCTCAACAGTAACAGATAGTAAGTGTAAAAGACTATGTGCCAAAGAAGCAAATCCGTGTGTTTCCTAACTGGAAATCATGGGTGAACTGGGACATCCTTGCTAAAGTCCAGGTCTGATGTGTTCAAATCCAGTGACCCTGACCTGTACAAGAAATCCAAATATGATCTATGGAGATCAATCAAAGATGTCAAAAGGCAGTAGCGAACCAAGCTAGAGTCCCAGGCTAGCCACACAGACTCCCGCCAACTATGGCAAGGTCTGCAAGACATAACAGGCTACAAAGTGAAGGCATGTAAAATCGCTGGCACCAATGTACCCCAATGAGCTCAACCCATTCTATGCCCGTTTTGAGCAAAAGGTCAGCAAGAGCAGCCCTGCACCCCAGAAGCCTCGGATGAACCTGTATCCGAGGTCACCGTTGCAAACGTCAGATCAGCGTTCTTGAAAGTCAACCCACGGAAAGCGACTGGCCCGGATGGGGTACCCGGACGAGCACTCAGATCCTGCGCAGGGGTATTCGCAGACATCTTCAACCTCTCTTTACAGCATTCTGAAGTCCTATCTGCTTCAAGAAGATGACCATTATCCCAGTACCAAAGAAAAGCCAGGCAGCGTTCTTCAATGATTTTCATCCGGTGGCTCTGACATCCATCACTATGAAGCCATGATGTGGAGTTGCCGGCGTTGGACTGGGGAAGGCACAGTAAGTAGTCTCACAGCACCAGGTTAAAGTCCAACAGGTTTATTTGATAGCACGAGCTTTCGGAGCGCAGCCCCTTCATCAGGTGAGTGAGTCACTCACCTGATGAAGGGGCAGGGCTCCGAAAGCTCGTGCTATCAAATAAACCTGTTGGACTTTAACCTGGTGTTGTGAGACTACTTACTATCACTATAAAGTGCTTTGAAAGGTTAGTCATGACACGAATCAATTCCGGCCTCCCAGACTGCCTGGAACAAATACAGTTCGCCTATCACTGCAACAGGTCCACAGCAGCCGCCACCTCTCTGGAACACCTGGATAACAAAGGCACCTATGTCAGACTCCTATTTATTGACAACAGCTCAGACTTCAACACCAATGTTCCTACAAAATTCATCTGCAAACTCCAAGGCCTCGGGTTTCGGCTCCTCCCTCTGCAACTGGATCTAGACTTCCTAACCCACAGACCACAATCAGTAAGGATAGGAACAACACCTCCGTCACGATCATCCTCAACACCTGTGCCCCTCAGGGCCATGTCCTCAGCCCCTTACTATACTCCTTATACACCTACAACTGTGTGGCCAAATTCCCCATCAACTCGATTTTCAAGTTTGCTGAAGAAATCACCGTAGTGAGTCGAATCTCAAACAATGATGAGACGAGTACAGGAAAGAGATAGAGAAACTGGTGCAACGACAATAATCTCTCCCACAGTGACAACAAAATGAAGGAGGTAATTGTCGACTTCAGGAAGCATAGTGGAGGACATGCCCCTGTCTACGTCAATGGGGAAGAAGTGGAAATAGTTGACAGCTTCAGGGTTCTAGGTGTCCAGATCACCAACAAACTCCTGGTCCCTTCGCGCTGACACTATAGTTCAGAAAGCACACCAATGCCTCTATTTTCTCAGGAGGCTAAGGAAATTTGGCATGTCTGCTATGACTCTCACCAACCTTTACAAATGCACCATAGAAAGCATTTTTTCTGGTTGTATCATAGCTTGGTATAGCTCCTGCTCTGCCCAAAACCTAAAAAGCTACAGAGGGTCGTCAACGAAGCCCAGTCCATCATGCAAATCAGCCTCCCATCCATTGACTCTGTCTACACTTCCCGCTGCCTTGGAAAAGCAGCCAGCCTAATCCAGGATTCCACGCACCCTGGACAGACTCTCTTCCATCTTCTTCCGTCGGGAAAAAGATACAAAAGTCTGAGAACATGTACCAAGAACAGCTTCTTCCCTGCTGCCATCAGACTTTTGAATGGACCTACCTTGAATTAAGTTGAGTTTTCTCTACACCCTAGCTATGACTGTAACACTACATTCTGCACTCTCAATGTTCAGTCTGCTTTGTCTGTATAGCGCGCAAGAAAGAATACTTTTCACTGTATACTAATACATGTGACAGTAATAAATCAAATCAAAACACTGGACGCATTACTGCAGATGTGGCCTCACCAACACCCTGTACAATTGCAACAACACTTCTCTATTTTCACACTCCAGTTCCTTTGCAATAGATGCCAACGTTCTATTTCCATTTTTTATTACGTGCTGCACCTGAATACCAACTTTCTATGATTCATGAACATAGACACCCAGATCCCTCTGCCCGGACATATTTTGAATCTGCTTTCCATTTAGGTAATAATTTGCCTTTCTATTCTTTCTGCCAAAATGGATAACCTCACACTTATCCACATTAAACTCCATCTGACAAATTTTAGCCCATTCTCCTAGCCTATCTATACTCATCTGTAAAATCTTTGCATCCTCCTCACTGCCTGCTTTACCACCTATTTTAGTATCATTCACAAATTTTGCTATGTTACACTCTGTCCCAACTTGCAGATCATTTATATAGATTGTAAACAGTTGGGGTCCAAGGACTGACCCCTGCAGCACCCCCACTGGTTACATTTCACCAGCCAGAGAAGGACCCATTTATTTTGACCCTCTGCTTTCTGTCAGTCAGCCAATCCTCAATCCAATCCAGTACTCTGCCCCCAAACCCCTGCAATCTCACTTTCTGGATCAGTATTTTATTCGGCATCTTGTCAAACATCTTCTGGAAGTCCAAATGTACCACATCCACACTATTAAATTCTCCATTATTCACCTTGCTGGTTATGTCCTCAAAGAACTCAAGAAAGTTTGTCAAGCATGACTTATCCTTCATAAAACCATGCTGACAATGGTGGATTGAGCTTTTGCCTTTCCAAATGCTCATTCGTCTCCTCCTTAATGATTGATTCCAGCAACTTCCCCACTACAGAGGTCAAGCTAACTGGCCTAGTTTCCTACTCTTTGCCTCTCTCCCTTTTTGAATAGGGGCATCACATTAGCATGCTTCCAATCCACTGGAACCTTACCAGATTCCAAGGAATTTTGAAAAATCACAACCAATACATCCACTATCTCTGCTCCTCCTTTAATACCCTTTGATGCAAGCCATCAGGTCCTGGAGACTTACCTGCCTTTAATCCCATTAGTTTATTCAATACCTTCTCTCTGGTGATGGTTATTGCACCAAGTTCCTCTGCATTACTGACAGGTTTTAGAAAATTTTCATTATTCTCTATCATGAAGACAGAGGCAGAATATTGGTTTAGTGCCTCCACCATCTGTGTTCCCCATTAATACCTTACCAGTATCATCCTCGAAAGGGTCAACAGTAATTTTAGCTATTCTCTCCTCTTTATATACTTATAGAAGCTTTTGGTATCTGTGTTTATCTTTTCTGCTAGTTTCCTTTTGTAGTTCATCTGAGCTCTTTTGATTGTATTTTTAGTTACTTTTAGCTGAAGCTTAAAGTTCTCCCAATCCTCCAGCTTGCCATTAGCTTTTGCAGTTTGGTTTGCCTGAGATTTTGCCTTTATGTCCTATTTGACTTCCTTGTCTAGCCATGGAACATTTTTCTTACTTTTACAATTCCTCTTCCTCTCAGGAATATAGTTTTAATTGAGACTTATTCAACATCTCCCTGAACATCCATCACTGTTCCTTAACTGTCCTGCCCTCAATTATTTGTGCCCAGTTTACTTGGGCCAACTCTTTCCTCAGGCCTGTATAATTACCTCTGCCCAACTCTAAAACTCTAGTATGGCACTCTGTCTTTTCTCACTCAATCTGAGTCTGAAGTTCTAGCATGCTGTGATCACTCTTTCCAAGAGGATCTTTACCAACAAGACTATTTATCAATCCTTCTTCATAACATAATACTAAATTTAAAATAGCCTACTCCCTGGTTGCTTCCACAACATATTGCTCTAAGAAACAATCCCTCAAATACTCTATGAAATCTCTCTTGAGGCATCCTTTACCAATTTGATTTACTTCCCTTACACTGAGAGTTGTTTGTGTTGTTTATCTTCCAGTGCTCAGACAGGGGAGCTGTCCTTCCAAAGCACTCTCTGTCTCAACAGTGTCTGTCTGCAACCTCTCCCACCATCAGTCCAAATGTTTCAAAAAGGTGACTTTAGCCTTTGACCTGATCGGCAAACATTACCAAAAGAAGACATCAATATGTATCGAAGCTGCTGCTTAGGCACAAGTTGCCTTGTGATGGACACAGGGCAATATCTGATTATTAAATTCATTTATATGTTGATTTTTGAAAGTAACCAAGAATCAGTAAGCTGAATTGGCAGATAAATTAAAATCAGGATTACCTGCAGGGGTAAGGAAAGCTGAGATCATTGGAAACTTTTAAGCTCGGAAGGGGTTGCCTGATAGACCAACTTCTCCAAAAGGTGAGGCAGTTGAATTGGCTAAAATTCAATTAGAAAAAGAAATATCAGTGAAAAAACTTGAACTAGAGATGCAGGAAAAACAAAAGTAAAGGAATGAGAGGAAAAAGAGTTTTTCAAAAGGAAATTGAAATGAGGAAACTTGATGGGGAAATGGAAAGATTAGCAAGGAAAGAAAGGGAAAAGGAGAGAGAAATTTTCAGCTTAAAATGCAGGAAGTTAAAAAAGAGAAATTAGAGTAGACTGAGTAAGAAAATAGTTCTAGATATGAATTTATTGGGGAAATGCATTTATGCAAGCTGGTCCAAAATTTGAGGAAATGTATGTGGAAACATTCTTGATTTATTTTAAAAAGGTAGGTAAACAGTTGTCCAAAATAAATGTGGACATTACTCTTACAAAGAACACTGGTATGTAGAGGGAGAGGTGAGGTGTATGCATCCATTGTTGATAATAATATCTATAGATTATGATGTAGTGAAGAAAACTATCCTTACTGCACATGAGTTGAACATAAAAACTCTTGAATACAATAAAACATCCTGGAACAACTTACATTGAATTTGAGAGAGTGAAGCAAAATAATTGTGTACTTTGGATATGGGTTTTTAAGATGAGAGAACATATAAAGCTCTCAGGGAGGTGATTCTTTTAGAAAAAATTAAAGATTCACTTCCTTTGGAATCTTCTGTTGATGAACAGAAAGTTAAAATTGTTGGACAGGCAGCAGAGTTAGCTTATGTTTATGAATTGGTCCACAGAACCAAACCTTTGTTCTGCCATTCTTCTAAAAATGAGAAGCATAGAAAGTGGGAAGAAGAAAACAAATAGTCAAGAATTAGATGGAACAATTGGGAATGGTCAGGAAATTTCACCTCAGGTCAAAAAGGAAGGTGCTGAGGGTAGGAGTGGCATTTGGAAGCCTAAGTGTTTCCATTGTCACGAAGTGGGACACATTAGGGCAGTGTTGGAAATTAATTGAAAGAACAGTTGAAGTAGTTGGAAAGGAAGCATCTGAAAAAGAAATGGCTGTTAAAACTGTAGCGGTGGTGCAGGTGAAATGTGGTCCTTCAGAATCAATGAGGAAGGGGACAGATCTCAAGATAGTTCAGGTGAGTACTGGTGAAGGAAGTCAAGCTATTGGAGGTCCGGGTGGTTTGTTTTAAAGGGAGAAGTTTTCCCTCGCTCGGCTAACAAAATAAGCAAATTAAGGTTTTGAGAGATACAGGAGTAGATCAATCATTGATGGTTGCTGATGATACAATTTGTATTCCAAGAGGTTTTATGAAAGAAAAAGTATTAGTAAAAGGTATTAATGGAAGAGATGAACCTGTTTCTTTGTGAGATGTTAATTTAAGAAGTAATTTTGTAAATGGAATTGTTACAGTGGGGACTATTCCTAAGTCACCTAATGGAGGAATAGATTCCATCCTAGGTAATGATTTGGCTTGTGGAGACAGTAATGTTATGACAACTGTAATGCAACAGGCTGTTGATCATGACGATCTTAAACTTTTGAAAAACCACTGCGAGGAAAAATGAAACACTTCTTGCAAATAAAAAGAAAACCTGCCTATTAGAAAATTAACTTTCAGACATGAAGAAGGAGTTTGTGAATGGAAAAAAAGGAACTGATGAAAATAATTGAGAATTAAAAGTCAAGAGAAGTGGAACTTTTGACTGAGGAGTTGAGGACTCTAAAGGACAAACTTGGAAAAGCAAACTAAGCAAACGTTGATCTTCAGTTAAAGCTTGGTGAACTTCAAGAATCACAATCATTTATGAAGTATCATGGAAAATGCCTTGAACCAGAAAAGGAGGTTCTGGTAAATCAGAATAATTGGTTGAATGCTGAATTAAAAAGCAAAACTGATGAGCTGTTCAAACAACAAACAAAGCAAGAGTATGGTATTATCTTGAGTGAACATAAGAAGCATCTTAACAATATTCTTGAAACAACTGAAAGAGATTTTTGAAAAGATACTTGTGTGGGTAAGGTTTACTTATTTGTACCAAGAGGAATAGGTAAAGAAATTAAAATTTTATGAGGTACAGGGGCAGGTCAATCTTTGATGGTGAGAGATGAGGAGTTATGTAGTTTAGAAGTATTGCCAGAAAAGGTGATATGTGGAAGTCAGGGTGAGAAGAGAAGTTTTCCATTATATAAGGTGAGGTTGAAGAGTTCAGTGAAGAGTGGTGAAGTGGTGGTAGGAGTAATAGAGAAATCATGTTGTCCAGGGATATAGTTTATCCTGGGTAACAATGTAGCTGGATCACAAGTGGGAATGATGCCTACTGTGATTGAAAAGCCAGTGGAGAATCAAATAACTGAGGTGTTAAAGGAAGCAAATCATGGGATTTGTCCTGATTGTGTGGTAACAAGGCCACAAAGCCACAGGTTAAGACAAGAGGAGAATTCAAAGAGTGAAGATAAAGAAGTTGAAGTTCAATTATCAGAAACCATTGTTGAAAAAACAACAACAGGTGAAGGATGAAGTGGATATTTTTAGTTCAGGAAAGTTGGCAGAATTACAACAGAAAGATGTAGAGATAAAACAGTTGTATCAGAAAGCAAACACAGAAGAGTGTATACTGGAATGTTATTACATTAAAAATGATGTCGTAATAAGGAGGTGGAGACCTTTACATACTCAGGCAGATGAAAAATGGGCAGAAGTTAATAAACTTGTATTACTGATAGGTTACAGAAAGGAGGTGTTGCGAGTAGCAGGACTCCAGGATGGTAGTCTGCCTCCCTGGTGCCGGGGTCCTGGATGTCTCTGAGCGGGTAGGAAGCATCCTAAAAGGGGCGGGTAACCAGACAGACGTCATTGTCCACATTGGTGCAAATAACGTAGGCAGAAAGAGTAGGGAGGTCCTGCAAGAGCAATTCAGGGAGTTGGGTAGTAGGCTAAAAAGCAGGGCCTCTAGGGTAGTGATCTCTGGATTACTCCCAGTGCCACGTGCTAGTGAGGCTAGGAACAGGGAGACTGCACAGCTGAACGTGTGGCTAAAGGACTGGTGCAGGAGGGAGGGTTTCAAATTCGTGGATCACTGGGAAGTCTTCCAGAGAGGATGGCACCTATACAAGAAGGACGGGTTGCACCTAAGCTGGAGGGGTACGAATATCCTAGCTGGGAGTTTTGCTAGTGTGGTTCGGGTGGGTTTAAACTAATGTGGCAGGGGGGTGGGGATCAGAACAATAGGTCAATAAGCATAGAGGCTGGGGACATGTTCAAGGCTCCGGAGGAGATGCCGTAGCTTCTCCGCTCCGGGGAAGTACTGGACGGTCACCTCAGCACCTCACTGTACCGCAAGCCCACGGATAATCTCATGGTGCTCCACTTCTCCAGCTTCCACCCTAAACACGTAAAAGAAGCCATCCCCTACGGACAAGCCCTCCGAATACACAGGATCTGCTCGGATGAGGAGGATCGCAACAGACACCTCCAGATGCTGAAAGATGACCTCATAAGAACAGGATGTGGCGCTAGACTCATTGATCAACAGTTCCAACGCGCCACAGCGAAAAACCGCACCGACCTCCACAGAAGACAAACACGGAACACGGTGGACAGAGTACCCTTCGTCGTCCAGTACTTCCCCGGAGCGGAGAAGCTACGGCATCTCCTCCGGAGCCTTCAACGTGTCATTGATGAAGACGAACATCTCGCCAAGGCCATCCCCACACCCCCACATCTTGCCTTCAAACAACCACGCAACCTCAAACAGACCATTGTCCGCAGCAAACTACCCAGCCTTCAGGAGAACAGTGACCACGACACCACACAACCCTGCCACAGCAACCTCTGCAAGACATGCCGGATCATCGACACGGGTGCCATCATCTCATGTGAGAACACCATCTACCAGGTACACGGTACCTGCTCTTGCAACTCGGCCAACATTGTCTACCTGATACGCTGCAAGAAAGGATGTCCCGAGGCATGGTACATTGGGGAAACCATGCAGACGCTACGACAACGGATGAATGAACACCGCTCGACAATCACCAGGCAAGACTGTTCTCTTCCTGTGGGGGAGCACTTCAGCAGTCACGGGCATTCAGCCTTGGATCTTCAGGTAAGCGTTCTCCAAGGCGGCCTTCACGACACACGACAGCGCAGAGTCGCTGAGCAGAAACTGATAGCCAAGTTCCGCACACATGAGGACGGCCTAAACTGGGATGTTGGATTTATGTCACATTATCAGTAACCCCCACAGCTTGCCTCCTGGGCTTGTAGAATCTCACTAGCTGTTCTGTCTGGAGACAACACACATCTCTTTAACCTGTGTTGAATGATCCCTCCACCCACATTGTCTGTACCTTTAAGACCTGGCTGGCTGTAGAGATTCGCATTCTAATTAGTATTCTGTAACTTGATTTCTGTGTCTGTGCACTGTTTGAGAGCAGATATCCACTCCATCTGACGAAGGAGCAGTGCTCTGAAAGCTTATGGTATTTGCTACCAAATAAACCTGTTGGACTTTAACCTGGTGTTGTGAGACTTCTTACTGTGCTTACCCCAGTCCAACGCCGGCATCTCCACATCATGACAAGGTTGGGGCCAAGACAAGGCTATCTAAGAGGAAGAACATTCTGGGCAAGGATGACCTCAGTGGGCCTGGAGGTCTGGAGTGCATCTGCTTCAATGCAAGGAGCGTCACGGGCAAGACAGACGAGTTTAGAGCCTTCATGCTTGCGCGGAACTTGGATGTGGTTGCAGAGACGGAGACTTGGTTAAAAGAAGGACAGGACTGGCAGCTGAATATTCCGGGGTCTAAGTGTTTTAGGCGAGACAGAGGAGGGGCTAGGAGAGGTGGGGGAGTAGCAATGCTGGTTAAGGAGCATATTACAGCGGTACAGAGGGTGGACAATTTGGAAGGGTCAGGTAACGAGTCACTGTGGGTGGAGCTCAGAAACAGGAAGGGTGCAGTCACTATGCTGGGGGTATAGTACAGGCCTCCCAACAGCCCACGGGAAGTTGAGGAACGGATATGTCAGGAGATTCTGGATATGTGCAGAAAATATAGGGTTGTTGTAGTGGGAAACTTTAATTTCCCTTGTATAGACTGGAAATCGCTTCGGGCTGGGGGCCTGGACAGGGAAGAATTTATAAAATGCGTACAGGAAGGTTCTTTGGAAAAATATGTTGACAGTCCAACTAGAGAGGGGGCTATACTGGACCTAGTACTGGGGAATGAGGCTGGTCAGGTCATCAAAGTTTCAGTAGGGGGACATGTGGCAAATAGTGACCACAATTCTGTAAACTTTAGGGTAGTAATGGAAAAAGATGAGTGTTGTCCTGTGGGTAAGGTGCTGAATTGGGGGAAGGCTAACTACAGCCGGATTAGGCAGGATTTGGTGGCTGTTGATTGGGAGAGGCTGTTCGAGGTTAAATCCACATCTGGCATGCGGGAGTCTTTTAAGGAGCAGTTGATAGGACTGCAGGACAGGCATGTGCCTGCAAAGAGGAAGGATAGGAAAGGTAGGATTCGGGAGCCGTGGATAACCAGTGAAATTGTGGGTCTAATCAAAAAGAAAAAAGAAGCATATATGAGGTCCAGGCAGCTAAAAACAGATGGAGCACTGGAGGAATAAAGAGAAAGTAGAAAAGAACTCAAACAGGGAGTTAGAAGGGCAAAAGGGGGTCACGAAATGTCCTTGGCAGACAGGATTAAGGAGAATCCGAAGGCATTTTATACATACGTTAGGAACAAGAGGGTTGTTAGGGAAAGAATCGGACCTCTCAAGGACAAAGGAGGGGAATTATGCTCAGAAACAAAGGAAGTAGGAGAGATCCTAAACGAATACTTTGCATCAGTATTCACAAAGGAGAGGGACATGTTGACTGGTAGTGTCTCAGAGAGATGTGTTGACCAGTTAGAAAAAATCTCAATTACAAGGGAGGAAGTGTTAGGTTTTTTAGGAAACATTAAGACAGACAAATCCCCAGGGCCAGACGGCATCTATCCTAGACTCCTCAGGGAGGCAAGAGATGAAATTGCTGGGCCTCTAACAGAAATCTTTGTCTCTTCACTGGACACAGGTGAGGTCCCAGAGGATTGGAGGATAGCAAATGTGGTCCCGTTATTTAAGAAGGGTAGCAAGGATAACCCGGGTAATTATAGGTCGGTGAGCTTGACATCCGTGGCAGGGAAATTGTTGGAGAAGATTCTTTGAGATAGGATATATGTGCATTTAGAACTGAATAATCTCATTAGCGATAGACAGCATGGTTTTGTACGAGGGAGGTCATGCCTCACAAATTTGGTTGAGTTTTTTGAGGAGGTGACAAAAACGATTGACGAGGGAAGGGCCGTGGATGTCGTCTATATGGATTTTAGTAAAGTGTTTGACAAGGTCCCTCATGGCAGGCTGGTGCAAAAGGTTAAATCTCACGGGATAAAAGGTGAGCTTGCTAGATGGGTGGAGAACTGGCTTAGCCATAGAAGACAGAGGGTAACAGTGGAGGGGCCTTTTTCCGGTTGGAGGTCTGTGACTAGTGGTGTTCCGCAGGGCTCTGTACTGGGACCTCTGCTGTTTGTGATATATATAAATGATTGGGAGGAAGATATAGCTGGTGTGATCAGTAATTTTGCGGATGACACGAAGATTGCTGGAGTTGCGGATAGTGATGAACATTGTCAGAGAATACAGCAGGATATAGATAGGCTGGAACATTGGGCAGAGAAATGGCACATGAAATTTAATCCAGATAAATGCGAAGTGATGCATTTTGGGAGATCTAATGTAAGGGGGAGCTATACAATAAATGACAGAACCATCAGGAGTATAGACACACGGAGGGACCTGGGTGTACAAGTCCACAGATCCTTAAAGGTAGCAGCACAGGTGGAGAGGGTGGTGAAGAAGGCATTTGGCATGCTTGCCTTTATTGGACGGGGCATAGAATATAAAAGTTGGCATATGATGTTGCAGCTGTATAGAACGTTGGTTGGACCACATTTGGAATACTGCGTCCAGTTCTGGTCGCCACACTACCAGGACATGGAGGCTTTGGAGAGAGTACAGAAAAGGTTTACCAGGATGTTGCCTGGTATGGTGGGTCTTAGCTATGAGGAGAGATTGGGTAAACTGGGGTTGTTCTCTCTGGAAAGGCGGAGGATGAGGGGTGACCTAATAGAGGTGTATAAAATTATGAAGGGCATATATAGGATGAACAGTGGGAAGCTTTTTCCCAGGTCGGAGGTGACGAACACAAGGGGTCACGGGTTCAAGGTGAGGGGGGCAGGGTTCAACACAGATGTCAGGGGGATGTATTTTACACAGAGGGTGGTGGGGGCCTGGAATGCACTGCCAAGCAAGGTGATTGAGGCGGACACGCTGGGATCGTTTAAGACTTATCTAGATAACCACATGAACAGACTGGGAATAGAGGGATACAAACGCATGGTCTAGTTGGGCACATGAGCGGCGCAGGCTTGGAGGGCTGAAGGGCCTGTTCCTGTGCTGTATTGTTCTTTCTTCTTTGTTCTTTCACATGAGATACCAGTAGGAGGTCATTTGGGGTTAAGGAAAACTCAAGCAAAAATGCAAAAATATTTTTATTGGCTTGGACTGCATAAAGATGTAGTTGAATTTTGCTGGACATGTCACATGTCAGGTAATAGGAAAACCTCAAGCGGTGATAAAACCAACACGCTTAATACTCATTCTGGCACTTGAAGAACATTTTACAAAGGTTTTAATTGATTGCGCAGGACCCCTCCCTAAAACAAAAGTGGGAATCAATATTGTCGACCATAATGGATGGGTCTACTAAATTTCCAGGAGTCATTCCATTATGCAATATTGCAGCTAAAAGGATTGTCGAGGAGTTGCTTAATTTTTTTATTTGATACAGACTACCCACAGAAATACAATCAAATCAAGGATCACATTTTAAATCAAAGTTATTCAAGGAGGTTATGGATAGCTTAGGAGTAAAACAACTTAAATCAATTGCGTACCATCCAGAATTGCAAGGAGCATTAGAGTGGCGGCATCAAACATTAAAGACAATGTTTCGGGCTTATTGCCAAGATTATCTGGAGGAATGGGAAAAAGGGGTTCCATTTTTACTGTTTGCAATAGGGATGCACCTAATGAACCAACCAAATTCAGTCCATTTGAATTGATTTTTGGTCATGAGGTAAGAGGACCACTTAAATTGATTAAGGACAAATTGGTGAGTCAGCGTTCTGAGACTACATTATTGGACTGTGTGTCAAATTTTAGAGCACGTGAGCTGGCTGGACAACATTTAATAGTGGCACAGCATGTGATGAAACAGTAAGCGGATAAGAAATCAAAAAATCATAGTTTTGCCAGTTAGGACAAAGTGTTAGTATTACAACCAGTGGTCGGTGAACTTTTAAAAGCAAGGTTTAGTGGGCCTTATCAAATTGAAAGGAAATTGAGTTTGGTGGATTTATTTGATAAGAACTCCAGTTGGAAGGAAAACTCATATGTTGTGTGAATATATTCAAATGGTATTTTGATAGGGAAGGGGAGTGGAGAAAAGGTAGTGGTTAAAACTCAGAGTGAAAAACCAAATCCAGATGATTCTGAATTTGACATTCTTTAAATTAGATTAGAAAAGGAGGAAGTTATTAGAAATTGGAGTAAATTACTAAGTTACCTTCTGGAGGAAAATCAAAATGACCTGGAAGTGTTATTACAATCACATCGGGTTATGTGTGAGAATAAGCTGGGAAGCACTGAAATAATTGTGAATGAGATAGTTGTAGAAAATGCTGTTTCAAGTTAGCAATATCCAAGTCGACTTAATCCTCTCAAGTTGACACAGGTTCAGAAGAAGCTGATGTTTGCTCAGTCTGAGATGTAGCAGCTGAAAAGTCTCGATCAACCATGTGAAACTGGTGAAAGCAAGAAGAAGAACCAGTTACTGGGCAATGATGTGAATACAGAATGTGAGCAGTGTGAAGACAGATAAAAGACAAGTTGACTGATTTGGAATCTGTTCCTGAGTTGTTGGAATTACCTGAAAATAAATTGCAGGATTGTCAAAAACAGCTCATCTTTGCAAAGGAAAAAGTCAATGAATCAACAGTCATGTATGATCACAAAATGGAGATTGAGGAGCAGATATATTTTATTATTGCAGACAAAAGAAACAGACAATGAAGTGAAGTGAGACTGTTTGCTGAAACTGTACCATCATTCGAACTGAATTGCTGGGATAATGAATCCGTACAGTTTGCACAGTCGTGGATACCCAGTAAAACAGTACTGTTCACAACTGGTGTTTGAGTAAATTACAATGGTTTTTGCAGCAGTGTAACTGGCATGGTGATCTCTGGAACCATGGTTGCAATGGGTTCTGACACCAAGGAAGACAATCTACTCTGCTTCTTTGCCAAAGAATGTTCAGAAAGTGATGGTGAAAAACCAGTGCGAATAAAGGAGTTGGACTGCCTGACAGAGGAACTAAGTAAGAAGTCTCACAACATCAGGTTAAAGTCCAACAGGTTTATTTGGTAGTACAAGCCACTAGCTTTTGGAGCGCTGCCCCTTCATCAAGTGAGTGGGATTTCAGTTCACAAACAGGACATATAGACACAAATTCAATTTACAAAGTAATGGTTGGAATGCGAGTCTTTACAGGTAATCAAGTCTTAAAGGTACAGACAATGTGAGTGGAGAGAGGGTTAAGCACAGGTGAAAGAGATGTGTATTGTCTCCAGCCAGGACAGTGAATGAGATTTTGCAAGCCCTGGCAAGTCGTGGGGGTTACAGATAGTGTGGCATGAACCCAAGATCCCGGTTAAGGCCATCCTCATGTGTGCTGAATTTGGCTATCAGTCTCTGCTCAGCGACTCTGCATTGTCGTGTGTCGTGAAGGCCACCTTGAAGAACGCTTACCCGAAGATCAGAGGCCGAACACCCGTGACCGCTGAAGTGTTCCCCAACAGGAAGAGAACACTCTTGCCTGGTGATTGTCGAGCATTGTTCATTCATCCGTTGTCGTAGTGTCTGCATGGTGTCCCCAATGTACCATGCCTTGGGACTTCTTACTGTGTTTACCCCAGTCCAACGCTGGCATCTCCACATCAGAGGAACTAAGGCTAGTTAACAAGAAAGGGAACAGGGATAAAGTGGCCTTTCTGGATGGTGCTGACCACACAGGTGTGAAGTTGAGAAAGTATGCAAAGCGACAGGCTCTCTTTGACAAAGTCTGTGAGCAGTTAAATCTTCTTTGAAATGATTACTTTGTCTTGATGTTTCGGGATTCTGAAGATCAAAAGAATTGGCTGGACTCAGTGAAAAAGCAAATCCAAAGTGGTTTCTGCCAGTTTGCACCCAATGTAACATACGTTTTATCCTCCCGAAGCTATCTAGGCTCTCTGAAGACGTTACCAGAACTAATTTATAATCATAACCACAAAATTGAGCATGGACTTGGAATCATAGCAGGATTAAGGACTAAAGAAGGTTTTTGGAAATGAAAGAGGAAGCAGCTGAACAAAAACAGTGTGTCGAAAAAGAAGGAAGAGAGAACATGATTACTGATGCCTTGTCATGACTTTGATGAAAGAAAGAATTTCAATAGTGGAAGGACTGGAATGGACTATACTACTCTTATATTTACATGTGTAGATTTCATAAAGTGTGTGTGTACTAAAAGTGTGAAACTAGAGGTTTTGAAAATAAAGCCATCTTCTCCTGGGCTGTCCCAGTCGAGACCTTATTTGAGTGATATTGTGCAGGGTGCGTCACACTAGGATGATTATGATCATTCTCTCTCTGTCTGGTGAATACTGTGATCCACCCCCAGGTGTAACCAGTACCTGAAACAGTTTTTCAACATCCTACTAGTTTCTCTCTTTTTCTCTCTTCCTTCTTTCTCGACACATTGCTTTTGTTCAGAGATGATGTGGAGATGCCGGCGTTGGACTGGGGTAAGCACAGTAAGAAGTCTCACAACGCCAGGTTAAAGTCCAACAGGTTTATTTGGCAGCACTAGCTTTCGGAGTCCCTGGCTCCTTCATCAGGTGAGTGAAGAGCTGTGTTCACAAACAGGGCATATATAGACACAAACTCAATTTACAACATAATGGTTGGAATGTGAGTCTTTACAGGTAATCAAGTCTTAAAGGTACAGACAATGTGAGTGGAGAGAGGGCCAAGCACAGGTTAAAGAGGTATGTATTGTCTCCAGTCAGGACAGTTAGTGAGATTTTGCAAGCCGAGGCAAGTCGTATGGGTTACAGACAGTGTGACATGAACCCAAGATCCCAGTTGAGGCCATCCTCATGTGTGCAGAACTTGGCTATCAGTTTCTGCTCAGCGATTCTGCACTGTCGTGTCATGAAGGTCACCTTGGAGAACGCTTACCCGAAGATCAGAGGCTGAATGCCTGTGAGTCTCCGAAAGCTAGTGCTGCCAAATAAACCTGTTGGACTTTAACCTAATGTTGTGAGACTTCTTACTTTGTTCAGAGAGACACGGACTCAGCAACCCAGACAAAGACAACACTGACATCTGCAACTCAAACTAGTTACCACTTTAAAGCAAATCAAACTTTTCAGCTGCCAGTTTTCAGGGGGAAAAAGCATTTTTGTATACAGCCTTGGGACTTAGCCCCTTATAATATTTCTGTTGCATTAGAAACTGAATCTAAGTTATTGTCACTTGTGACTTAGGTAGCGCTCTTGTCTCTAGATCAGAGGTCTGTGAGTGCAAGTCACACTTTACAACACTGATACACTTCAAAAATCTCTTCATTGACTGTAAAGTGCTTTCTTGGATTTGTGAAAGTTGATTTTGTTGTAGGTAAAAAATACCTCTGAGACTAGTCTGAGTCAAAATACAGTAAGGCTTTATTCTCACAAGCTTGTGGGAGAACCTGACCCCTGAAAGCAGAAAGCCAAAGTTCTCCCTGAACACAAGAAAGTGGGGATATTTATACAGCATGGCTTCTAATACTAATCACGAAGCAAACTCCAGACCAGTCACGAATCAAAAGTACATTTTACAGCCTCTGGTCACGAAGCATGGTGCATCTGGCAGCCTCTGACCATAAACCAGATTGTATCTGGCATTCTCAGGTCACGAAGCAGTCTTCGGTTTCCTGCGCTTCCGCAGCTTTCCTTTGAAGTTACCGGCGCAATTGCAGCTGTCCCAGCGGGGAGTCTTCCTGTCAAACGGCCGTATCGCACTCCACATCTTGTAGCGGCTCTCTTTGTTCAAATCACACATAAGCTTGTAGAAAAGGTAAGACTTTACAAACATTTATATTTGATTGTCTATCGTTATAAGAATAAAAGTTAAAGAATAAATAACTTCCATTGATGTCAGAAGCAGTATAAATCTGGGGAGATTAGCCACAATGAAGGGTTATGTTTGTGATACATTCTAGGTACAAAATCCATTAACCCTTTGAGTACAAAAAACATTAACCCTTTCCCTTCTTCAATTTATAAATGCAAGTTCTTTTTTCTGAGGGAGATATTATGCTTACTGTGAACTGGAAATTCTAAACACATTGAAGGAGAAAGTGCACCAGCCCATAGTGACATTGACCAATATACTTTGTACAGGACTCTTACTGTAGGCTCCTGAGTGTTTCAGTGAATAGGAACACACCATGCTGACAAATCAAGTAGTTTGAGTTAAGGCTAGAAGAACATGACTTTATTGAAAGTTATAAATCTATACAGAAGATTGGTAAAACAGCAGACAAACAACAACACAATATTCAAGTGACCCCAAACTCTGAATCAACCAAAGTAACAAAGCATTTGAAAATGATTCAAGATCTTTCCCAAAACATGAAATAGATCTTGGAAGAGTGTAAGGTGATCATATCACACTGTTATTACATCGAGGTATGATGGGCTGAGGGAACTCAGGTCTGTAGAGACTCACCCCCACTCCCTCACTGTACTCAGGATAGTAGTCCTCCCAGACAGGAGAGTACAAACATTACCCATGGTATTAGTCAAAAACCCATCGCCTGAAGAGGATCTGTTTATTATTTACATACCCATATCCAATTCTGAGAGCCGGATCAATTTGCTAACACATACATACATCAGGGGAAACTCTCTCAGAATATGACAGACAGAAGATTCTTTAAAATCTCTGTGCTTTAGTCTGGCTCCCAATTCCAATGGTCAGAAATGACACCAAACTTCAGTGACACAGGATGGAGTTTGTTTCCATTATATAAACCCACCAATGATGACACAGATCCAGTGGTCACGTGGAAAATCAATGGGTGATTTAGTTGAGGTGTTTAAGATGATTAAACGAGTTGATAGAGTAGTTAGAGAGAAACTATTCCTCTGGTGGGAGAGTCCAGTACAAAGGGACAGAGCATTAAAATTAGAGCTAGGCTTTTAGGGGTGATGTCAGCAAACACTCTTCACAAAAAGAGAATTGGAAATTTGTAACTCTCTCCCTTCCACAAAAATCTGCTGAGGCTGGGGGGTCAATTGAACATTTCAAAACTGGTTGACAGATCATGGGATAACTACCGTTTTTACATTCATTACATTCGCCACTCATCTCCACAACAACTGTCATCCTCTTCAACCTCCAGGTGAGCTTTCAACCCCATATCTTCTCCATCACAAAGATCATCTACTCCCCCCCTCTGTAACATTGCCCATTTCCAACACCCCACCAACATCCGCATTAGTCCATTTGCTGTTGAAATCCTCATCCATGCTGTTGTTGCTTCTGGACTAGACTGGACCATTCCAATGTTCTCCTGTCCAGCTTCACATCTTCCGCCCTCCAGAAATTTCAGGTCAGCTAAAACTCTGCGGTCTTTATCCTAACTCACGCACCTATCACCCCTGTGCTCACTGACCTATACTGGTTCCCAGTCCCTAGTGCCTCCAATTTAAAATTCTTATGCTCAAGTACTGATTACTACATAGCCTCACCCCCTCCCTATCTCTGTCACCTCTAACCCCACCTCCCTCCGAGGTCTCTGCGCTCTTCCAATTCTGGCCATTAGTACATCCCCCACTTCCTTCACTTCACCATTGACGGCTGTGTCTTCAGCCATCCAGGTTCCATGCTCATGAATTCCCTCTTTAACTGTTTCCGCATCTTTATCTCTCTCCCCTCCTTTAGGACACTCCTTCAATCCCACCTCTTTGACCATATTTGTGATATTCCCTCCTAATATCTCCTTCTTTGTCTGGGTGGTAATTTTTCCCTGATTACGTCTCCATGAAACACTTTGGGATGTTTGACTACATTAAAGCGCTCTATAAATAAAAATTGTCCTCTCACATTGGACATTGTACTGACCTGGAGAACAGACTGTGGACATTGATTGGCCTCTAGTGCTCTGTTCAAGTGGCCATTCAGCATGTGTAGACCCAGACAGTGAATGTTGTGAGACAATGGAGACTGTCACAGCCGAGACACATCCTGCCCTCCCCCTGACTTCCCAGCTGGGCTCACTGATGAGGAACGGGAATCCAGGCTGATTCTCCCCCTTAGACCAGAGATGCTGAGGCTAACTGAAGTCCCTCCATTACTACCCCAGAAATGGCTCCTCCCCCGGGTGCTTGTGCTGGTAGATCAAAAGCTGAAGCCTTTCTAACCACCTAAGTATCTGATTGCCTTCTTGGCCAGTGTGAAAGTCAGAGTGACTTGCACCTGACGCTGCACTGAAAGGATGCTGAGTTTATACAGGAGCTTCTATACATATTGATGTCTACTTTTGGTGATGTTTGGCAATCTAGCCAAAGGATAAATTGAACATCTTGAAATGATTGGACTGATGATGGGAGAGGTTGGAGACAGACACTGCTGAGACAGACAGTGCTTTAGAAGGACAGCTCCCCTGTGTGAGCACTGGAGGGTAAACAACACAGACAACTCTCAGTGTAAGGGAAGCAGGTGAGCCGATTCCAAATCTGTGTAGAGATGTCAGTGTTTGGCGAGAAAGGGGTAGGTGAAACAATCCTGGCACACGTCACACTGGAAAGGTTTGTCTCCCATGTAAGGTCACTGGTGTTCGAGGTCCAAAACTGTGTCAAGATTTTATTACAGAACTTACACTGAATGGGTTTCTCTCTTGTGTGAGTGTATTGAATGACCAGGAATTATACTGACTGTGTGAAAACCTGCTCACATACCTCACACTTGAATGGCTTCTCTCCAGTGTGGATCCACTGGTGCTTCTGGAGATCAGAGGAGTGGGTGAACACCTCATCGCAAACATAGCACCTGAACAGTTTCTACTGTGTGTGAATGCTATTGTGTCCCAAGAAATTCAATGGCATACAAAAGCTTCATTGGATCCCAGAAATTTGAAGTGTTACTCCCGTGTGTGGATTGTCTGATGTTGCAGGAGGCTTGATAACTGTGTGAAGGTTTTTTCACAGGCCTCTCAAGGGAACAGCTTCTCCCCTGAGTGAACACGTTGGTGTCTCACTAGCTCCGATGATCGTGAAAAGCCCTTATTACAGACCTCACACCTGAACGGTTTCTCTCCTGTGTGAATTCTCTGGTGCATCAAAAGCCTTGTAGATGTTGCAAAAGCTTTATCACAAACCTCACACTTGAAGGGTTTCTCCCCTGTGTGGATTGTCTGATGTCTGGTGAGGCTGGATAACTGTGTGAAAGCTTTGTGACAAACCTTGCATGTGAATGGTTTCTCTCCTGTGTGAATGCGTTGGTGTACGCGGAGGTTGATCATATGTGAGAATGATTTGTTGCACAGTTTGCATGTGAATGGTCTCTCACCTGTGTGAATGCGCTGGTGTGCACGGAGGCTTGATAACTGCAAGAATAGTTTGTCGCAGACTTCGCATGTAAATGGTTTCTCCCCTGTGTGAATGCGTTGGTGTCTGCAGAGGGTCGATAAGCATGCAAATGATTTATTGCACATATCACATTTGAATGGCTTCTCTCCTGTGTGAAGGCGTTGGTGGGTGTGCAGATTCGATGACTGTGAGAATGATTTATCGCACACCTCACACTGGAATGGCTTTTCCCCTGTGTGAATCCTCTGGTGTGTTAGAAGTTCAGAGGATTCGATAAATGACATCTCACAAACCTCACACCTGAAGGGTTTCTCCCCAGTGTGAATCCTCTGGTGCATCAGAAGCTTCGCGGATGTAGTATAAGCTTTATCACAAACCTCACATTTGAAGGGTTTCTCTCCTGTGTGGATTCTCTGATGGGCCAGGAGGCTCGCTAACTGTGTGAAGGCCTTGTTACAATCCTTGCATGTGAACCGCTTCTCCCCGGTGTGAATGCGCAGATGTACACGAAGGTTCGATGATTCCGAGAATGTTTTCTGACAAACCTCACACCTGAATGGCTTCTCTCCAGTGTGAATACGTTGGTGTGAGCGGAGGTTTGAGGACTGTGAGAAGGATTTGTTACACACCTGACAGGTGAACGGTTTTTCTCCTGTGTGAATGCGCTGGTGTTTCAGGAGAGTCCATGACCATGGGAATGATTTCGCACACACTTCACATGTGAATGGTTTCTCTCCAGTGTGAATCCGTTGATGTACGCGAAATGTTGATGACTGTGGAAATGTTTTATTGCACACCTCACACCGAAATGGCTTCTCCCCTGTGTGAATGCGTTGGTGTGAGCGAAGATGCCATGCGTCCGACAATGATTTCTCACACACGTCACACTTGAAAGGCTTCTCCCCAGTGTGGATCCGTTGGTGTCTAATGAGGGCTGATAATTGTGTGAAGTCTTGGTCACACACCTCACACTTCAATGGTTTCTCTTCCATGTGACTGTCCTTATGTTAACAATTACGCAACAGATTTACCTTGTGGTAGGAGATCATGTGAGTCTGCGGAGCCCTCTTCTCACACATCACATTTGAACAGCCTCTGATTTATAGAAATGAGTCAATGGTTCATGTGGTTCAATGAATGATTGAAGCTCTCACCACACTTGGAGCCACTCACACTTCTTCCCAGCCTCACCCTGATCGAGCACCCGCAGCTGATCCTTTGGTCAGGTTGGGTTGATGGAAGGTTCCACACCATTGACCAGTTTCAGATCTGATGGTATGTCAAAGCTTTACTGAGCTGACCTATTTCCAGATGATGGTTTCAATGCCCAACCATCTCTGTTGAGCAATGCTGTGAAGGAACTGGATGTCTTTCCACAATTGTGCAGTTGTTCCTTGGGTGATGGTCAGGATCTATCTGCAGTGTCTATTCACTCTGTATTCTCTGGTATAGTGCAGCACAATCCTTCTGTAAAACAGGAAAAGAAAACATGATTTCCTCCAAGTCTCCTCTTTTGCTGAAGGGACTAACTCCTCAGTTACAGACTGTTTCAGAGTGAGTGCCTATCTATCAGAAATGTTAACTGAATGGAGATTTTGAAATTTCTCTCCCTGTTTTCCTAAATAGAAAATATTACTTCAGTGTAGCTGATTGAAGGGTTCTGGTTTATCCTGGGAAATTAGATACACTGCACTCACTCAGACTGCACATCCCAAATTCAGCTATCAGACACAGCACTGGGCAAAACTAACAAATCCAAATCCAGGCTTTTGGGAAAGGCCGAGGCCTTCAGGTAAAATTTTTAAAGAAATATTTCTGGAGTAACATAGGTTTCCTGAAGCTTGGGAAACTGACCGGTGAAATACATTTCAATAAATGTGTCCCTGCCCCTCCCAGATAATTACACCTCACCTTCTCATATTCAGCAATGAGCCATCAACAAAACTCAGCCTGTAAATCAGAAGGGAAATGCTTCCAATAAACACACTCAATATCCAACACACAGCTCCAATCAAACAGCTCAGCACAAAGCACCGAGTAAACAGGTCTCTCAGCTGGATCTTCTCACACAGCATAAGGGGCATTTCCACACCTGATTCCCCACAGGATAGTCAGACTGCCTGAACATTAGTGTGGAGATTATGCAATGTAATGATTATAAATTCTGCTCCTTCACTCACCATCTCCTCACTTGGTTTTCAGTCCCTACAGGAAGTGAAGCAGCTGTGAAAGAGGAAGAGGAGGGAATGGGCAGAGTGGGTGGGCTCTCTGATTGACGTCTCTCACAGCCAATCCAAATATTTCTGGAGTAACATGAGTTTCCTGAAGCTTGGGAAACTGACAGATGAAAAAGAGGCGACTTTGAGCAACAGATCAGGTGGGGATTTAAACTTGTCATTGTCCCATCTGAATAAAACCTGACCAATTTCAGCTGCTGTCTCAATTCCCCTTTGGGCATGTTGGTGTGACAGTCAGAATGGAGAGGTGCAGGGAGATGAGGGTTGGGGAGGGGGTGCTGTGCAGGAGTTTTTTTATGACAAAATGAAGAGACATCCCATCAGCCAACATAGTTTTTAATGAAAGGTCATCTCAAACCGATGAGTTAGTTTTGTTTCTCTCCACAGCAGCTGCCAGACCTGCTGAGTGTTTCCTGCATATTTTGTTTTGATGCTAGTTTTTAAAGCACAGAAACAGACCACATGGCCCATCTGTTTTCTACCAGTGGTTGTGCTCAACTTGAGCTTTCTCCCGACCTATTTTATCTCGCCCCATCAGCAGAACCTTCTATTCCTTTCTCCCTCATCTACTTGCCTGGTTTCTCATCAAATACATCAAAACTATTTGTCTCAATCATTATCTCTGGAAACAACTTCCACATTCCAATCATTCGCTTTTAAAATAAGTTGAATGAGGAATTCAGAATAATTTATTATTGGCAATCTTAAATTTCTGGGCCCTACGTTTGCCCCCCACACAAGTGAAAACTTCCATCCTTTTACTCCCAAATTCTTCATTTTATAATTCATAATTTTAAAGATTTTTCTGATGTCCCTTCGCCTTCTCTTTTCTAGGTAAAAGAGTGCAGGCCTGTTTAGTCTTCCTTGATTGTTACAATCTCTTAATTCTCAATATCATACTTATCAATTTTTTTTGCACCTTCTCCAACTCCTTAAAAGCAAATTACTGCGGATGCTGGAAACCAAAAGAGAAAATGCTGGAAACTCTCAGCAGGTCTGGCAACATCTATATGTGACTGGCAAGTGAGAAAAAAGACCTGCTGAGATTTTCCAACATTTTCTCTTTTGGTTTCTCCAACTCCTTTTTAATTCTGTTCCTCCAAAAATGATCCAGTGTTATTGTTTGATTTTTTTAAAAATAAAATGTCCTTGTTGATGAATCTGTAGTTCTGCCCTTGCAGTTTGTAAATATGACCATTGATCCTCCCTAACCTCTCCAAATGAAATAATTTGCCCACATGAAGTCATGACAACAAACCGTTATCATTTTCAAAGTTCCATCAAATCAGCCCATGGTCCACACTTCCCTAAAGTGCACACAAACAGCTCTTGGAATCCAATGGGACAAAATCCTGTGAATGCTGGAAATCTGATCGAGATTCAGAAAATGTTGGAAATCCTCAGGTCAGGAAACATCTGTGGAGAGAGAAGCAACTTCTCTGCAGCCTTTGACATGATGTGGAGATGCCGGCGTTGGACTGGAGTAAGCACAGTAAGAAGTCTCACAACACCAGGTTGAAGTCCAACAGGTTTATTTGGTGGCAAAAGCCACAAGCTTTCCGAGCGCTGCCCCTTCATAAGGTGAGACCACTCACCTGATGAAGGGGCAGCGTTCAGAAAGCTTGTAGCTTGTGCTACCAAATAAACATGTTGGACTTTAACCTGGTGTTGTGAGACTTCTTACTGTGCCTTTGACATGGCCAACCACACTGTCCTCCTCCTACAACTCTTCTGTGTTCTCCAGTCATTGAGACTGATGCGATTTTTCCTGCAATGGTGAATCTTCCCACCGCCATCGCTCTGGTTCCTCCCAACGGTCAATCTCTGCTTTTCAATTCGATTCAGCCGCTCGGACTCGCGCTTCCTCACATTCCAACTCCCGAACGCTGGGAGACAACCGCCGCTGCGCGCGGCAGAACTACAACTCCCATCAGGCACCGCGGGCTTGCTC
The DNA here is from genome assembly GCF_964213995.1 of Mustelus asterias. NCBI lineage: Eukaryota > Metazoa > Chordata > Chondrichthyes > Carcharhiniformes > Triakidae > Mustelus > Mustelus asterias. The sequence continues at coordinate 38,654,951 of NC_135808.1, forward strand.
CTCCCTGATTCCCCATACTGCCGCTCCTCACTGCGCAGGACACGATTCCGATCGTGTGAATGTCTGTCCTGAAAGAGACTGTAAAGAAGTTTAACAACACCAGGTTAAAGTCCAACAGGTTTATTTGGTAGCAAAAGCCACAAATAAACCTGTTGGACTTTAACCTGTTGTTGTTAAACTTCTTCCTGTGCTTACTCCAGTCCAACGCCGGCATCTCCACATACTGAAAGAGACTGCGCAGAACTGGGCGGAGCCCGCGAGACCCCGCCCCTTCCTGTGGAATGGCTGCGCGAAATCGTTAACCTGGAGGTTTTGGGCGGCTCGACTGTTCCATCTGTCCGGATTGGCTGTGAGAGCCGTCAATCAGAGCGCGGAGCTGTTTGATTGGAGCTGTGTGTTGGATATTGAGTGTGTTTATTGGAAGCATTTCCCTTCTGATTTACAGGCTGAATTTTGTTGATGGGTCATTACTGAATATGAGAAGGTGAGGTGTGATTATCTGGGAGGGACAGAGACACATTTATTGAAATGTATTTTAAATACGTGAGGGTAGAGGGACAGGGCCTTGGCAGATGAACTTTCGAAGAGTCTTTGACGACAGGTTCATCAATAAGGACATTTTATTTTTAAAAATCAAACAATAACACTGGATCATTTTTAGAGCAATACAGCAATACAGATGACAAAGGGTCATCTGGACTCGAAACGTTAGCTCTTTTCTCTCCTTACAGATGCTGCCAGACCTGCTGAGATTTTCCAGCAATTTCTCTTTTGATTTCAGATTCCAGCATCCGCAGTAAGTTTTTTTCCGAAGAGTTGGTGCATGGGCTGAATGGCCTCCTTTACTGTGTTTTGCAAGCCATGTGACTGTCTTTCCCATCACCCCTCCCCCCAACCTCTGCCTGCTAAGATGGGGTTTGGGCAGAGTAAATAAACATAGAACATAGAACAGTACAGCACAGAACAGGCCCTTCGGCCCACGATGTTGTGCCGACCTTCATCTGAAACCAAGATCAAGCTATCCCACTCCCTACCATCCTGGTGTGCTCCATGTGCCTATCCAATAACCGCTTAAATGTTCCTAAAGTGTCTGACTCCACTATCACTGCAGGCAGTCCATTCCACACCCCAACCACTCTCTGCGTGAAGAACCTACCTCTGATATCTTTCCTATATCTCCCACCACGAACCCTATAGTTATGCCCCCTTGTAATAGCTCCATCCACCCGAGGAAATAGTCTTTGAACGTTCACTCGATCTATCCCCTTCATCATTTTATAAACCTCTATTAAGTCTCCCCTCAATCTCCTCCGCTCCAGAGAGAACAGTCCCAGCTCCCTCAACCTTTCCTCATAAGACCGACACTCCAAACCAGGCAGCATCCTGGTAAATCTCCTCTGCACTCTTTCCAGCGCTTCCACATCCTTCTTATAGTGAGGTGACCAGAACTGCACGCAATATTCCAAATGCGGTCTCACCAAGGTCCTGTACAGTTGCAGCATAACCCCACGGCTCTTAAACTCCAACCCCCTGTTAATAAAAGCTAACACACTATATGCCTTCTTCACAGCTCTATCCACTTGAGTGGCAACCTTTAGAGATCTGTGGATATGGACCCCAAGATCTCTCTGTTCCTCCACAGTCTTCAGAACCCTACCTTTGACCCTGTAATCCACATTTAAATTTGTCCTACCAAAATGAATCACCTCACATTTATCAGGGTTAAACTCCATTTGCCATTTTTCAGCCCAGCTTTGCATCCTATCTATGTCTCTTTGCAGCCTACAACACCCCTCCACCTCATCCACTACTCCACCAATCTTGGTGTCATCAGCAAATTTACTGATCCACCCTTCAGCCCCCTCCTCTAAGTCATTAATAAAAATCACAAAGAGCAGAGGACCAAGCACCGATCCCTGCGGCACTCCGCTAGCAACCTGCCTCCAGTCCGAAAATTTTCCATCCACCACCACCCTCTGTCTTCGATCAGATAGCCAGTTACCTATCCAATCGGCCAACTTTCCCTCTATCCCACACCTCCTTACTTTCATCATAAGCCGACCATGGGGGACCTTATCAAACGCCTTACTAAAATCCATGTATATGACATCAACCGCCCTACCTTCATCAACACACCTAGTTACCTCCTCAAAAAATTCTATCAAATTTGTGAGGCACGATTTACCCTTCACGAATCCGTGCTGACTATCCCGGATTAATCCGCATCTTTCTAAATGGTCGTAAATCCCATCCCTAAGGACCTTTTCCATCAATTTACCAACCACCGAAGTCAGACTAACCGGTCTATAATTACCAGGGTCATTTCTATTCCCTTTCTTAAACAGAGGAACAACATTTGCCACTCTCCAGTCCTCTGGCACCATCCCCGTGGACAGCGAGGAGTAGCCACATTGTCTGCTCCTGGTCATTATCCAATGTTTCTGCTGGAAATAGAGTGTGTGTGACTGGCAAGTGAGGAAAAAGAAAGGACTTGCATCTGGTCCCCCCATAAGGGAATAGCAGACTGGCACTCACTGTGGAACAGTCCCAAACTGAGGAGTCAGCTCTTTCAGCAAAGGATGTGGAGATGCTGATGTTGGATTGGGGTGGGCACAGGTAGAAGTCTCACAACACCAGGTTGAAAGTCCAACAGGTTTATTTGGAATCATGAGCTTTTGGAGCACTGCTCCTGCGACTTTAACCTGGTGTTGTGAGACTTCTTACTGTTCAGCAAAGGAGGAGAGGATGTTTGAGTAAAATCACATTTTCCTTTCCTGTTTTACAGAAGGATTGCACCATACAATACCAGAGAATACAGAGAGGATATGCTCAACATGGAGAAGGTTGAGCAGTGAAACCGATTCAGTGGATCCACATCTGGTCACGTAAGGGCAGGTTTCACCTATCATCAGATCGGAAACTGGTCAGTGGTGTGGAGCCTTCCATAAGAACCAACCCTTCCGAAGGTTGAGCTGTGGGTGAGCAATCAGGCTGAGACTGGGAAGAAGTGTGAGTGGACTCCACGTGTGGTGAGAGCTTCAATCATTCTTTGAGCCTCATGAATCATTGACTCATTCCTACGAGAGGCTGACTGATGTGCGAGGAGGTATCCACAAGCTTTTACATTTTCTTAACAGACAAGGTGCATCTATTGAACAGCCACATGAAGGAGAAACAACTTAAGTTTCAACTGTGCGAGAAATTATTCTCTTGGTCATCGACCCTGGTACACCAACGTATTCACACTGATGAGAAACCTTTCAAGTGTGAAATGCGCAAAGAATCATTCTCACAGTCGTTGAATCTCCACACACACACCAACGCAGTCACACAGTTAATGTCCCTCCACGTACACCATTGTAGTCACACAGTGGAAAAACTTGTAAGGAGTTGACAAATCATCCTCACGTATATCAACCATCTGAGACACTGGGGAAAAGCCATTCTTCTGTGACATGTGTAATTTGCATTTTTGGAGTCAAATTCCCTTTGTCGGCACCGACACATTCACACATGGGAGAAACCATTCAGATGCGAGGTGTGCAACGTATCATTCTTACTGACATCTACTGTCTAAGCACACCAACACAGTCACATTGGGTAAAAACCATTCATGAGTAAGGTGTGCGCTAAATCATTTCCGTAGTTATCATACCTTCATGCTAACTTGTGCATCTCGAGGAGAAACTGTTCAAATGTGAGATGTGTGACAAAGCTTTCAAACGGTTATCAAACCTCTTGGCCCATCAAAGAATCCACGCAGATGAGAGACCCTTCAAGTGTGATGTTTGTGCTAAAGATCTTTGATTCTCTGAAGACACCAACACATTCACACTGGGGAGAAGCATTTCTATGCTAGGTGTGAGACAAATCTTTCTCAAGGTCATAGAGGTTTACATCATGGAAACAGGCCCTTCGGTCCAACTTGTCCATGCCGTCCTTTTTTTTAAACCCCTAAGCTAGTCCCAATTGCCCACATTTGGCCCATATCCCTCCATACCCATCTTACCCATGTAACTGTCTAAAGACTTTTTAAAAGACAAAATTGTACCCGCCTCTACTCCTAACTCTGGCAGCTTGTTCCAGACACTCAGCATCCTCTGTGAAATAATTGCCCCTCTGGACTCTTTTGTATCTCTCCCTTCTCACCTTAAACCTATGCCCTCTAGTTTTAGACTCCACTGCCTTTGGGAAAAGATATTGACTATCTAGCTGATCTATGCCCCTCATTATTTTGTAGACCTCTAAGATCACCCCTAAGCATCATACGCACCAGAGAAAAAAGTTCCAGTCTATCCAGCCTCTTCTTATAACTCAAACCATCAAGTCCTGGTAGCATCCTAGCAAATCTTTTCTGCACTCTTTCTAGTTTAATAATATCCTTTCTTCTATAATAGGGTGACCAGAACTGTACACAGTATTCCAAGTGTGCCATACCAATGTCTTGTACAACTTCAACAAGACATCCCAACTCCTGTATTCAATGTTCTGACCAATGAAACCAAGCATGCCGAATGCCTTCTTCACCACACTGTCCACCTGTGACTCCACTTTCAAGGAGCTATGAACCTGTACCCCTAGATCACTTTGTTCTATAACTCTCCCCAATGTCTACTGTTAACTGAGTAAGTCATGGTTTGGTCTACCAAAATGCATCACCTTGCATTTATCTAAATTAAACTCCACCTGCCATTTGTCAGCCCACTGGCCCAATTGATCAAGATCCCATTGCAATCCTAGATAACCTTCTTCACTGTCCACTATGCCACCAATCTTGGTGTCATCTGCAAACTTCTAACCATGCCTACTAAATTGTCATCCAGATCATTAATATAAATGACAACTAACAGTGGACCCAGCACCAATCCCTGAGGCACACCACTGGTCACAGGCCTCCAGTTTGAAAAACAACCCTCTACAACCACCCTCTGTCTTCTGTCATCAAGCCAATTTTGTATCCATTTGGCTACCTCACCCTGGATCCCGTGAGATTTAACCTTATGCAACAACCTACCATGTGGTACCTTGTCAAAGGCCTTGCTAAAGTCCATGTAGGCAATATCAACTGCACTGCCCTCATCTACTTTCTTAGTTACCACAACTCAATCAAATTTGTGAGACATGATTTTACAGTCACAAAGCCATGCTGACTGTCCCTAATCAGTCCTAAATGCCTGTAGATCCTGTCTCTCAAAATACCTTCCAATGACTTACCCACTACAGATGTGAGACTCACCGGCCTGTAGTTCCCAGGCTTTTCCCTGCAGCCCTTCTTAAACAAAGGCACAACATTTGCCACCCTCCAATCTTCAGGCACCTCAGCTGTGACTATCAATGATTCAAATATCTCTGCCTGGGGACCTGCAATTTCCTCCCTAGCCTCCCACAATGTCCTGGGATACACTTCATCAGGTCCCGGGGATTTATCTACCTTGATGTGCTTTAAGACTTCCAGCATCTCCTTTGTTATAAGTACACTCCTCAAGACATCAATATTTATTTCCCCAAGTTCCCCAACATCCGTGCCTTTCTCAACAATGAATACTGATAAGAAACATTCATTTAGAATCTCACTCATCTCTTGTGGATCCACACATAGGTGACCTTGTTGATCCTCAAGAGGTCCTACTCTCTCCCTAGTTACTCTTGGGATACAAGGAGAAGTGGCTCGATGGGTGGAGAACTGGCTTGGCCATAGGAGACAGAGGGTAGTGGTCGAAGGGTCTTTTTCCGGCTGGAGGTCTGTGACCAGTGGTGTTCCGCAGGGCTCTGTACTAGGACCTCTGCTATTTGTGATATATATAAATGATTTGGAAGAAGGTGTAACTGGTGTAATCAGCAAGTTTGCGGATGACACGAAGATGGCTGGAATTGCGGATAGCGAAGAGCATTGTCGGGCAATACAGCAGGATATAGATAGGCTGGAAAATTGGGCGGAGAGGTGGCAGATGGAATTTAATCCGGATAGATGCGAAGTGATGCATTTTGGAAGAAATAATGTAGGGAGGAGTTATACAATAAATGGCAGAGTCATCAGGAGTATAGAAACACAGAGGGACCTAGGTGTGCAAGTCCACAAATCCTTGAAGGTGGCAACACAGGTGGAGAAGGTGGTGAAGAAGGCATATGGTATGCTTGCCTTTATAGGACGGGGTATAGAATATAAAAGCTGGAGTCTGATGATGCAGCTGTATAGAACGCTGGTTAGGCCACATTTGGAGTACTGCGTCCAGTTCTGGTCGCCGCACTACCAGAAGGACGTGGAGGCATTGGAGAGAGTGCAGAGAAGGTTTACCAGGATGTTGCCTGGTATGGAGGGTCTTAGCTATGAGGAGAGATTGGGTAGACTGGGGTTGTTCTCCTTGGAAAGACGGAGAATGAGGGGAGATCTAATAGAGGTATACAAGATTATGAAGGGTATAGATAGGGTGAACAGTGGGAAGCTTTTTCCCAGGTCGGAGGTGACGATCACGAGGGGTCACGGGCTCAAGCTGAGAGGGGCGAAGTATAACTCAGACATCAGAGGGATGTTTTTTACACAGAGGGTGGTGGGGGCCTGGAATGCGCTGCCAAGTAGGGTGGTGGAGGCAGACACGCTGGCATGAGTGTTTGACAAGACTTTCACACATTCAGCATATATTCTGACCATCAACACACGCAGCAAAGAAACCCTATTGGTGTGAATTCTGTAATAGAGCCTTCACGTAGTGGCTGGATCTCTTGGAACATCAGTGAACCCACACAGGAGAAGAATCATTCCAATGTGACATTTGTCAGGATTGTTTCACTCTCTTGCCGAACACCAACATCTCCGCATGGACTTGGAGCCGGCTCACCTGCTTCCCCTACATAGATGACTCTATGTTGTTTACTCTCCAGTGCATCTCTGGTCTATGGAGAGGGAGAATAAGCCAGGAATCCTGTTCCTCATCAGTGAGCATAGCTGGGAAGTCAGGGGGAGGGCAGGATGTGTCTCGGCTGTGACAGTCTCCATTGTCTCACAACATTCACTGTCTGGGTCTACACATGCTGAATGGCCACTCGAACAGAGCACTAGAGGCCAATCAATATCCACAGTCTGTACTCCAGGTCAGTACCTTGAGGATTGGAGGGAATGTCAGAGGACAACTGTTATGAGGTTGTTGATATCAGCTATCAGCTTATTAGACTTTGTTCCCTTCAAGTAGCCAGATGAAGAATTTCAGAGTTTAAAACCAACTGTTTATTTACGAGTTTTATCAAGAGTTCTAATACACCATGGCTGCACAGTCTAGAGCCGTATACAAAATTTCACAAAGAGATTACAAACAATACAGATTGAGTTCTGATGATATAAATATTGAAGAAACACCATCACAATCCTGCAATTGCTTCATGATGATATGACTCTAACTGTCTTGGGTAGGAGATCTGAAACAGGAGCCTTCAAGATCCACACTGGTGTGAAATAAGGCTGTGTGACCGTTGGAATGGCCTAGTCTAGTCCAGAAGCAACAATAGCATGGATGAGGATGGACTAATATGGGGGTGGATAGGCTGTTTGAAATGGGCAAAGTTACAGAGGGGGAAGTCGGTGATCTTTATGATGGAGCGGGTATGGGGTCAGAAGCTCAGCTTGAGGTTGAAGAGGATGAAACTGACCAATTGTTGGAGATGAGAATGGAGAGATCAAATCAAGAGAAATTTAGTGAAACTGGAACAATCCCATGATCTATCAACCAGTTTTGAAAATGTTCAATTGACTCTCAGCCTCAACATATTTTTGTGGGGCGAGTTCCAGATTTCAGTCCCTGTTTTGTGAAAAAGTGTTTGCTGAAATCATCCCTGAACAGCCCAGCTTTAATTTTAAAGCTCTGTTCCCTTGTTCTGGACTATTCCACCAGGGGAATAGTTTCTCTCAACTACTCTATCAACTTGTTTAATCATCTTAAACACCTCAATTAAATTTAAATTTACATGTGACCACTGGATCTCTGTAGCCAGTGGTGGGTTTGCAGGATGGAAATGAACTCCATTCTGTGTCACTTCTGACCATCAGAATTGGGAGCTAGACTAAAGCGCAGGGACTTTAAAGAAACTTCTGTCTGTAGTACTGAGAGTTTCCCTTGGTGTATATGTGAGTATGTTAGTAAAGTGAGCCAGCTCTCAGGAGTGGGTCTGGGGTAGAATCAGGGCCTGCTTTAGTTGATGTGAATTGTAGAAAGATTGTCTTCAACTGATGGGTGTTTGACTAATGCCATGGGTAATGTTTTTCCTCACCTGTCTGGGAGGACTACTATCCTGAGGATGGTGGGGGTGAGTCTCTACAGACCTGAGTTCCCTAAGCCCATCATACTTCAATGTAAGAAAAATGTGACACTTTCAACCTACACTCTTCCAAGATTCATTTCATGTTTTGGGAAAGAGCTCGAGTGTTTTTCAAATGTTTTGCTATTTTAGTTGAGTCGAAAGTTGGTGTCAGCTGAATTTCTTTGTTCTTTGTCTGCTGAATTATCGATCTTCTGTATGGATTATTAAATCACAATAAATTAATGTCCTTCTAGTCTTAACCGAACCACCTGTTTTGTCAGCATGGCGTGTTTCTGTTCCCTGAAACACTTAGAAGCCTACAGTAAGAGTCCTGTACACAATATATTGGTCAATGTCACTGGGGGATGGTATACTTTCGCCAAGTTTAGAATTTCCAGTTCACAGGAATCATAACATTTCCCCAAGAAAGAAAGATTTGCTTTTATTTATCAACTTTCACAAATTCATGGGCATCCGAAAGCACTTCACAGCGAATGAAAGATTTTTGAAATGTAGTTAATGTTGTAATGTGTGACTTGAACCCTCAAACCTCTGACTCAGAGACGAGAGTGCTCACTAAACCGTGGCTGACAATAACTTTGAATTTTTCTGTTGTGTTAGATTCAGTTCAAGTCCCAAGGCTCTGTACAGAAATGCTTTCCCCCTGTAAACTGGCAGCCAGAAAGTTTGATTTAATTTCAAGCGGTAACTAGTTGGAGCTGCAAATGTCAATGTTGTCTTTGTGTTTGAGTTGCTAAGGTGTTGTTGTTTTTTATTTCTGCCCGTGTCTCTCTGGGGCAGCTTAGAGAGAAGCTGGTGGGATGTTGAAGAACTGTTTCCGGTATCAGGTACACTTTGGGGTGGATCAAAATATTCCCCAGAAAGAGAGGGAATGGTCACGATCATCCTAGTGTACTGCATACTGAACAATATCACTCTCAAATGGGACAGCGCAGGAGAGGAACTGGGAGAGGTGAATGGATGAGGACAAGGTGAATGTTAAGTGGCTGAAATTGAAGAGAAGGGAAACTGAACCTCCGCAGGAGGTGAGCCCTGGAAAAGGCAGGGCTGTAAGTATCTTGTCCTCTCTTGCTCTCTGATGTGCCCCTCTCTCTTGTGCATGTACTGATCCCATCACTACACGTCACCACTGACTTGGATGCTATGTATCTTCCTCCTTTGATCTGCTGTCAAATACATACAAGGTTACACATCCCACACTGAGGATGTAAAAATATTATTCCCACACCAGAAATTTCTGCCAAATGGTTACCAGGGAAGGATGAATTTTTTTTGAAGAGATGGCATCTTGTAATCTACACAGGAATGAACATTCGGTAAGTGATGGATCAAGATTCCTATGAATTCCATCACCTAATATCCCACACTAATGTTCAGGCAGTCTGACTATCCTGTGGGGAATCAGGTGTGGAAATGCCCCTTATGGTGTGTGAGAAGATCCAGCTGAGAGACCTGTTTACTCGGTGCTTTGTGCTGAGCTGTTTGATTGGAGCAAACCCACCCCAGGAGAAACGGCCTGGAAGTTGGGATTTTTGTTCCAGGATGGGGGAGTACCCTGGGAGTTGGGTTGGGTGACTCTGGAATGAGTCAGGATAATGCTGGGTGGAAGGCTTATCTTGGAGACCCGGCACTGTATCAAAATTTAAAAAGAGAAATATAAAACAGCTGTCACCCTCACACCTTCTCCATATCCCATCCATGCCAAACAATGCCACTTGCCCCCACCCCTCATATCTTCTATGATCCTATATTCTATCCCTGACTATGGCCCTTCTTGCTCTCCCCATAATTTCCATGCTAATTTAGGCATCTATCCACCCCACGGCTCCTCATACGCTCCATGCCAACCTCTGCCCTCACCCACTCCACTTACCACTTAATAGCCACTATGCCAACTTAGTGCCAACTCAAACATCACATGCCCTTACACAATCAATGGCCACTCCCCCATTGTCCACTATGGGTAGACCTCAGGACCCGTGAGGAGGTTAAATAAAACCAAACACCACCCTCGTGGGTTCGATCTCAAACAACGACGAGGAGTACAGGAAAGAGGTAGAGAATCTGGTGAAATGGTGCAACAACAATAATCTCTCTTCAATGTCAGTAAAATTGAGATAGTCATCAACTTCAGAAAACATAGTGGAGGATATGCCTCTGTGATGAAGTGGAAATAGTCGAGAGCTTCAAGCTTCTCCATGCCCAGATCACCAACAACCTGTTCTGGTCTCTCCACACTGACGCTATACTTAAGAAAGCCAATCAATGCCTCTACTTTCTGAGGAGTCTAAGGAAATTCGACATGTCCATTACGACTCTCAGCAATTTTTACAGATGCACCATAGAAAGCATCCTTTCTGGATGTATCACAGTTTGGTATGGCTCCTGATCTGCCCAAGACCGCAAGAAACTACAAAGGGTTGTGAGGGCAGCCCAGTCCATCACGCAAACCAGCCTCTATCCAATGACTCCATTTACACTTCCTGCTGCCTCGGAAAAACAGGCAGCATAATCAAGGACCCCACGCACCCCAGACACACACTCTTCCACCTTCCTCTGTTGGGAAAAAGACACAAAAGTCTAAGATCACATATTAACCGACTCAAGAACAGCTTCTTCCCTGCTGCCATCAGACTTTTGCATGGATCTACTATATATTAAGTTGATCTTTCTCTACACCCTATCTGTAACTGCAACACTATATTCTGCACCCTCTCCTTTCCCCCATGTATTCTATGAATGGTATGTTTTGTCTGTATATCATGCAAGAAACAATAGTTTTCACCGTATCGCAATACATGAGGCAATAATAAATCAAATCAGAGTTCTAAGTGTCCGTTGCTGACTTCATTGTTTTAAAACAATATTCATTCATTAAAACTCAATTACTACATTTACTTTTCTTCAATTACATTATGCCACAAAATAACAAACATTTCACTCAATTTCATTCCCTGTAAAAACAAGCACTGAAATTCATAGTCCCACTTCAAAGTATCCATCACCATATGGAGCTGTCAATCAAGCTGTGAAATGGCAGGCATTCCAGTGTGATAATGGTTGTGAAATCTGTCATCAACATTAAACCAGTTAATCCCTGAGGCTTATGTCAACAGACACAGATCTTTACACTTAGAATCATAGAATCCCTACAGTGTAGCAAGAGGCCATTTGGCCCGAGTCTGCACTGACTCTCTGACAGCAGCCCACCCTATCCCTGTAACCCCACATATTTACCCCACTAATTCCCCTAACGTACACATCTTGGGACTATGGGAGGAAAGCGGAGCACCCGGAGGAAACTAAGGCAAACACTGGAAGAACACACAAACTTCACAAAGACAGTCACCCAAGATTGGAATCGAACCCTGCTGTAAGGCAGCAGTGCTAACCACTGTGCCACCGTGCCATCCCACATGACAATTGTTTTTTGACAGTTGCAGTGAGCTCTCAGTTCTAATGGGGTTATGAATTTTCTACGCACATTCACGTCTACTTTTACGACATCTCAAAGGACATGTTGCTTTTCCCAAAGGGCAGTTTACACCCCCCTCTCCCTACAGGTGTCCGGTGACCATATCCAAAGGGTTACCGTTCCTCTTCACAAGGACACCCTATTGAGCCAAAATAATCCATGATTTTAAATCAGCTCCTAACAGGTTTAACATGCACACATTGGGTTTCGGACACCTCTCGTCCCAAACCACATGAGGAAAGGCAGCTGCTGATTTCTACAGACTGCAACCTCTGGCAAATATGCAAACCCCAACCCAGCTCATTTCTGATCCCAGGAAAATGGAACGTGCTGTGTTCTGTTATCCGAATGACAGAGAGCCTACATTGTCCCAATGACAGAGAGTCTCGCTTTTGTGGCAAAAATCCAACCAAAAAGACAGAAAAATATCCCTCATGATAAAAAAGGAGGGAAATAATGAGGTCGAGGAGCAGATGTTGGAGGGAGGGAGGGACCCTAATTTCTTCTGTGTCTCCCTCATCCCCATGATGTGATCTCTTCTGTGTCAGAGGCATGTCCAGCAGCAGATGTCGCTGCACTGGGCTGCTGCTGGCCAGAAGGTGCAGGCGCTATAATCCGAGACAGAATCTGCCTCATTTCATTCAAAGTTTCATTGTTTCTTTGCAGAAGCTGCCAAGAACCTCATTGTTTCTTTGTAGATGGTGCTGAATAATCTCATTTGTATCTTTGTGGATTCTAGCTAATGTATCTTAAAATATTGTTGAAGCAAGTTAGAAGTGGCCTGAAAACTCTCTGTTCTTTGAACTTGTTCCTGATGCTCCAGAAGTTTCAGTTCATCTTCATTTTCTTCATCAGCAGCATGGGTCTAATGTTGTCCGTGTGCTCATGGAGACAGTGGAGCTTCTGCTCCCAAAGCTGCAGGTTCCTCACCTCCAGAAGGTTCTGAGTGCCCTCCCTCCACGACAGCAGCTAAAGCATCACAGGCCTCTTCCTTCACCATAACCACAATATTTAAGTTTAACTCATCAATACTATTCTCAAAATCAGACATCTCACCCTCCTGATACTCCTCTCCCTCCTCCACTGCAGCTGCCACGGCACATTGCTGTGAGGTATTCACCTCCATCCCTTCCTCATTGGCCCTTTCAGGAATCTCGGATGCTGCTACCAACTCTCCTCCATCACCATCTGATGTGTCCATGGACCCCTGTGTATCTGTCAGAGGAAGAAAATCACAATTATCTTTTGTCACGTAAATTAACTCTCCTTAATGTTTAAATACGCAGCTGCTGACATCACCTTCACTCATCCCCATTTCTGATCCGCCATTGGTTATCGTGGAGTTGGAGAGGCCAAACAGCTTCCTCGTGAACTCCTCCTGTTCTGTCAACTCCTTGATGTATGGAACCCGCCCTCCAGTCAAAGAGCACTCCTGGGTGTTATGGGCCAACTTTACCTGAAGGAATAAATGAAAATGAAAGAGAAATCATGGTCCAAACTTTGCTGCATCAACAAGCAGCGGGCGTCTGAGGGGGTTGTCCAACCCGACTGTCTGTCTCTCTACCGCGGCTACATTCACGGCCAGGTGTCCCTGGAGAGGGAGCATGCGGGCACTGTTGATGCCTTCCCTGCCCACTGGGTATCGCATGGGCTGAGGTGTATTATCCCCCTTTAATCACATTTTAGTTTGATGTTTTAAATTTCCTTTCTATTTTGTCTTTTGTTTCGAGCGGTTCCCTTCTTTTTGGGGGCTGCCCCTTTTAATTTGTCCCTCAGTTAATTTGATTTAGTTTAATTGTTTAATCAAAAAGATTGACTTTGCTGTGCTGTGGTGACATATTTTCCAAGTGTTGGAGACAGCTTTCAGCCTGCACCCAAAGGGACTTCTGATTCGAGATTAATCTTATGACAAAGTCAGAGCCATCTCCAAGACAACTGCACTTTACAACAGCTCATAAAATGAGTAAAGAAACATAATGTGTTTATGTATTATGTATTTTATGTATTTTAAACTCAAAGTAGGATTTAAAGTTTCAGAAATTAACATATATATATATATTTAATATTCAAATATTGCCCTCTTCTCCATCACAGGGAAATGTGTGCATAAGCAGGAGTTTCTATGCATATGTCTTCTTTTGGTGATATTAGGAGATCTGGTCAAAGATTAAATTGACTTTCTTGAAACAATTGGACTGATGGTGGGAGAGGTTGGAGACAGACACTGCTGAGACAGACAGTTCTTTGGAAGGGCAGCTCCCCTGTGTGAGCACTGGAGAATAAATAAAGCAGACAACTCTCAGTGTAAGCAAAGAAGATGAGCCACAGTGCAAATGTGCTGGTGTCTGGAGACAGAGAATAATTTGCTGCACACCTCGCATATGAATGATTTCTCACTGGTGAGCGCGGAGAGCTGACTAGTCTGAATTTTTTGTCGCATTGCATATGTGTGTGGTTTGTCTCCTGTGTGAATGTGTTGCTGTGTGCAGAGGGAAGGTGACTCGGAATGATTTGTCACATACCATATGTATAAATATGTTGGTGTACGCAGAAACCCATAAGTTTGAGAATAATTTATTACACACCTCGCACGTGAAGGGTTTTTCGCCGGTTCGAATCCTCTGGCATGATAGAAAATTGGGGTGTTGATTGAAAGCCATCTTACTGACATCATACTTGAAGGGTTTCTCTTTCTCCTCTGTGTAAAAGCATTGGTCTTTACAGAGATTCGATGAATCCAGGAACGATTTGTCATACACCTCACGTGTGAATTGTCTCTCCCCTGTCCGAAGACATTGGTGTTCACATAGGATTGATGAATCAGAGAATGAGTTGTCACACACCTCACACGTGAAGAGTTTCTCCCTTGTGCAAATCCTCTGGTGTGACAGGAGATCAGAGTGCTGGTTGAAAGTCATCTTACAAACATCATACCTGTAAGGTTTCTCTTGCACCCCCGCATGAAGACGTTGGTGCTTGCGGAGGTTCGATGACACGGAGAATGATCTGTAACAAACTTGGCACGTGAATGGTTTCTCTCCTGTGTGAACACGCTGGTGAACACGGAAGGTCGAGGAATCAGAGAATGATTTTTCACACATCTCACATGTGAATGGTTTCTCCCCCGTGTGAGTGCGACGGTGTGTGCGGAGACTCGATGAATCCGAGAACGATTTCTTACACACCTCGCACGTGAAAGGTTTCTCCCCCGTGTGAACTCGTTTGTGTTTACGGAGGCTCCATGAATCAGTAAATGATTTCTTACACACCTCACACGTGAAGGGTTTCTCCCCTGTGTGAATGCGTTGGTGTTTACGGAGGCTCGATGATACAGAGAATGATTTATCACACACTTTGCATGTGAAGGCTTTCAACCCTGTGTGAACGTGTTGGTGTCTGCGGAGGTTCGATGACACCGAGAATGATTTGTCACACAACTTGCACGTGAATGGTTTCTCCCCCGTGTGAATCACCTGGTGCCTCAAGAGCCTCGTAGACGTCACAAAACCTTTATCACAAATCTCACACTTGAATCGCTTCCCTGCCATGTGGCTGTCCTTGTGGCAACAGTTGTTGTAACAGATGCAGTTTGCTTCTTAGGTGATCTTATGAGCCTGTGGAGCCCTCCTCACATAATTCACACTTGTCTCAACTGTAGAAATGGGTCACTGGTTCACGAGGCTCGATTAATGAAGCTCTTATCACACTTGGAGCACACTCACACTTCTTCCCGACCTCACCCTTACAGATCACCCAAAGTCAAACTATTGGAAAGGATGGTTCTGATGGAAGGTTCCACACCACTGACCAGTTTCACATCTGATGATATGTCAAAGTTTCCCTGACCCAACTGATTTTCAGATGACGATTTCACTGCTCAACCTTCTCGGTGTTGAGCAATGCTGTGAAAGGACTGGATGTCTTCCAAGTTGTGCAGTTGCTCATTGGGTGATGGTCAGGGTCTACGGCGGTGTCTATCCTGTCTGTATTCTCTTGTGTAGTACGGTGCAATACTTCTGTAAAACAGGAAAAAGAAATATGAGTTCCTCCAACTCCCCCTCCATTGCTGAAGGGACTGACTTCTCTGTTAGAGACTGTTCCAATGAGTGCCTGTCTGCTATTCCCCTGTATGGGGATCAGATTCAAGTCTGTGATTCCCCTGTGTGGAGAATCAGATACAAGTCTTTCCTATTTCCTCACATGACTGTCACACTGTTTCGAGCAGGGACACTAGATAGTGACCAGGAGCAGACAACGTAGCTACTTTCTTTCCTCCACCCAGACCGCCATCTTCCCAGGCACTGTGAGGGCAATAGAAAAGATAGTCTGGCAGAGTGTAAAACGGGCTATCAATTCACCATGATCTCATGTTGTGCAGACAAAGACTAATGTTACACTTAGAGTATGTGCTTAATATAAAAAAAACACTCAGGAGAAATGTTAATTCAATGGAGACTTTGAAATTTCTTCCTTTGTTTTTCTACATTTTCTGAAGAAAACCCACTGGGCAGGAAGTGCTGGAAGCCAAGGAAAATATTGCTTCAGTGTAGCTGATTGAAGGGTTCTGGTTTATCCTGGGAAATTAGATACACTGCAGTCACTCAGACTGCACATCCCAAATTCAGCTATCAGACACAGCACTGGGCAAAACTATCAAATCCAAGCCCAGGCTTTTGGGAAAGGCCGAGGCCTTCAGGTAAAATCTTTAAAGAAGACATTAAAAGACATTTCAATCAATGTATCTCTGCCCCTCCCAGATAATTACACCTCACCTTCTCATATTCAGCAATGACCCAATTCCAGCCCCGCCCACGTGACAGCCACACAGGCTCGCGCTTCTTCACATTTCAACTCCCGAACGCTGGGCGCCAACCGCAGCTGCGCGCGACAGAACTACAGCTCCCATCAGGCATTGCGGGCTGGCTCTCCTCTGATTACATTCTGCTGTTCCTCCTCACTGACCAGGCCCACATGCACTATGGGTAATGTGGTTCCAACCGACTCACGGTCATTTTCCTCATTGGTCGGAGCTCACGTCGGTCCCGCTCTGGCCCCACCCTCTATTCGTGGTGATCATATGGTCTGTTGCACCTGCTCCACTTAGTGATTCAGTTCGGGTTGGTGATACATTTGATTTCCTCTTTCTATATTTCTTCACAAGTATTTTTCTTTTCACATACTATCACTCCTTGACAATTATTGGCATCACCATCACAGAATCTCCTACTATCAACATCCTGGGGGTTACCAATGCCAGAAACTGAACTAGCCATATATATATATATATACTGTGGCTAGTGGAGCAGGGCAAAAACTATGAATCTTGCAGTAACTCACCTCCTGACTCTCCAAAGCCTGTTCACCATCTACAAGGTACAAGTCAGGACTGTGATGGAATAGTCTCTTCTTGCTTGGATGAGTGCAGCTCCAACAACACTCAAAAAGCTCAAAACTATCCAAGACAAAGCAGCCCACTTGATTGCTCGCTGCTCTTTCCACAAACCTTCAATCCCTCTACCAGTTACACACAGTGGCAGCCATTTGTACCATCTAAAAGATGCACCAAGTTTCCTTCAACAGTACTTTCCAAACATGATTTTTAAAATTAATTTATGGAATGTGGGTGTCGCTGATCATACAAGCATTTATTGCCCATCCCCAGTTGCCCTTGTAAAAGTGATGAACTGCCTTCTTGAACTGCAACAGCCAGAGGTGAAGGTACACCCGCAGTGTTGTTATGGAGGGAGTTCCAGGATTTTGACCCAGCAACAGTGAAGGAATGACATTATAGCTGCAAGTCAGGATGATTGGCTTGGATGGGCACTTCCAGATGGTGGTATTCCCAGGTATTTGCTGGGAGTGGTCATGTTTGGAAGGTACTGTTGAAGGAAATTGTTTAAAAGGGCAGAAGAGGTAGGAGCTGAAAGACACTGCAGCAAAGATGTGTAGGGCACAAGACAGAGGAATGTTAATGGTAGTGTGAAGGACTAGGGGGGGGTTCTGATAGTGACATTAAGTAAATAGCAGAATGTAGTAATAGGAGATGGGTTGGGCATCCATGCTGTGAGACAGGACTAGTAGCATTTGTGATGCGAGCTAGGCCTGGATGGGGATGGGCATGTTTGTGTGCATGTGAGAGAAAGAGGATTGTGTGTATCCGTGAGATAGAGTACACATTTTTGTTTGTCGGAGAGCAATTGTGGTCAATCTGTGAGCGTGCTTGTGTGGGAGAAACAGTTGCATGTTTGTGAGTGTGTGGCGTGTATATGTGTATGTGTGTGTAAGATAGAATTGACTGTGAGAGAGAGATGGAAAAGGAGGAGTGTGTGTGTGCGCGAGAGAGAGATTCTGTGTATGGGTGTGAGTGAAAGAGAGGAGAGAGTATGGGTGACAAAGTGTGTGAATATGTCTGTGAGATAGAGTAGTGTGTGTGAGGGTAGTGTGTGAATGTGCAAATGTGAGATCGAGAGGCAAGTACATGTGTGAGTGAGAGGAGAAACAGGAACATGTGCACCTGTGTGTGTGAGAGACTGAGAAAGAGGAGCGTGCACATTTGTGAGTGTCTGAGAGTGGAGTCAGTGTGAGCATGTGAAAGAGAGAAACAAGTTTCATGTGTGTGTACACGCGTGTGATAAAGATGTGTGTGCATGTATTTGTGAGTCAAAGAAATAGGGATGAGAGAATTTCTGTGTATATGAGTGAGTGAGTAAGTGAGAGACAGAGTTGTGTGTGTATATGAAATAGAGTGGAGTGTGCATGTTTGTGTGTGTAGGAAATAGAGCTTGGGTCAGTGTGTGAGCAACAAAAGAGTGTGTAAGACAGAGAATGGAGAGAATATATTTGTGCCTCAGAGTGGAGTCAGTGTAGGCGTATGTATGTATAAAGTGTGTGATAAAGAGGTGAGTGCATGTGTGTAGACAAAGAGCAGTTGAATGAGAGAGGGAGAATTGTTCTGAGTATGGGTGTGTGTGTGTGAAAGAGAGAA
This sequence comes from Mustelus asterias, assembly GCF_964213995.1. Lineage (NCBI taxonomy): Eukaryota > Metazoa > Chordata > Chondrichthyes > Carcharhiniformes > Triakidae > Mustelus > Mustelus asterias. Next base: position 38,673,721 of record NC_135808.1, read on the forward strand.
AAAGAGTGTTGGTGTGAGAAAGAAAGAGGTGTGTGTATGAGACAGAGAAAGAGGTGTGTGAGAGAAATATGTTTCCACGTGTATCTAGTTGTATGTGAGTGTATGTATGAGAGAGAGTGAGGAGACTGTTCGTGTGTGTTTACATGTGAGAAAATTGGAGGTATTTGTGAAGTTGAATTAGCTTGTAACCACGGAACCAGAGGAGGAGATTGCAGGTCTTTCACTTCTTTTCTCAATGGGCTAGAAGACATAGATAATAAAAGTACAGAAACATGCAGTAACCATCCACCAGAGGAACTTCTAGATCTTGGCTGCCTGTTTGCTGACGGAGTTCATGAGAAGGAAGTTGTTGCAGAAACAAGTGATCCGTTGAAAGAGGAGCTCCTGGATCTTTGACTCCACTGTCAATGCAGATGAAATCTCTCATCTTGAGGAGTTTGCTCTATTTTCTAAAGAAGTTACTGAAGAGCTTAATTTGTCTACTTGTCCCACTGAACCCATCAATGAGATTCTTTGTAAATCGCCAGCTGACCAGTCTCTCTCTTCTTGGACCTCGTGAAAAGCTTTGCTAAAATCCATATAAACTAACTACATCAACTGAACTTCCCTCATCCACACACTTGATCACAATTTCAAAAACTTTTATCAAATTTGTTAGGCTCCCTCTTAGAAAGCCATGCTGACCATCCCTAATTAAGCCATGCTTTTCCAAGTGAAGATCAATTCTCTCCTTCAGAATTTTCTCCAATACTTTTCCTACCACTGACATGAGACTCAACAGTCTGCAATTTCCTGATTCATCCCTCCCACCCTTCTTGAAAAGTGGAACCACATTAGCAGTCCTCCAGTCCTCTAGCACTTCCTCGTGGCCAGAAAGGAATTAAAAATTTGTATCAGAACTCCTGCAATTTGTAATCTTACCGTCCACAGCAGCTTGGGATGCAATTCAACTGGGTCTGCAGAGCCTCGAACACCTCCTCATTTCCTCTGCCAAATGTGCAAGTTCTATACCTACATTCTCCTTTTCTTGAGTGAAGACTGATGAAAAGTATTCATTTAGCACCCTTCCAATGCCCTGCGGCTCCTTTGGTCTCTAATGCACCCTATTCTTTCCCGAGTTAACCTCTTCCCCTTGATTTATTCATAGAATCCCTACTGTGCAGAAGGAGGTCATTCGGCCCATCGAGTCTGCACCAACCACAATCCCACCCAGACACTATTTCTGCAACTGCACATATTTACCCTGCTAATCCCCCTGACACTAGGGTCAATTTAGCATGGCCAATCAATCTAACCTGCACATCTTTGGACTATCCTAGGATTCTCCCTAATCTTGTTTGCAAGACTTTTTCATGCCCCCTTTTTTGCTCTTCTAATTGTTTTAAGTTCCCACTTGCACTTCCTATATTCCTCTTGGGCCACAACCGAATTGCTCCTTTTGGACTTGCTAAAAGCCTTTCTCTTCTTCCTTATCCAATCCTGAATTGTCCTAGACATCCAGAGTTTCCTGAACTTTTTGCTCCTACATTTCCCCCTATAGAGAACATGTTGGACCTGGACACTTCTTGAATGCCCTCCACTGCTCCGCTGTAGACTTTCCTACAAGCAGCTGTTCCCAGTCAACTTTGGTCAGGTCCTGCCTTATTTTGATAAAATCTGCCTCCCCCCAATCTAAATCCGTCTTTTGCAGCCATCTGTCTCCTTGTTCATAACAAACTTGAACCGTACCATGTTGTGGTCGCTGTCGCTAAAATATTCCCCATTGCCACGTTAAACACTTGTCCAACTGTCACAGAATCATAGTAACACTACAGTGCAGAAGGAAGCCATTCAGCCCATTGAGTCTGCACTGACAACAATCCCACCCAGGCCCTAGCCCACATATTTACCCCGCTAATCCCTCTAACCTACACAGCCCGGGACACTAAAGGAGCAATTTAGCATGGCCAATCAACATAACCCGCACATCTTTGGAGTGTGGGAGGAAACCAGAGCACCCGGAGGAAACCCATGCAGACACGGGAAGAATGTGCAAACTCCACACAGTGACCCAAGCAGAGAATCGAACCCAGGTCTCTGAAGCTGAGGGGCAGCTGTGCCACCGTGCCGCTTTGTTCCTCAGAACCAGATGCCCCACTGCACCATCCCTTGTTAGGCCTTCTACATATTGATACAAAAGCTTCCCCGAATACATTTCAAGAAATCCGCCCGCTCTGAATCCTTTACACTATGACTATCCCAATTTGTGTTGGGGAAGTTGAAATAAGACCATAAGACATAGGAGCAGAATTAGGCCACTCAGCCCATCGAGTCTGCTCTGCCATTCAATAATGGCTGATTTTTTTTCTCATCCCCATTCTCCTGCCTTTTCCCCCTAACCCCTGATCCCCTTATTAATCAAGAACCTATCTATCTCTGTTTTAAAGACACTCAATGACCTGGCCTCCACAGCCTTCTGCAGCAAAGACTTCCACAGATTCACCACTCTCTGGCTGAAGAAATTCCTCCTCAAGTGAGGTTACAACATCTATTGAGTATAAAAAAGAAGTTACAGGAACTCCTTTCTGTCCATCCTCCTATCAGCGCAAAGGTGTTTTTCAACAAAGTTCAGGGACAGATGAGTATGGAGTGTGGTTAGTGCTGGGACTGATTCAGTGACAAATTTGTCAGTTGATATCAACATCTTGGGGGTTACCAGTCAGTTGATATCTCGGGAAGTTGTGGTGTTGCTCCGAGGCAGTGACAGATTCCCTGCCAGTAGAAATCCAGGAAGATTTGATGTTTCTCTGAGGCAGTGATAGATTCCCTGCCAGTAGAAATCCAGGAAGATTTGATGTTTCTCTGAGGCAGTGACAGATTCCCTGTCGGTTGCTTTCCCAGGAAGCTGCGATGTTTCTCTGAGGCAGTGACAAATTCCCTGCTGGTAGAAATTCCAGGAAGGTGTGGTGTTTCTCGGAAGTAGTGACAGATTCTCTGTCAGGGTGAAGAGTTGAAGTTGTTCTCCATCTCTCCTGCACTGATCATACAATTGAAAATGTGGAGTTGGTAGAGTCCCATTGACATTTTCCCTATATTCTGCTTCTACTGGTTAGCTGCTAAGTTTCTATCATTTGTTTATAATCAATAAACTTTGATGCTATTTACTGATGTGGTTTCTGAGTCATTGTCTGATGGTATATCTCTGCTGAACTCAAACAGCTTGAAAAGGGGAATCTAAAAGGGAATTTGGGTTCCAGTATTAGGCTGTGCACAGCTAAATTAAAACAATCGAAAATATCAAAATACTCCATCTAAAACTCACTGTATGAACATTCATAAAAATGTTCAAATTAGGAGCAGGAGTAGGCCACTCACTACCCCAAGTAAAAAAAAACTAACCTCTGTCTTGAATGAATTTCCTCCGGGTGCTCCGGTTTCCTCCCATAGTCCAAAGATGTGCGGGTTAGGTTGATTGGCCATGCTAAAATTGCCCCTTAGTGTCCTGGGATGCGTAGATTAGAGGGATTAGCAGGTAAAATATGTAGGGATATGGGGGTAGGGCCAGGGTGGGATTGTGGTCGGTGCAGACTCGATGGGCCGACTGGCTTCTTTCTGTACTGTAGGGTTTCTATGATTTCTATGAGTGACGTCTTATGTATAAACAGTGATACCTAGTTCTAGATTCTCCCACAAGGAAACATCCTCTTCACATACACCCTGTCAATACCCCTCAGGATCTGTTATGTTCCAATGATTTGTCACACACTGCACGTGAATGGTTTCTCCCCAGTGTGAATGCGTCGGTCGGTCATGAACATCGGTGGGTAAGTGAAGGCTTGGGTCACACACCTCATATTTAAATAGTTTCTCTTCCATGAAGCTGTCCTTGTGTTAACAATCATCTCTACAGTGCAACCTTGTGTCTTAGGGGATCTTATGAGCCTGTGAAGCCCTCATCATACACTTCACACTTGAACAGCCTCTCACCTGTAGGAACGAGTCAGTGGTTCCTAAGGTTCGATGAATGATTGAAGCTCTCATCACACTTGGAGGCCACTCACTTCTTCCCAGCCTCACCCTGACTGATCACCCACAGCCAAACCTTCGGTAAGGATGGTTCTGATGGAAAGTTCCACACCACTGACCAGTTTCAGATCTGATGGTATGTCAAAGCTCCCCTGACCCCGATTTCCAGATGATAATTTCACTGCCCAATCTTCTCTGTGTTGAACAATGCTGTGAAGGGACTGGATGCCTTTCCACAGTTGTATAGTTGTTCCTTGGATGATGGTCTGGATCTATCTGAGGTATCTATCCTCTGGTGTAGTACAGTGCAATCCCTTCTGTACAACAGGAAAAGGAAATGTGATTTCCTCCAATTCCCACTTCTTTGATGAAGGAGCTGACTGCTCAGTGTTTTTTTCATTTATTTTTTTCTTTTCACAGGATGTGGGTGTCACTGCTAGGCCAATATTTGCTGCTCGTACCTAGTTACCCTCAAGAAGGTAGTGGTGAACTGCCTTCTTGATTCACTGTAGTCCATGTGGTGTAGGTAAACCCAGGGACATAGACAGAAAACATGGACCCTAGTTTTTCAGCTGTTCCAAGGTCCCTTATATCCACCACCCCCAGCCCCTTTAACTCTCCCCTTCATATCCTTCAGGCACCCAGAATTGTGAACCATAGATCAAACGGTTTCAAGTAGCTTGAGAAAAATCTCTTGTACCTTGTACTCTGTACATCTATTTATAAAAACCATTGAAAGCTCAGGCTTTATTCTGATACACTTTATAAACACGGCTTGTCAGACAATTCCCCACAACTTGGACATTCGTATGCTGCAATCAGCTCTTTAAACCTGGCCTTATGCAATGCCCAGACCACAGCATCCAAAAGACTTGAACCTCACAAGCACCTCAAACAACAATCCCATGAACAAGTTCAACATTTGAACTAATAGTGACACATTCCTGGTTGCACTTCCAAGTTAAAGCATTACAAAACCTTCCAGCAAAGTAGAATGAACAATTCACCTGTAATAACGAGCTATTTCTAACCATATGAAAGGTTTATTGACAGAAAAATTACACTTGGCATTGAGCGATAAATATTCTCTAATTCTAAATTGTACCTATCCACAATTCAAATGCCCAACATGGGATATATAATAGGAGAATAAGGTACTGCAGAATGCTGGAAATCTGAAATATAAACAGAAAATGCTGGAAATACTCAGCAGGCCGGGCACTCATTCTGACAAAGACTCACTGACCTCCGTCTCTCTGCACACGCACCACCAGAAATGCTGAACATTTCTAAATACCTCCCCTTTCTATTGGAGTAAAAATAACTCCTTTCAACAGCTCTCCAAAAAGTAATCAGACTTCCTGTGCATCTCATTCCCTTTCAGCCAGACCCCCAGCAGCAGCTGCGTGGATCTGGTTTGGAACAATATCAAACATAAATGTTAAAATAAGTAAGAAACATCAACATGCTGAGCCAATGCCAAAGTTGGTATTTTTCCGAAAAGAATCATCAATAAAAACAACCATTTAAAAACCGCCAAGAACCGAGCTCTCTGATAAAATCATTTTTAGCCTTCACGCTTATGGAGAGATGAGAAACAGACACACAAAGAGACAGAGAGACTGCGCTCGAAGTCCTGGTCAGACCAGGACTGAGCTGAGGAGTTGGGTTTAAGTAACACTGGTCCTTTGTTAGTCTCTGGTGGTCCTCACTCTGTGCTGGAATTTATATGAAAGTGGTGGTGGGAAGCATGCTGCCTTTCAGCCTGGGAGAGACAATGTGTATCCCCACATGGAACAACCTTGTCTCTACCTAGTTCATTCCCAGCCTCAGCAACACACACACGGACACATCTCCCCCAAGGTGCTGGAAAGGGGATTGTGAGGGTAAACTAAACACAGAGACACTCGGGATGACCATCCTGATTGACAGGCAGTTTGGTCAAAGAACAGAACCAAACCCAGCTTCAAATGTTCAGGAATGACCCATCAACAAAACTCAGCCTGTAAATCAGAAGGGAAACACTTCCAATAAACACACTCAATATCCAACACACAGCTACAATCGGAAACAGCTTAGGACAAAGCACAAAGTAAACAGGTCTTTGAGCTGGATCTTCTCACACAGCATAAGAGGCATTTCCACAACTGATTCCCCACAGGATAGTCAGACAGCCTCAACAACAGTGTGGGTATCACGTAATGTAATTATTATAAATTCTGCTCCTTTACTCACCATCTCCTCACTTGGTTTCCAGTCCCTACAGGAAGTGAAGCAGCTGTGAAAGAGGAAGAGGAGGGAATGGGCAGAGTGGGTGGGCTCTCTGATTGACGTCTCTCACAGCCAATCCTAATATTTCTGCAGTAACATGAGTTTCCCGAAGCTTGGGAAACTGACTGGTGAAACGGAGGCGACTTTGAGCAGCAGATTAGGTGGGGATTCAAACTCGTCATTGACCCATCTGAATAAAATTTCACTTATTACAGCTGCTGTCTCCATTCCCCCTGTTTGACATAGATTTCTCGTGTGGGAATAGCATTCTTCATTCTCGAAAGTTTTCAAACAGCAACGTCAATGTGGGATGTGTAGCCTCGGATGTGTTTAACAGCAGATCAGAAGAGGAAGGCCCATAGCATCCAAGACAATGATAATGTGTAGTGGTGGGATGAGTATACGTACAGGAGAAAGGAACAGAAAAGACAGTAGGTGGGGAGATTGCAGCAATGCTTGGGTAGTAACTTTGACTCGAGGAGTGATTGTGACCTGGGGACTGATTTTGAGCTCGGTGCAACCTGGGATTGGGAAATGACTGTACCTTGGAGATTGCTAGTTCAACAGTGGAAGCAGGGGTAAGGGTTGCTGTTGAGTGGATGGCATAGAGAGGAGCCACCTGGTTTCTGATGACAGGTCATCTCGAGCTGAATCATTAACTCTGTTTCTCTCCACAGTTGCTGCCTGACCACTTGAGTATTTTTTTTGTGTGACTCTAATTAAAGCATTTGGCCCATCTGCTTTCTGCCAGTACTTATTCTCCACATGAGCTTTCTCCCTACCTTTTTTTTTATCTCGCACTATCAGCAAATCATTCTATTCCTTTCTCCCTCATCTTCTTTCCTGGCTTCCCATCAAACACATCAAAACTATTTCCACAACAATTCCCTGTGGGAGCAAGTTTAACATTCTAATCATTCTCGTGGGAAAGATATTTCTCCTGAATTCCTCATTGGATATACTATTGACCGCCTTATACTTCTGGACCCTAGTTTTGGACTCCCTCATACAAGTGAGAACATCTTCTATCCATTTACTCCTAAATTCTTCATTTTACCCTTCATCATTTTAAAGATTTCCATGGTAGAACCATAGAAAAGTTACAGCACAGAAGGAGGCTATTCGGCCTAACTTGTCCAAGGACACCCAGGTGCCATGTCTAATCCCACCTTCCTGCACCCTGTTGCTTAAAGCACTTACGCTGCAGATCCAAGAACTTTTAAACAGTTTTTCGGGTCTCTGCTTCCGCCACCAATTCAGGCAGCGAATTCCAGACACCCATTACCCTCTGTGTAAAAAAAAAGTTCTCCCTCATGTCCTCACTGATCTTGAAGCTATGTCTCCTGGATCTTGAAATCTTCACCAAGGCAAACAATTTTATCCTGTCACCCTATCTCTTTCCCTCATAATTTTATACACCTCAGTCAAGTCACCCTTCAGCCTTCTTTGGGAAAATAACCCCAACCTATCCAATCTCTCCTCATAGCAACACTTTTCCAGCCCTGGCAACATTCTTGTAATGTGGAGATGCCGGCGTTGGACTGGGGTAAACACAGTAAGAAGTTTAACAACACCAGGTTAAAGTCCAACAGGTTTATTTGGTAGCAAAAGCCACACAAGCTTTCGAGGCTCTGAGCCCCTTCTTCAGGTGAGTGGGAATTCTGTTCACAAACAGAACTTATAAGACACAGACTCAATTTACATGAATAATGGTTGGAATGCGAATACTTACAACTAATCCAGTCTTTAAGAAACAAAACGATGTGAGTGGAGAGAGCATCAAGACAGGCTAAAAAGATGTGTATTGTCTCCAGACAAGACAGCCAGTGAAACTCTGCAGGTCCACGCAACTGTGGGAGTTACAAATAGTGTGACATAAATTCTGATTCTAGGATCGCATGATAAAGACTCAGGAGGAAAAAAGCAGAAATATTTATGTGAAATAGTGTGACATAAACCCAATATCCCGGTTGAGGCCGTCCTTGTGTGTGCGGAACCTGGCTATCAGTTTCTGCTCCGCGACTCTGCGCTGTCGTGTGTCGCGAAGGCCGCCTTGGAGAACGCTTACCCGAATATCAGAGGCCGAATGCCCGTGACCGCTGAAGTGCTCCCCAACAGGAAGAGAACAGTCTTGCCTGGTGATTGTCGAGCGGTGTTCATTCATCTGTTGTCGCAGCGTCTGCATAGTTTCCCCAATGTACCATGCCTCGGGACATCCTTTCTTGCAGCGTATCAGGTAGACAACGTTGGCCGAGTTGCAAGAGTATGTACCGTGTACCTGGTGGATGGTGTTCTCACGTGAGATGATGGCATCTGTGTCGATGATCCGGCACGTCTTGCAGAGGTTGCTGTGGCAGGGTTGTGTGGTGTCTTGGTCACTGTTCTCCTGAAGGCTGGGTAGTTTGCTGCGGACAATGGTCTGTTTGAGGTTGTGCGGTTGTTTGAAGGCAAGAAGTGGGGGTGTGGGGATGGCCTTGGCGAGATGTTCGTCTTCATCAATGACATGTTGAAGGCTCCGGAGGAGATGCCGTAGCTTCTCCGCTCCGGGGAAGTACTGGACAACGAAGGGTACTCTGTCCACTGTGTCCCGTGTTTGTCTTCTGAGGAGGTCGGTGCGGTTTTTCGCTGTGGCGCGTTGGAACTGTTGATCAATGAGTCTAGCGCCATATCCTGTTCTTATGAGGGCATCTTTCAGCGTCTGGAGGTGTCTGTTGCGATCCTCCTCATCCGAGCAGATCCTGTGTATACGGAGGGCTTGTCCGTAGGGGATGGCTTCTTTAACGTGTTTAGGGTGGAAGCTGGAGAAGTGGAGCATCGTGAGGTTATCCGTGGGCTTGCGGTACAGTGAGGTGCTGAGGTGACCGTCCTTAATGGAGATGCGCGTGTCCAAGAATGCAACCGATTCCGGAGAGTAGTCTATGGTGAGCCTGATGGTGGGATGGAACTTGTTGATGTCATCATAGAGTTGTTTCAGTGATTGTTCACCATGAGTCCAAAGGAAGAAAATGTCATCGATGTATCTAGTGTATAGCACCGGTTGAAGGTCCCGTGCGGTGAAGAAGTCTTGTTCGAACCTGTGCATGAAGATGTTGGCATATTGAGGTGCAAATTTGGTCCCCATGGCTGTTCCGTGTGTCTGGATGAAGAACTGGTTGTTGAAGGTGAAGATATTGTGGTCCAGGATGAAGCGGATGAGATGTAAAATTGCATCTGGAAACTGGCAGTTGTTGGCGCTGAGCACTGAGGCCGTTGCAGCAATGCCATCGTCATGGGGGATGCTGGTGTAGAGTGCTGAGACATCCATTGTGACGAGGAGCGCTCCTGGTTCAACTGCTCCATGTGTGCCGAGTTTCTGTAGGAAGTCCGTCGTGTCGCGACAAAAGCTGGGGGTTCTTTGTACAATGGGTTTCAGGATGCCCTCGACATAGCCGGAGAGGTTCTCGCACAGGGTCCCATTGCCCGATACGATGGGACGGCCGGGTGTGTTTGCCTTGTGTATCTTCGGGAGGCAGTAGAGATCTCCAACGCGGGGAGTACGTGGGATGAGAGCACGGAGGGTGTTCTGAAGGTCCGGATCAAAGGTCTTGATCAGAGTGTTGAGTTGACGGGTGTGTTCTTTGGTCGGATCTGCAGGTAACTGTCTGTAGTGTTCCTCGTTGTTGAGTTGTCGGTACACTTCTTTGCAGTAATCCGTTCTGTTCAGTATGACGAACAAGACTTCTTCACCGCACGGGACCTTCAACCGGTGCTATACACTAGATACATCGATGACATTTTCTTCCTTTGGACTCATGGTGAACAATCACTGAAACAACTCTATGATGACATCAACAAGTTCCATCCCACCATCAGGCTCACCATAGACTACTCTCCGGAATCGGTTGCATTCTTGGACACGCGCATCTCCATTAAGGACGGTCACCTCAGCACCTCACTGTACCGCAAGCCCACGGATAACCTCACGATGCTCCACTTCTCCAGCTTCCACCCTAAACACGTTAAAGAAGCCATCCCCTACGGACAAGCCCTCCGTATACACAGGATCTGCTCGGATGAGGAGGATCGCAACAGACACCTCCAGACGCTGAAAGATGCCCTCATAAGAACAGGATATGGCGCTAGACTCATTGATCAACAGTTCCAACGCGCCACAGCGAAAAACCGCACCGACCTCCTCAGAAGACAAACACGGGACACAGTGGACAGAGTACCCTTCGTTGTCCAGTACTTCCCCGGAGCGGAGAAGCTACGGCATCTCCTCCGGAGCCTTCAACATGTCATTGATGAAGACGAACATCTCGCCAAGGCCATCCCCACACCCCCACTTCTTGCCTTCAAACAACCGCACAACCTCAAACAGACCATTGTCCGCAGCAAACTACCCAGCCTTCAGGAGAACAGTGACCAAGACACCACACAACCCTGCCACAGCAACCTCTGCAAGACGTGCCGGATCATCGACACAGATGCCATCATCTCACGTGAGAACACCATCCACCAGGTACACGGTACATACTCTTGCAACTCGGCCAACGTTGTCTACCTGATACGCTGCAAGAAAGGATGTCCCGAGGCATGGTACATTGGGGAAACTATGCAGACGCTGCGACAACGGATGAATGAACACCGCTCGACAATCACCAGGCAAGACTGTTCTCTTCCTGTTGGGGAGCACTTCAGCGGTCACGGGCATTCGGCCTCTGATATTCGGGTAAGCGTTCTCCAAGGCGGCCTTCGCGACACACGACAGCGCAGAGTCGCGGAGCAGAAACTGATAGCCAGGTTCCGCACACACAAGGACGGCCTCAACCGGGATATTGGGTTTATGTCACACTATTTCACATAAATATTTCTGCTTTTTTCCTCCTGAGTCTTTATCATGCGATCCTAGAATCAGAATTTATGTCACACTATTTGTAACTCCCACAGTTGCGTGGACCTGCAGAGTTTCACTGGCTGTCTTGTCTGGAGACAATACACATCTTTTTAGCCTGTCTTGATGCTCTCTCCACTCACATCGTTTTGTTTCTTAAAGACTGGATTAGTTGTAAGTATTCGCATTCCAACCATTATTCATGTAAATTGAGTCTGTGTCTTATAAGTTCTGTTTGTGAACAGAATTCCCACTCACCTGAAGAAGGGGCTCAGAGCCTCGAAAGCTTGTGTGGCTTTTGCTACCAAATAAACCTGTTGGACTTTAACCTGGTGTTGTTAAACTTCTTACAACATTCTTGTAAACCTCCTTTGCACTCTCTCCAGAACAATTACATTCTTCCTGTAATGTGGTGTCTTGTCTACTTGAACTGCTGTCTTTAGAGATCTGTATACATGTACGCTAAGATCTCCCATTTCATCTACCCACTTGGTTAGTCCCATTTATTGTGTATTCCCCATAATTGTTTGACCTCCCTAAATGCATTACCTCATACTTCTCTATGTTGAAATCCATCTGCTTCTTTACTGTCCACTCCAACCCATCAATATAGTTTTGTAGATTTTAGCTATCCTCTACACTATTCAACCAATCTTTGTGTCATATGAAATTTCCCAATCATACCCCACCTCCCTCCCCACATGCACGTCCAAATCATAAAATATGTAACACAGATAGCAAAGGGTCCCAAGACCGAGTCCTATGGAACACCACTTGAAACAATTTTCCATTCATAAGAACTCTGAGCAGGAGTAAGCCATCTGGCCCCTCGAGCATGATCTCCAATAAGATCTTTTTGTGGACTCCGCTCCACTTACCCGCCCACTCACCATAACCCTTAATTCCTTTACTGTTCAAAGATTTATCTATCCTTGCCTTAAAAACATTCAATGAGGTAGCCTCAACTGTTTCACTGGGCAGGGAATTCCACAGATTCACAACCCTTTGTGTGAAGAAGTTCCTCCTCAACTCAGTCTTAAATCTGCTTCCCCTTATTTTGAGGCTATGCCCCCTAGTTCTAGTTTCACCCACAAGTGGAAACAACTTCCCTGCTTCTATCTGATCTATTCCCTTCATAATCTTATATGTTTCTATAAGATCTCCCCTCATTCTTCTGAATTCCAATGAGTATAGCCCCAGTCTACTCAGTCTCTCCTCATAAGCCAACCCTCTCAACTCCAGAATCAACTTAGTGAATCTCCTCTGCACCCCCTCCAGTGCCAGTATATCCTTTCTCAAGTAAGGAGACCAAAACTGTACACAGCACTCCAGGTGTGGCCTCACCAGCACCTTATACAGCTGCAACATAACCTCGCTGTTTTTAAACTCCATCCCTCTAGCAATAAAGGACAAAATTCCATTTGCCTTCTTAATTACCTGCTGCACCTGCAAACCAACTCCTTCGCAAGGGCATCCATCACTGGTACCCTTTGTTTCCTGTTATTAACCCTTTTTTTCTCAAGTTCCCCTCATTACCCTGTATCCCATGGCCTTTTACTTTTTTGACCGATCTGCCATTATGTCCCCCCATCAGTCTTCTCATTTCTAGGGAAAAGAGTGCTAATCTGTTCAATCTTTCCTGATAGTTGCAATCACTCAATTCTCCGCTCCTCACGCGGAGGCCCAGGGCCCAAATGCAGCATGGGTAATGTAGTTCCAAACGGGTGAGTATCTGTCTCAAAAACGGCTGCGCAGAACCAGGTGGGGCACATAATTGGCGAGTCCCCGCCCCATGAGATTGGCTGCACAACGTGATTGACACGTCAATTGTCAGTCGTGATTACTCCTGTTTCTGATTGACTATGAGAGCCATCAATCAGAGGGGAGCTGTTTGATTGGGGCTGTGTGTTGGATATCGAGTGTTTATTGGAAGCATTACTTCTGATTTACAGGCTGAGTTTTGTTGATGGGTCATTACTGAATATGAGAAGGTGAGGTGTGATTATCTGGGAAGTGCAGAATGTCTGAGGATTCTTATTGATTTCCTATTGGTGAGTTCTATGTGTGTTGGGAGCTGGTTATTATTCCATGGACTGTGATTGGTCACTTCTGTCTGTATTGGGATCTCCCACTCCCCTATTTCTGTAGAAACATTAACTGACATTTATATAGAAAATCTCACAACATCCAGATGTTCCAAAGCTCTTTACAGCCAATGAAGTATTTTGAAGTGTGGTCACTGTTGTCGGAAGTGTCAATTTATGTGTGACAGCAAGATCCCACAGACAGCAATATAATACTCAGCAGATAATCTGTTTTTCAGTGGTGTTGATTTAAGGATTAATGTTGGTCTACACACCAGCAAAAAAATCTCCCATTGTTATTCAAAATAGTGCCACGAAATCTTTTACACCCATCTTGGAGAGAACAGAAGGAGCCTTGTTTGAGGTCTCATCTGAAAGACGGTTCCTCTGACAGTGCGGCACTGCCACACTCCTTTTGTGTTGGGCTATTCTATGATTCTATCACAAGCTCTCTGTTACCAACCCTGGCTCTCACTATCATTGTGTTGTTCAGGAATTGGGACACCAAGCACAAGAAGAGGTGCAAGAAGAGAGGTCACAGAAGAGACCAGTGACGCCCATTCTCAGCACATCTGCTGCAGAAACCCTCATCCATACCTTTGTCGGCTCCACACTCAACTGTTCCAATGCTCCCCTGATTGCTTTCACACTCTGCAATGTAAACCTGAGCTCCTCCAAAATCCTACTGCCCATGTCCAAAGATGTGCGGGTTAGGTTGATTGGCCATGTTAAATTGACACTAGTGTCAGGGGGATTAGCAAGGTAAATGTGTGGGGTTACGGGAATAGGGCCAGGGTGGGATCGTGTTCAGTACAGACTCGCTGGGCTGAATGGCCTCCTGCTGTACTGTAGGGATTCTATGTCCAAACTGAAACCAAGACCTGTTCACCGATCACCCCGTTCTCACCGATTCTCACTGGCTCTTGGTCAAGCAAACTATTGGAATTAAAGACAAATAGGTCCCAGGGCCTGATGGCCTACATCTAGTGTCCTAAAATAAGTGGCAGTAGAGATAACGGTTTTAATATTCCAAACTTTCCTGGATTCTGGAAAGTTTCTAGTCAATTGGAAAAAGGCTAATGTAGCGTCCTTGTTCAAAAAGGGAGAAAGGCAGAAAGTAAGAAATTATAGACCAGTTAGTTTAACGTCTGTCGTTGGGAAATTGTTCAAATCCATTATTCGGTAAGTAGTAATGGGACATTTAGAAAGTCAAAACGCAATCCATCAGAGTCAGCATGGTTTTAGGAAGAGTTATTCATGTTTGACCAATTTGCTAAGAATTCTTCAAGGATGTAACAAGGAAAGTGGATCATGGAAATCCTGTAGAGGTACTGTATCTGGACTTCCAGAGGCATTTGATAAGGTGCCGCACAGAAGGTAAGATCACCGGGCGGCACGATAGCACAGTGGTTAGCACTGCTGCTTCACAGCTCCTGGGTTCGATTCCCGGCTCGGGTCACTGTCTGTGTGGAGTTTGCACATTCTCCTCATGTCTGCGTGGGTTTCCTCCGGGTGCTCCGGTTTCCTCCCACAGTCCAAAGATGTGCAGGTTAGGTTGATTGGCCAGGTTAAAAATTGCCCCTTAGAGTCCTGCGATGCATAGGTTAGAGGGATTAGCGGGTAAATATGTGGGGGTAGGGCCTGGGTGGGATTGTGGTCGGTGCAGACTCGATGGGCCGAATGGCCTCCTTCTGCACTGTAGGGTTTCTATGATTTCTATGATTTCTATGACAAGGCTCGGGATAATATACAAATGGATATGGATAGGTTAGGTGGGCCAAAATTTGGCAGCATGGTGGAACAGTGGCTAGCACTGCTGCCTCACAGTGCCACGGACCCAGGTTCGATTCCCAGCTTGGTTCACTGTCTGTGTGGAGTTTGCACATTCTCCCTGTGTCTGCGTGGGTTTCTTCCAGGTGCTCCGGTTTCCTCCCACAAGGATGTGCGGGTTAGGTGGATTGGCCATGCTAAATTGACACTTACTTTCAGGGGGACTAGCTAGAGTAAATGCATGGGGCTATGGGGATAGGGTATGAGTGGGATTGTGGTCAGTGCAGGCTCGATGGGCTGAATGGCCCCCTTCTGCACTGTAGGATTCTATGATTCTAATAATATTAGCTTGGATAGAGGATTGGCTAACCAATAGAAAAGAGAAGTGGGGCTAATTGGGCATTTTTCTGGTTGACAAGATGTATAACTAGTTGTGTGCCACAGGGTTCAGTCCTCAGGCTCAGACAATTTACAATCGATATGAATTACTTGGATGCAGGGATAGAATCCACCATTGCCAAATTTGCAAATTACAATAAAATAGGTGGAATAGTTAGTTGTGATGAGGAAATAAGCAATTTACAAATGGATACGGATAGGTTAGGTGGGACAAAATTTGGCAATGGAATTTAACATGGATAAATGTGAGGTTCTAGTTCGAGGAATAAAAAGGCAACTTATCTAAATGGAGAGAAACTTCAAGATGCTTCAGTGCAGAGGGATCTAGGTGTCCTCGTGCATAAATCACGGAAAGTTAGTATGCAGGTGCAGCAGCTAATGAGGAAGGCAAGTGGAATTTTGGCATTTATTGCTAATGGAATAGTGTATAAAAGTAGAGAAGTGCTTTTGCAGCTGTATAGGGCTTTGGTGTGACCACGTCAAGTCTACTGCACACAGTTTTGATCCCCTTACTTGCGGAAGGATTTAAATGGATTTGAGGTGGTTCAGATGAGTTTCATTTGGTTGATTCCAGGGATGAAGGACTTGACTTATGAAGAGAAATTGGTCATTTTAGCCTATATTCGCTGGAGTTTAGAAGAAAGAGAGGAGATCTAATTGAGGTATACAAGGTATTAAAGCGGATTGACAGGTTAGGCGTAGAGCTGATACGCCCCTTTGTTGGACATTCCAGAATGAGAGGCCATAGTTTTAGGCTAAGGGCTGGCAGAATTAAAACAGAAATGAGGAGGAATTACTTCATTCAAAGAGTTGTGAATTTGTAGAATTCTTTACCCCAAGTGCAGTGGATGTCGAAACACTAAACAAATATAAGGAAGAGAAAGATAGGTTTTTAATTAATAGCAGGATGAAGGGTTATGGGCAGCGGACAAGAAGGTGGAAGTGAGGGTGAGATGAGATCAGCCATTTTGAATAGCGGAGCAGGTTCAAGGGGCTAAATTACCCATTCATGCTTTGAGTTCTTATGTTCACAGCGCTGATAGGGAGGGAGTTCCAGGATTTTAATCCAGTGACACACATGAATTTCAAATCACTGTCAGCTCTCATAAGAACATAAGAAATAGGAGCAGGAGTAGGCCATCTAGCCCCTCGAGCCTGCCCCGCCATTCAATAAGATCATGGCTGATCTGAAGTGGATCAGTTCCACTTACCCACCTGATCCCTATAACCCCTAATTCCCTTACCGATCAGGAATCCATCTATCCGTGATTTAAACATATTCAACGAGGTAGCCTCCACCACTTCAGTGGGCAGAGAATTCCAGAGATTCACCACCCTCTGAGAGAAGAAGTTCCTCCTCAACTCTGTCCTAAACTGACCCCCCCTTTATTTTGAGGCTGTGCCCTCTAGTTCTAGCTTCCTTTCTAAGTGGAAAGAATCTCTCCACCTCTAACCTATCTAGCCCCTTCATTATCTTATAGGTCTCTATAAGATCCCCCCTCAGCCTTCTAAATTCCAACGAGTACAAACCCAATCTGCTCAGTCTCTCCTCATAATCAACACCCCTCATCTCTGGTATCAACCTGGTGGACCTTCTCTGCACTCCCTCCAAGGCCAATATATCCTTCCGCAAATAAGGGGACCAATACTGCACACAGTATTCCAGCTGTGGCCTCACCAATGCCCTGTACAGATGCAGCAAGACATCTCTGCTTTTATATTCTATCCCCCTTGCAATATAGGCCAACATCCCATTTGCCTTCTTGATCACCTGTTGCACCTGCAGACTGGGTTTTTGCGTCTCATGCGGTAAAATATTCCATGGCACTTCTGATGTCCTGATTGATATGGATCCCGCAATCGACATCACAAAAATAGATCAACTCCGCAATATCATATTGCTGTGTGCAAACTGACTGCCACATTTCCAACATTACAACAATGAATACACTTCAAAAATCATTTAATTGGCTGCAAAGTGGTTTCACACATCCTGAGTTTGTGAAAGTTGATATATAAACGCAAGTTTTTTGTATTATGCTTCATGTGAACTGGAAATCATTCTCCACTGATGGAGAAAGTACACTAGTCCACAGTAACATTGACAAATATATTGTTTACAGGGCTCTTACTGTCGGCTCCTGAGTGTTTCAGTGAATAGGAACACACCGGTGCTGACAAATCAAAAAGTTTTCGTCAAGCAAATAAAAAAATTACGGTGATTTATAAATTTATACTGGAGATTGATAAAACAGCAGACAAACAACAACACAATATTCAGCTTACACCAAACTTTGAATCAACCAAAGCATTTGAAAATAATTCAAGGCATTTCCCAGAACATAAAATGAATCTTGGAAGAGTGTAAGGTGAACATATCACACCATTATTACATTGAGATGTGATCGTCTGAGGGAACTCAGGTCTGTAGAGACTCACCCCCACTCCCTCACCATAATCAGGATAATAATTCTCCCACAAAGGAGAGTACAGACATTACCCATGGTATTAGTCAAACACCCGTTACCTGAAGAGGATCTGCCTATAATTCACATTACCAACTAAAGCAAGGTCTGATCCTACCCCACACCCACTCCTGAGAGCTGGCTCACTTTATAACATTCACTCACACCAAGGGAAACTCTCTCAATAGTACAGATAGAAGTTTCTTTAAAATCCCTCTGCTTTAGTCTGGCTCCCAATTCCGATGGTCAGAAATGACACCAAACTTTAGTGACACAGGATGGAGCTCGTTTCCATCATAGAAACCCACCAATGGTTACAGAGATCCATTGGTCACATGTGTCCATGGACCAGTTTCCATTCCTGGATGACACTCTTGCTTCCAAGTGAGTTGGACAGTGCTTCCTAATTCCCAACTTTCTGCCCTTTGACCCTGTATTCACCACAATGCTTCTGCAGCCGTCTATTTGTTTTACCCTGAGATGTTGAAAATTAAAATTTTTGGGAAAATATTTGTTGCACAATGAGGCCAAATAGGGATTTGTTTGCAGTCCCTACATGTGAAAGTAATTCATTGTACCTGGAGCACCTTGAAATATTTCTGTAGCAATGTCATCAAGTGCTGCGCAAATGCAAGTTTTTTTTTTAACTGTCGAGTTGGGGTTGGATTTGGGGAGCAGTCGGAGCGCTAGGTTACCTTCTCCAATCCTCCTCCTCCTGTTCATCCGTATCGGTATTTTGGAACAACGTTGGTAGACCAGCTATGTCAGGAGGTACGTCCGGTTATTTATCTTTCCTTTGTTCGGCTTGCCGTTCTAATCCTTTTTCTCGGTCTCGTCTTTCCCTTTCATTCATTTCATGATCCTCACACTGCAATTTCAAAACCTCCCACTGATTCCTCTTCTACGTGCGTTATCCACCCAACTGGCCAACTTTGACTTCTCAGTTAACTCATCAGCTCTTTTTCTCCAAGATGACATTAAAACTTTCCATTTACTTCCCGCATTACATTTCCAAATAGCCTCCTCGGCTTTAATACACTTATCCAAATCCCAAGTTCCCCCTAGTGGCCAATTCTCATCTCCCAACTTTTTATTCAGGCAACCCGACAAACATCTGAGTAGCTCCTCGTCTTTCGGGTTTTCTCGACACATTTTATAGAAAGGGGTCCCATCCCCTGACTTATCCAAAGTTTGACCCATTGTTAAGAGACTTTGACCACTTGTGCTTCACGATCTGCCTCTACGCCCACTTCAGTGTCCTGACCTTCGCACGGGGGATTTCCTCTCCCAACAAGCGGTCCAAGGCTGCGCTTTTGAGACAGACACCTCCTTTCGATCGGCACAAGCAGTCACGTCTCCAACTTCACCTAATTCCCACCCTTTACTTTTTTTTTCTGAAAACAATTTAATAAATATTCCACAAGAACAAACAGGCTCTAACAATTCCTGCTTTCAATCCAGTGCAACAACAATCACCTACATTTGACAAGCAACCAGACCACACAAACACACAAATACAAAAACTACTCAAATTATTAGGTCAACCTTAGATTTTCCTCGAATCAATTTTCTATTTCGCCAATTAATTTATAATATTTCCCTAGTAATTTGAGAGAACATAGTTCCTTTCTCTCAAAATTCTGTATCACACACTGCACACTCCCTTTTTAAAAAAAAACAAAGGACCACTTTTTAGAGGACTTGAACCTCAATTGCTACCGACCTCGGGACTCGAACCCCGGCCACCAGGGGACTCAAACCTCCCGGCTTTAATATACCAAAACCCTGGGGACTCTAACCCCGAACCTGGGGGCCTCTAACCACCCTTTACCTGGGGACTCGAACCACCAAGGCAACCGGGGGACTCGAACCTCCCGGTGTAGGACTAGTGAGTGTTCAAGGACGCAAGTCGTCTCAGAGTTCCGTCAACACAGAGCCTCGGGGGATGAAGGGTCGACTTGAGTAATAGGTTCAGTGAGAGAAACCAAGGTTTTAATCTTACCTTGTGGGCCTGTTCGTCTCACGTAACCGACACCCAGGCAATCACTCATTCAGTCCGCCTTAGAGGACAGCTGTATATCTTGGAATGCTGCTGTCAGCAGTGCCAATTGTCAAGGTTTGTTTTTCAGAAACCCTTATGTACTTGATGCAAGAGCAAGACACTGATCTTTATAAGAAAACCCAGTCCTTTATTTTCAAGCAAGTACAAGCTTTTTGGAGAATCGCTTTTCTAACTCAGCACAGTGTTCTGAGTTTAGCCGAGCAATACTCTTTTCAACAGGGGGCAGTTCCCCCCACTTTATACTATTTTTACAGCAGTTAGTCACGTATACACAATGTTACTTCACCCAAATCACGTGCTTAGCAACAACAAGAGTAAAATACAAAGACAGTATGAGAAAAAACAAATATGTCGAAAACCCACCCCCGGTTGCCATCGAAACTACACATCCACCATTGTTCGAGTGTGAGATAGCAACAGTTTCCCATATATCTTGGGATGCAACTTTGCACATAAAGCGAATGTTATCTCCCTCAAACAAGGACAAATTAGCAGAGTCCAGTCTAGACTGGTCTGTTCGAGCAGGAGTTTATCTACAAGGTCAGGAGCAGTTCAGAATAGGGAATATGTACTGATTGTTCACAAATTGTTCAAAACAAGAAGATGTAGTTAAGTTTTTCAAATGGCCAAGATCATAGGAACTTAATGGGATGTTAACCCCTTAACATCTCTACCCACTCCTTCATATCCACCTGCAACACCCTTGTTCTCAAACTTACTGGTTGATCACCCTGCTTCTCAAGTCCCAGGGGTGAAGACTTGATTGTATCTAGTACACAAATGGTTTAGCCATCCACTGCTAGATCTGACTGGACCACATCAAGCATTAGTGGTCCTGTTTTCCTCTGTCAAAACTGCTCATTACTCCAGGACCATCCTGAAGAGAAAACGTAACCTACAACTTCTCCTCCCCAAAACCAACAGTGACCTTGTGGATTGAAAACAGAAAATGCTGGAAAATCTCAGAAGTTCTGACAGAATCTGTGGAGAGAGAACAGAGCTAACATTTCAAGCCTGGATGACTCTTCGTTAAAGCTCTGACGAAGAGTCATCCAGACTTGAAACGTTAGCTCTGTTCTTACTCCACAGATGCTTTCAGACTTACTGAGATTTCCCAGCAATTTCTGTTGGTATTTCAGACTCCAGCATTCGCAGTGATTTTCTTCTATTTTTGTGTCTTTGTGCAAGTTATGTTCCAGCTGTACAGAGCTCTGTTTAGACCCTATCAGGAGAACTGTGTTCTGTCCTGGGCACCGCACCTCAGGCAGGATATACTGGCCTTGGAGGGAGTGCAGTGAACTTTTACCAGAATGTTCCTGGGGCTAAAAGGCTTAAATTATGGGGCCAGGTTGTACAGACTGAACTTGCATTCCCGTAAGTGCAGATATTAAGGAGTAATTTAATTGAGCTGTTCAAGATAATTAAATGAACTGATAGAGTAGTTAGAAACTATGAACCCAGAGCATTAAAATTAGAGCTAGGTTGTTCAGGGGTGATCTCAGCAAACACTGCTTCACAAAAAGGGACTGGAAATCTGGATCTCTCTCCCCACAAAAATCTGTTGACGTTGGGGGTCAATTGAACGTTTCAAAACTGAGATTGATACGTTTAAGGGATGACTCCAGTTCCTACATTCTTCTCAATTGCCCTTTTCACTCTCATCTCCAACAACAATTCGTCAGTGTCATCCTCTTCAACCTCCAGCTGAGCTCCCGACCCCATACCCTCTTCATCACAAAGATCACCTACTTCCCCCTCTGCAACATCACCCAATTCCAACTTCCCCACATTAATCCATCTGCTGTTGAAATCCTCATCCATACTGTTGTTACTTCTAGACTAGACGAGACCATTCCAATGTTCTCCTGTCCAGCTTCCCATCTTCCACCCTCCAGAAACTTCAGATCAGCTAAAACTCTGTGGTCTCTATACTAACTCACACCTATCACCCTTAACAATTGGACTGATGGTGGGAGATGTTGGAGACAGACACTGCTGAGAAGACAGTGCTTTGGAAGGACCGCTCCCCTGTGTGAGAACTGGAAGCAGGTAAGCCGGCTCAAGTCTGTTTGGAGATGTTGGTGTTTGGTGAGAGGAGGAAGGGATGAAATAATCCTGACACACTTCACCCTGGTAGAATTTTGTCTCCCATGTGGGTTCACTGATGTTCCAGGAGGTCGAACAATTGTGTGAAAAATTTATTAGAGAACTCACACCAATAGAGTTTCTATGTGTTGGTGGACCAGGAGATACATTTTGTGCGAAAACCTGCTCACACACCTCACATCTGAATGGTTTCTCCCCAGTGTGAACCTAAGAGTCATAGAGTTTTACAGCACAGAAAGAGGCCCTTCAACCCATCGTGTCTGCAGTGGCCATCAAGCACCTATCTATTCTAATTCAATTTTCCAGCACTTGATCTGTAGCCTTGTGTACTATGGCATTTCAAGTGTTCATTAAATACTTCTTAAATGTTGTGAGGGTTTCCACCTCTTCCACCCTTTCAGGCAGAGTTCCAGATTCTCACCACCCTCTGGATGAAAAGATTCTCAAATCCCCTCTTACGACCCCTGGTTATTGAACCCTCTACTGAGGGGAAACTTTTCTTCCTATCTACCCAATGTTTCTCACAATTTTGTACACCTCAAACAGGTCTGCCCTCAGTCCTCTCTGTTCCAAGGAAAACATCCCCAGCCAAACCAGCCTCTCTTCATAGTTGAAATGCTCCAGCCCAGACAAGATTGTGGCAAATCTCCCCTGCACCCTTTCTAGTGCAATTACCTCCTCTCTATATTCTGGTGACCAGAATCGCACGCAGTTCTCCAGCTGGTACTTTAAACATTGGGAGGACTGGGTGAAAGCACTCTCACAAACATCACACCTGAACAGATTATCTCCTGTGTGAATCTTCCAGTGCCTCAGGAAGGTCAAAGACTTCAGAAAAACTTCATCGTAAATCTCCCTCTTACTCCCCTGTGTGGATCCTCTTTGATGGAGCAGCAGATTTGATGAGTTAATGAAGTCTTTGTTGTACGCCTCACATTTGAAAGATTTCTCCCTATGTGAATACGTTAATGCATCTGCAGGTACCATGACTGTGAGAATGGTTTCTCATGATCAGATAGGAAGTGTGGGTCACAAATCTCACATTAAAACGGTTTCTCTCCTGTGAGAATACGTTGGTGTCTGCACAGTTGCAAGGACTGTGAGGATGATTTGTCACATACCTTGCACTTGAATGGTTTTACCTTTGTGTGAATAAGGTCCAGGTGAGGGCAGCAGGGCGGCGAAGGTGATTGGCGGTTGCAGGTCACATTTGTATAAGTGCAGTCACTGTGACTAGAAGGTGGGTTTCCGGGAGACACCTTCCTACTTCGAGTGAAGGCAGGTGTCCAGGTGAGGGCAGCAGAGCGGTGAAGGTGATTGGTGGTTGCAGGTCATATTTGCATAAGTGCAGTCACTGTGACCAGAAGGTGGTTTGTGGAGGAGCTGCTGTGAAGGGACAGTTAAACCTCAAACACTACTTCAGTGTTTCTCTCCCTACCTCCTCCGCTAACCAAAAAAAAAGTTGGCAGGAGGACCACAGCAAGGGAGAGGTGAGTTGAGATTCTTTTATCCTTTTACTTGTATAAGGGCAATATGGCAGCTAGGGCAGTGGCATGCTCCTCCTGCCAGATGTGGGCAATTAAGGAGCAATCTAGTCTCCCTGACAACTTTGTCTGCAGGAAGTGTATCCAGTTGCAGCTCCTCACAGACCGCATTGTTTGGTTGGAATGGCAGGTGAATGCACTGTGGAGCATACAGTCCCTGAAGAAGGGGCTTAGAGCTTCGAAAGCTTGTGTGGCTTTTGCTACCAAATAAACCTGTTGGACTTTAACCTGGTGTTGTTAAACTTCTTACTGTGTTTACCCCAGTCCAACGCCGGCATCTCCACATCATGACTACGAGCATACAGGAAGCAGTGTGTGTGATAGACACTAGTTACAGGGAGGTTGTCACACCACAGGTTCAGACAGGTAGATGGGTGACCGCCAGGAGAGGCAGGAAGGTAGTGCAGGAGTCGCCTGTGCCTATTCCCCTTTCAAACAGGTATATCGTTTTGGATACTGTTGACGGGGATAGCCTGTCAGGGGGAGATACCAGCAGCAGACAGGCCTGTGACACCACAGCTGGTTCTGCTGTGGGACAGGGTCGGGCAAAGAGCAAGCGAGCAGTACTAATAGGAGACTCGCTAATTAGAGGCACAGACAGGCATTTCTGTGGCCGCAATCGAGACTCCAGGATGGTGTGTTGCCTCCCTGGTGCCAGGGTCAAGGACGTCTCTGAGTGATTGCAGGACATTCTTAAGGGGGAGGGTGAGCAGCCAGAGGTTGTTGTACATATTGGTACCAACAACATAGGTAGGAAAAGGGATGAGGTCCTGAAATGTGAATATAGAGAGTTAGGCAGAAGGATAAAGTGTAGGACCTCGAAGGTAGTAATTTCAGGACGACTCCCGCTGCCACGTGCGAGTGAGAGTATAAATAGGAGGATTAGGCAGATGAATGTGTGGCTTGAGAGCTGGTGCAGGGGGCAGAGATTTAGATTTTTAGATCAGTGGGATCTTTTCTGGGGAAGGGCTGACCTGTTCAAGAGGGATGGATTACACCTGAACTG
Source organism: Mustelus asterias (assembly GCF_964213995.1). Classification (NCBI taxonomy): domain Eukaryota; kingdom Metazoa; phylum Chordata; class Chondrichthyes; order Carcharhiniformes; family Triakidae; genus Mustelus; species Mustelus asterias. The sequence continues at coordinate 38,698,306 of NC_135808.1, forward strand.
GAGGGGGACTAGCATCCTGGTGGGGAGATTTGCTAGGGCCACTCGGGAGGGTTTAAACTAGTTTGGCAGGGGTGGGATCCAAGCTGTCTGTGTGGAGTTTGCACATTCTCCTCGTGTCTGCGTGGGTTTCCTCCGGGTGCTCCGGTTTCCTCCCACAGTCCAAAGATGTGCGGGTTAGGTTGATTGGCCAGGTTAAAAATTGCCCCTTAGAGTCCTGGGATGTGTAGGTTAGAGGGATTAGCGGGTAAATATGTGGGGGTAGGGCCTGGGTGGGATTGTGGTCGGTGCAGACTCGATGGGCCGAATGGCCTCCTTCTGCACTGTAGGGTTTCTATGATTTCTATGAAAGCAGTAGGGAGGCAGAAGAGAAGTGTGAGGATAGCACAGAAGTTAAAGGGAGCAGTGTCAGTAATCCTAGTACCAGAAAGATCAGGCAAAAGCAAGACAGAGAGCAAGGAAAATCCAGATTAAACTGCATTTATTTCAATGCAAGAGGCCTGATGGGCAAGGCAGATGAACTCAGGGCATGGATGGATACGTGGGACTGGGATATTATAGCAATTACTGAAACATGGCTAAGGGAGGGACAGGACTGGCAGCTCAATGTTCCAGGGTACAGATGCTATAGGAAAGATAGAACAGGAGGTAAGAGAGGAGGGGGAGTTGCACTTTTGATTAGGGAAAGCATCACGGCAGTACTGAGAGGGAATATATCCGAGGGTTTGGCCATTGAGTCTATATGAGTAGACCTGAGAAATAAGAAGGGGGAAATCACTTTGATAGGGTTGTACTATAGGCCCCCAAATAGTTGGCGGGAAATTGAGGAGCAAATATGTAAGGAGATTACAGGTAGCTCCAAGAATAATAGGGTGGTAATAGTCGGAGATTTTAACTTTCCCAACATTGACTGGGACAGCCAAAGTATTAAAGGGTTGGATAGAGAGAAATTTGTTCAGTGTATTCAGGAGGAATTTCTCATTCAGTATGTGGATGGTCCGACTAGAGCAGGGGCAAAACTTGACCTCCTCTTGGGAATAAGGAAGGGCAGGTGAAAGAAGTGTTAGTGAGGGATCACTTTGGGCCCAGTGACCATAATTCTATTGTTTTTAAGATAGCTATGGAGAATGATAGGTCTGGCCCAAAAGTTAAAATTCTAAATTGGGGTAAGGCCAATTTTGATGGTATCAGGCAGGAACTTTCAAAAGTTAATTGGGGGAGTCTGTGGGAAGGCAAAGGGATGTCTGGTAAGTGGCACACTTTCAAAAGTGTGTTAACCAGGGTTCAGGGTAAGCACATTCCTCTCAGACTGAAGGGCAAGGCTGGCAGAAGTAGGGAACCCTGGATGACTCGGGATATCGAGGCCCTGGTCAAGAAGAAGAAAGAGGCACATGACATGCATAGGCAGCTGGGATCAAGTGAATCCCTTGAAGAGTATAGGGGGTGTAGGAGTAGAGTTAAGAGAGAAATCAGGAGGGCAAAAAGGGGACATGAGATTGTTTTGGCAGATAAGGCAAAGGAGAATCTAAAGAGCTTCTACAAATACATAAAGGGCAAACGAGTAACAAGGGAGAGTAGGGCCTCTTAAGGGTCAACAAGATCATTTATGTGCCGATCCACAAGAGATGGGTGAGATCCTAAATGAATATTTCTCATCAGTATTTACTGTTGAGAAAAGCATGGATGTTAGGGAACTTAGGGAAATAAATAGTGATGTCTTGAGGAGTGTACATATTACAGAGAAGGAGGTGCTGGAAGTCTTAAAGCACATCAAGGTAGATAAATCTGCGGGACCTGATGAAGTGTATCCCAGGACATTGTGGGAGGCTAGGGAGGAAATTGCGGGTCCCCTAGCCGAGATATTTGAATCATCGATAGTCACGGGTGAGGTGCCTGAAGATTGGGGAGTGGCAAATGTTGTGCCATTGTTTAAAAAGGGCTGCAGGGAAAAGCCTGGGAACTATAGGCCAGTGAGCCTCACATCTGTGGTGGGTAAATTGTTGGAAGGTATTTTGAGAGACAGGATCTACAGGCATTTAGAGATGCAAGGACTGATTAGGGACAGTCAGCATGGCTTTGTGAGTGGAAAATCATGTCTCAAAAATTTGATTGAGTTTTTTTGAAGGGGTAACCAAGAAAGTAGATGAGGGCAGTGCAGTTGATGTTGTCTACATGGACTTTAGCAAGGCCTTTGACAAGGTAGTGCATGGTAGGTTGTTGCATAAGGTTAAATCTCACAGGATCCACGGTGAGGTATCTAAATGGATACAAAATTGGCTTCTTGACAGAAGCCAGAGGGTCGTTGTAGAGGGTTGTTTTGATTCTATTCCGCAAATTTTTTTTTTTTTAGTTTAGTTCAGAACATGGAGTGGATGCCGTAGAGGGGAAACTACATTTGAGGGAGAAAGGAACAGAAGGATATGTTGACAGGGTGATATGAAGAGGGTTGAGAGGAGTCTCGTGTGAAGTGGAAACACCAGCATGGACCAATTGAGCCAAATGGCCTGTAATTCTACAAATGTAAATTTCCTTTTTTGGATTTGAACTCTCAATTTCTGGATTGCTAATCCAGCACCATAGCAATTCAACTGTAGTACTGGAGATACAATTATTGAAGTATCTTTTTTGTGCCTTCTAACTAGGGTGTCGAGAAAAATCTTGAAAATCCCTACGCTATCCCACCTGGTGCTACAGACCCAGGTTGGGGAGGCCGTGCACCATCAATCTAGGGTTCCATAGGCGGGGATAGTTGGATGCAGTGATGAGCTTGTGCTTATGGTATGCATGGGGTGACCGGGACCTTCTATCAGTGGTGGGCGGTGCTCTCTCTCAAACCTAAGAGCTGGTCTAACTGGTGGGAGCCGGTGGTCCTGGTAGTCTCGGGGACTGCATATATGGTGGCAGGGGTCTCCTGCAATCTCAGGTGAAGTGTTCTGATTGCCCACAATTAAAACATGTCCCTTTATCTCTCAGTAAGAAGTTTAACAACACCAGATTAAAGTCGAACAGGTTTATTTGGTAGCAAAAGCCACACAAGCTTTCGGAGCTTCAAGCCCCTTCTTCAGGTGAGTGGGAATTCTGTTCACAAACAGGGCATATAAAGACACAGACTCAATTTACATGAATAATGGTTGGAATGTGAATACTTACAACTAATCAAGTCTTTCAGAAACAAACAACGTGAGTGGAGAGAGCATCAAGACAGGCTAAAAAGATGTGTATTGTCTCCAGACAAGACAGCCAGTGAAACGCTGCAGGTCCAGGCAAACTGTGGGGGTTACAAATAGTGTGACATGAACCCAATATCCCGGTTGAGGCCGTCCTCGTGTGTGCGGAACTTGGCTATCAGTTTCTGCTCAGCGACTCTGCGCCGTCATGTGTCGTGAAGGCCGCCTTGGAGAACGCTTACCCAAATATCAGAGGCCGAATGCCCGTGACCGCTGAAGTGCTCCCCAACAGGAAGAGAACAGTCTTGCCTGGTGATTGTCGAGCAGTGTTCATTCATCCGTTGTTGCAGCATCTGCATAGTTTCCCCAATGTACCATGCCTCGGGACATCCTTTCCTGCAGCGTATCAGGTAGATAACGGATATCAGGTAGATCCCGAGGCACGGTACATTGGGGAAACTATGCAGACGCTGCGACAACAGATGAAGGAACACCGCTCGAAGGAAATCTGCTGTCCTTACCTGGGCTGGCCTTCATGTGACTCCAGATCCACAGCAACGTTGGTGACTCTGAAATGGCCCAGCCATCCACTCAGTTCAAGGGCAATTTGGGATGGCGAGGCCCACATCCCACGAATAAGAAAAATCCAGCACCACAGCAATTCGGCTGCCATAATTAGCCAAATGTTGTTCAGAATTGTGGACCAGCAGGAACATCTCCATCGTCAACCATGTTGGATCTCAACACAGGAGTGCCAGACACAATGTTAAAGTGTCTTCAGCCAGAAATAATGAGTGGATGATCAAACCCAGCCTTCTCCTGAGGTGCTGGGAGGACTTACATCAGATACCCCACACAGAGGAATAGCAGGCTGGCACTCATGTGGAATAGTCTCTAACTCAGGAGTCAGCCTCTTCAGCAAACAAAAAGGGGAGGCAGTTGGAGGAAATCATGGCCGTGATTCTTCCATCGTGACCCGCAACTTTTCTGGCAGGTCGAGGTGGGAGATGCACGACGCCGGCCTTGAACCAGGATTTGCGCATGCGCCAGAAACGCATGCACATCTCCCAGGGCCGGCGAACAGTTGCTGGTCAGACCATGCTGGAAAGCGGCGGGAAGGCAGGTAAGTAATTTAAATCTATCAGTTCATTATCGGGAACTCTCAGGTCCCAATTGAATCTCCCACCCCGTCAGGAGTACTTCATTCTGGCGGGGTTTAGACTAGCTCCCTATGTTCGGGGAACATTCCTGCCAGAATGAAGAGGGGGGCAATCGAGGTCCCCCAGGGGGTCGGGCGGTGGGGGGGTGGTGCCCCCTGGGCATGGGCACCCTGGCAGTGCCAGCCTGTGCCCCCGGCACTGCCCAAGGGGCAAAGCGCCCATGCCCAGGGGGCACCTTGGCACTGTCCATCGGGCAGTGCCAAGGGGGCAGGACCTATTGTGGGCGGGGTCTAGGGGTGATCGGTGGGGGGGTCCTGCTGCCACTCTGCAAATAGGATCGATCTGGGATGGAGGCAGGGCAGTGATTGGGGCGGGGGGGGTATGGGGGAGTGGTCTGCTGGGGTGAGGGGGGATCGCCACTGCTGGGGGGGGGCGGGCTGGCCCGGGACTGTTGTGGGGGCTGCGATCGGGCTCTGGGGTGGGGGGGGGCGGTGCTGCTGCAGGTGCAGCACTGCGGTGGTCCCGGGCTGGCCAGCAAATGGAGAGTCTGACAGATCGGGATCACTGCACATGCACAGAGTTCCAGAACTGTCAAACTCCGGCATGAATAAGCCCCGCCCCCCTGGGTTTTTAACGATATTCACGACTGGGACACAGTGTACACAGTGTGGAAAAACCCTTCAAAAGTGAAGCATGCAACCGAGCGTTCATACAGTCCATGCACATCAACACATTCGCACTGGGGAGAAGCTGTTCACCAGCAAATGTGCAACAAATCACTATCAAACAAATCAACCCTCTGCACTCATCAATACATTCACACAGGGAAGGAACCATTCAAGTGCGATGCGTGTGACAAATCTCTCTCATGGTCATCCCAACTCTTGCTGCATCAGAGGATCCACACAAGGGAGTAAAACTTCTGCTGTATGCTTTGCAACAAAGTTTTAAGAACATAAGAACATAAGAAATAGGAGCAGGAGTAGGCCATCTAGCCCCTTGAGCCTGCCCCGCCATTCAATAAGATCATGGCTGATCTGACGTGGATCAGTACCACTTACCCGCCTGATCCCCATAACCCTTAATTCCCTTACCGATCAGGAATCCATCCATCCGCGCTTTAAACATATTCAGCGAGGTAGCCTCCACCACCTCAGTGGGCAGAGAATTCCAGAGATTCACCACCCTCTGGGAGAAGAAGTTCCTCCTCAACTCTGTCTTAAACCGACCCCCCTTTATTTTGAGGCTGTGTCCTCTAGTTTTAACTTCCTTACTAAGTGGAAAGAATCTCTCCGCCTCCACCCTATCCAGCCCCCGCATTATCTTATAAGTCTCCATAAGATCCCCCCTCATCCTTCTAAACTCCAACGAGTACATACCCAATCTCCTCAGCCTCTCCTCATAATCCAAACCCCTCATCTCCGGTATCAACCTGGTGAACCTTCTCTGCACTCCCTCCAATGCCAATATATCCTTCCTCATATAAGGGGACCAATACTGCACACAGTATTCCAGCTGCGGCCTCACCAATGCCCTGTACAGGTGCATCAAGACATCCCTGCTTTTATATTCTATCCCCCTCGCGATAATAGTGTCTTTGAACCTCCTGGGGCACCAGACAATGCACATAGAGAAAAATGCTTCAGGTGCAACATTTGTTACAATCCTTTCACCAGAACATTAAATCTCCTAAGAATCGTCAGACCCACACTGTACCTTAAGAAGATGCTAAGTCTAAAAAAAAAAATCGGAATGCAGAATGCATATTTGTGTAGAATTAAAGGAGACGCGAAGATTTGCCTAGCTTGGAGCTAGAGTAAGGAATGAATAGCATAACCCTCATAGTGAAATGTAGTTCTGAGATTAGAAGTTACCCGGCTGAGAAAGTAAAGTGAAGCAACCTCTTTGGAAGCTGGGAACAACTGTGAACTGTTATAATAACTGTAACTCCTTGGAGAGCATTGTGTGATAAGTAAAACATTTCTAAAGTTTAATATATTAGTTGTCGGCAAAAGAAAATAGTGTTTGATCAACAATGTTTTTGTCTAGTCATTTGACACAGTAAAAAATTTTTAAAACTTGAAATTTTGACCTGTCATCTTTTCAGCGATTAACTGGAAATGATCAATCTGAGAAAGGGCTCAAGTCCCCCGATTGTCACTCTATCTGAAAGTCCCCAGCGTTGGTGTTAGGATCTTCCTCTTTCTGATGTATACTAATGACAGAGACCTTGGTGTACAGGGCATAATTTCAAAATTTGCAGATATTACAAAACTTTGAAACAATGTGAGCTGTGAAGAGGAGAGTGAAGATCTTCAAGAGGATATAGACAGGATGGTGGAATGAGCAGAGAATGGCTGCTGTGTTTAAATGTAGTGAAGTACGAAGTGATTCATTTTGGTCGGAAGGATGCAGAGAAACAATATAAAATAAAGGGGACAATTCTAAAGGAGGTGAAGGAGCAGTGGGACCTAGGTGCATATATACATAAATCACTGAAGGTGGCAGGATAGAGAGGTCAATAAAGCATAGAGTACCCTCGGTTTTATCAATAGGGGCATAGCATACAAAAACAAGGAAGTTATGTTAAACCCATAAACAACACTGGTTCAGACACAACTGGAGTATTGTGTCCAGTTCTGGGCACCGCACTTTCGGAATTTTGAGAGTGCAGAAAAGATTCACGGGAACGGTTCGAGAAATGGGGAACTTCAGTTATGTGGACAGATTGGAGAAATTGGAATTGATCTCCTTGGAGAAGAGAAGATGAAAAGTTTTCACAATCATGAGGGGTTTAGACAGGGTAGTCAGGGAGGAACTTTTCCCTTTGGTGGAAGGATCAAGAACTAGAAGGAACAGATTTAACGGGATTGGGAAAAGAAGCAATGGATACATCAGGAAAAACCTCTTCACACTAGGATCTATATTGCACTGTCTGACAGTTTGGTGGAAGCAGGTTCACACAGCGAGTGATTAGGATCTGGAATGACTTTTTGAGAGTGTGGCAGGGGCAGTGGTTAGGATCTGGAATGCACTGTCTGAGAGTGTAATTGAGGCAGATTCAATCAAGACATTCAACAGGGAATTAAATGATTATGTAAAGCAAAAAATGTGCAGGGCTAAAGAGAAAAGGTTACACTGGATGAATTGTTCCTTCAGTCGGCCAGCACAGATACAACAGGCCAAATGATCTCTTGTGCTGTTATGATTCAGTGAGAAGCAGGAGATAATGATGAGAAGAGGGAGACATTGAGAAGAAGGAAGATGATGATGGCAAGGAGCTGGAGACAGACCGGGAATTAAGGGACATGGGGAGTCAGCAGAAAGTGGAGATGAAGCCATGATTGTTTTAATTGGTGGAGCAGGCTCGATGGACCATATGGGGAACCACTACTCCTATATATAATATTCTTGCAACCAGGACAAATAATGAAGAGGAGAGATGGAGGTGAAGGAGGCAAAGATGGAGTGACGAGGCTGACACTCCAGCACAATATTAAGTCAGTGCTACACTGTCAGAGGTATCATCTTTCAAATGAGTTAAACCAAGGCCCTGTCTGCTTTCTCAAGTGAATTTTAAAAAATCCCATGACATTTCGTTGTAGAGCAGGAGGGGAGTTATCACTGACACCTTGGTCAATATGTAATAAACATCACAAAAACAGATTATTCAGTCATGATCACATTGCTGTTTGTGGGATTTTGTTGCTGCTGCAAAAATCTAGTTCATAATTCACATAATCTGGAATATAAATTTCACTTTCAGGAATTAAAGTTTTAACTGTAAATAAATGGGAGTATTTGTCCACAAAACTGGTAATAACTAATGTAACTCAATTCAAACAAGCTTGGAATTTATTAGAGTAAAAGGCTAACCTGTGTTTATCTTACAAGGTCAGATGTAGAGGTGTAAAGGCAATAAACAATAGGCAGTCAAATTTGTAATGGAGCCAAAAGAGCCTCACCTCAATAAATATTTAAGTGTCTGTAGCTTCCAGATGAAAAGATGCTGACAGTAACTGAGTGAGAAGTTTGACAACACCAGGTTAAAGTCCAACAGGTTTATTTGGTAGCAAAAGCCACACAATCTTTCGAAGCTCTAAGCCCCTTCTTCAGGTGAGTGGGAATTCTGTTCACAAACAGAGTTTATAAAGACACAGACTCAATTTACATGAATAATGGTTGGAATGCGAATACTTACAACTAATCAAGTCTTTAAGAAACAAAACAATGGGAGTGGAGAGAGCATCTCATTGTTTTGTTTCTTAAAGACTTGATTAGTTGTAAGTATTCGCATTCCAACCATTATTCATGTAAATTGAGTCTGTGTCTTTATAAACTCTGTTTGTGAACAGAATTCCCACTCACCTGAAGAAGGGGCTTAGAGCTTCGAAAGCTTGTGTGGCTTTTGCTACCAAATAAACCTGTTGGACTTTAACCTGGTGTTGTCAAACTTCTTACTGTGTTTACCCCAGTCCAACGCCGGCATCTCCACATCAGTAACTGAGTGGACATGAAGATTTCTTCGTGGATCCAGGGAGTCTGGAGAGAGGACAATCACACCCATTAGTAATGTTAATTTTATATGGGCTACGTAATCAAATAGTCAGGTAAAAGTTTATTTTATTTAATTTAGCTGGGAGTCTGCTCACAGAAAACAGTTGTAGTTTTGCTTTGATGTGGGCTTACTGGCTCTCACTGGATTAAGAGAATCATCAGAAGATTATTGTTCATGAAGCTGCACTGAAGCAGAGGAAAACTAACTTTACTTTTCACCGCATGGGATAAAGGTGAAGGTCAAGCAACAGTTGCAATTTTAAAATGGAAAAACACCTGGAAGATTTGCCTATTTTGAATTTAGTGGAAGAAATATACAGTGGTCATCACAGAGCCTTGTGGCAGAAAGCAGACATCAAAGTCATAGAAACATAGAAACATAGAAAAACTACAGCACAAACAGGCCCTTCAGCCCACAAGTTGTGCCGAACACATCCCTACCTTCTAGACCTACCTATAACCCTCCATCCTATTACGCTTCATGTACTCATCCAGGAGTCTCTTAAAAGACCCTATTGAGTTTGCCTCCACCACCACTGACGGCAGCCGATTCCACTCGCCCACCACCCTGTGTGAAAAACTTACCCCTAACATCTCCCCTGTACCTACCCCCCAACACCCTAAACCTGTGTCCTCTCGTAGCAGACATTTCCACCCTGGGAAAAAGCCTCTGAGAGTCCACCCGATCTATGCCTCTCAACATCTTGTATACCTCTATTAGGTCTCCTCTCATCCTACGTCTCTCCAAGGAGAAAAGACCAAGCTCCCTCAGCCTATCCTCATAAGGCATGCCACTCAATCCAGGCAACATCCTTGTAAATCTCCTCTGCACCCTTTCAATCTTTTCCACATCCTTCCTATAGTGAGGCGACCAGAACTGAGCACAGTACTCCAAGTGGGGTCTGACGAGGGTCTTATATGGCTGCATCATTATCCCCAGACTCCTAAACTCAATCGCTCGATTGATAAAGGCCAGCACACCATACGCCTTCTTAACCACCTCCTCCACCTGTGGGGCCGATTTCAGAGTCCTATGGACCCGGACCCCAAGGTCCTTCTGATCCTCTACAATACTAAGAGTCTTTCCCTTTATATTGTACTCCTTCATACCATTTGACCTACCAAAATGGACCACGTCATCTTGGAAACGTTGCAAAGGCAGTGGGATCCTCCCAGCAATCTGAACAGGGAGTGAAGCATCCACAGTTGTGCAGTATTAAAGAAATGTTGTAGGATTGCTCTGCCAAAACACTAAAATACTAACAGAAGGAGAATAACCCTTGATACACTTGGGGAAAAAAGTTGTTTGATTGTTTTTTGCCTTTAAAAATAAAATACTGGCTTCCCTTAAGTAATCTACAGTTGGCAAAGTGAATATTAATTGTGCTGGATTATCAGGTCTAAAGCTTCCCCACCACTGAGGTTACACTCATTAACTAGTGTTTAATGCTTATCCATTTTTCAAAATTTCCATTCCATTCTTCCCTCAGTGTCCAAGATGCATACGTATCCAAGAACGCCAGATATTATCTACAGAGATCCATCAAGGATGCCAAAAGACAGTGCCAGACCAAGTTAGAGTCCCAGGCTAGCCACACGGATCACCGCCATCCATGGCAAGGTCTGCAAGACATAACAGGCTACAACATGAAGGCATGTGTAACCCCCTGCTGATCACTATATGGGGCTACTATTTAACTGTTCGATTTACAGGATCCTGAATTCCTAGCAGCTGATGGTGAGCTGGCTAAATTTCCTGTTTACCCATAAATGCCAGTACAGGCTTGCATGAAAAGGATTTGAGTATGTTTAGCGCGGTGCCTCCAAAAATGTTATTGAGATAAACCTTATAATGAGAAAAGGTTCAGAACAAGAAGGTAAACGGAATAACAAAAAAAATTAATAACAAATATAATTAGCAGATATAAACAAGTAAAGAATCCCAACTGAAGATTTTCCAATTAACAGTTTCAACCTGAGAAATGTTCAGAATATCACCAAGCACTTTGAATTTTAAACGTTGGGACCCATCCGTTGGTGCACATCTGTAGAAAACCACATTCTGTTACCGTTCCTGTCTGATAGTACTCACTTAACCCCGACACACACACACAGTCCAGACAGGTCTACGAGAGGGAAGATGATGGAGCAAGCACACGAGGTAGAGGTGCCGCGAGCTATCTGTGTAGTAACGCAGATCCCGTGCGCTGAAGGCTGTCCTCCTCGGCAGTCATGAAAAACCAAGCAGTTCTACCTGAGAAAGATACACTTCGAACTGACTTTTTACTGCCTCTCAAAAGCTTCTCTTCCAAAAACGTGGCTGTCCCTCTTCTGCACACTCCCTCTTCAGCTCTGTAGCTGCTTCACTTCCTGGCGCCTTTTTTTTCTTCCCGCCCCCAGAGCAATCCCATTGGCCCAGCCCACATCACTCAACCAACAGCATCCTATTCACAGCACCCGCCCGGCAAACAGGACACTGAAACCCACAAGGGACAAAGAACACTGGTAAACGTCTTCCCCACAAATTTTCCTCAGTCCCTTACACATGTAAAATTGCAGGCACCAATGAACCCCTCTCTGATGAGTTCAATGCATTCTATGCCCGTTTTGAGCAAGAGCTCAGTGAGAGCAAGCCCACCACCCCGAAGTTTCAGACAAACCTGTATCCACTATTGCAGACGTCAGTGCACCCTTCGAAAATCACGCCACGGAAAGCCACTGGCCTGGATGGGGTACCCGGACGAGCACTCAGGTCCTGTGTGGACCAGCTGCCGGGGGTATTCGCAGACATCTTCAACCTCTCTTTACACCAAGCTGCGGTCCTTATCTGCTTCAAGAAGATGACCATCTATGAAATGTTTCAAAAGGTTAGTCATGGCACAGGTCAATTCTGGCCTCTCAGATTGCCTGGATCCACTACAGTTCGCCTACTGCCGCAATAGGTCCACAGCAAATGCCATCTTCCTGGCCCTACACTCAGATACCTAGATAACAAAGACACTTAAGTCAGAATCCTATTTATTGACTACAGCTCAGCCTTCAATCCCATTATTCTTATGGAACTCATCTCCAAACTCCGTGGCCTGGCACTTGGCTCCTCCCTCTGCAACTGGATCTTAGACTTCCTAACCCACAGACTGCAATCAGTAAGGATAGGCAACAACACCTCCATGATCATTCTCAACACCGGTGCCCCACAAGGCTGTGTCCTCAGCCCCTTACTGTACTCCTTGTACACCTATGACTGTGTGGCCAAATTTCCCTCCAACTCGATTTTCAAGTTTGCTGATGACACCAAGGTAGCGGGTCAGATCTCAAGCAATGAGGAGACGGAGTACAGGAAAAAGACAGAGAATCTGGTGAGCTGATGTGACAACAATAATCTTTCCCTCAATGTCAACAAAATGAAGGAGATATTCATCGACTTCAGGAAGCGTAGTGGAGGACATGCCTCTGTCTACATCAATGGGGATGAAGTAGAAATGGTCGGGAACTTGAAGTTTTTAGGTATCCAGATCAACCTCCATGCCGAGGCTATATTTAAGAAAGCCAACCAATGCCTCTACTTTCTCAGGAGGCTAAGGAAATTTGGCATGCCCGCTACAACTCTCACCAACTTTTACAGATGCACCATAGAAAACATTATTTCCGGTTGTATCACTACTTGGTATGGCTCCTGCTCTCCAAGACCGCAATAAACTACAAAATGTCATGAACGAAGTCCAGACCATCACTCAAACAAGCCTCCCAATCATTGACTCTGTCTACACTTCCTGCTGCCTCGGAAAAGCAGCCAGCATAATCAAGGACCCCACGCACCCCAGACATACTCTCTTACACCTTCTTCCATTGGGGAAAAAGATACAAAAGTCTGAGGACAAGTACCAACCGACTCAAGATGCTGCCATCAGACTTTTGAATGGACCTAACTCGTATTAAGTTGATCATTCTCTACACCCTGTACTCTCTCCTTTTCTTCTCTAATGTATGCTTTCTCTGTATAGTGCACAAGAAACAATACTTTTCATTGTATTCCAATACATGTGACAATAATCAAGCAAACCAAAAAGATGCACCTGTAGTATAGTATCACACAAGCACATTTATTGACATTTGTGAATAACCAATGCATCCACACAGGGGAGAAACCATTCAGGTGTGATGTGTGAGACATTTCATTCTCAAGGTCATCACACCTCAGTGTATACCAGCGCAGTCACACAGGGCAGAAACCATTCGTGTGTGAGGTGTATGAAAAAATCATTCACACTGTTACCAATCCTCTGCATTGATCAGACAATCCACACAGGGGAGAAACCATTCAAGTGTTAGGTTTGCAATAAAGCTTTTGCAATTTCTACAAGGCTTATAAAGTATCAGATGATTCACACAGAAGAGATGATTCAGGTGTGAGGTGTGTGACATAGCTTTCACAGTGATTGCTGGTGAATGACTGATGTATTCACACAGGGAGGGACTGATCATGCATGAGGTGTGTGACAATTCTCAAAGTGATTGTCCCTCCATGCCCTCAATTGCATTCACACTAGCTAGATTCCGATCAAGAATGTGTTGTGTTCTATTGGTTTTGTGATGTCTTTGACCCTCCTGATGGAGCAGACAATTCACAAGTGGGAGAAACCCTTCAGGACTGAGGTTTGTGAGACAACTTTCCATTTCTCCATCCTCCTGATTCACTGGAGGACAATTACAGGGAAGGAACCATTCACATGTGAAGTGTGCAGTAATTATTATCACATATGTAACCCCCTGGTCAATCAGAGAATCCATATGGGGGAGGAATAATTCAGGTGTGAGGTATGTGACATTGATTTCAGGTAGTCAGTGTATCTTCTCGTCCATCAATGCACTCACACAGGGGAGAAACCATATCAGTGTAAGTTCTATAATAAAATCTTCACAGTTGTTGGACCCCCTCGAACATTGAACCCACATGGAAGACAAACGGGATTGTTTCACCTTTGCCTACTATCTCACCAAACACCACATCTTGGAGTCACACCACCTGCTTCCCTTACACTGAGAGTTGTCTGTGTTGTTACCCTCCAGTGCTCACACAGGGGAGCTGTCCTTCCAAAACACTGTCTGTCTCAGCAGTGTCTGTCTCCAACCTCTAGGACAATGGGCCCAGGTACTGGACAGTGACCACGCACAGATAGCAGAACACTCGAGAAACCTACTGCTGAATTTCAATCATTGGGATGCTTCCAGCCTCCTTCTTCATTTGCTCCACCACCTTTCCGCCAGGTTGAGGTACGCCTGCAGGTGATAACGGATCATGGCCAGATGGAGCGTGCAGAGGGCGATGATTATCCATAGGCCGACTGTTTTTTACATCGTGTGAGACATCAGTCAGTATAATGTACTTCTATTAATTCAAAACACTCAGAAGCCTACAGTAAGAGCCCTGTATGCAATATATTGATCAGTGTCACGATGGGTTGGTATATCTCCATTAATGGGTTAATAATTTCCAGTTCACAGGAAGCATAACATTTGCCTGAAAAAGAAAGACTTGCATTTTTATATCAACTTCCATGAAGCCAGAATGTCCAAAAGCGCTTTGGAGATAAAGAATTGTGTTTTGAAGTGTCGTCACCATTGTAATGTAGGAAACATGGCAGTCAGTTAGTGCACAGCAAGCTCCCACAAACAGCAATGTGATAATGACCAGATAATCTGTTTTTGTGATGTTGATTATAGGATCTGTATTGACCAGGACATCGGAGATAACTCCCGTGCTCTTATTCAATGTAGTGTGTTATGAAGGGGGAGGTTGATCTCCTCTCTGAGAACTGACGCTCAACCACTCAAAGAGAAGTACCTCGCTTCATAATCTGCTAAAATGTGTGTGTGAGAAGAGGTAATTTTTGCGCTTCAGCAACTTTTAGTGGTTAAATCAAGAAACGTCCTGAGACTCTCTCTGTAAAAGCAGCAAGTAACACTTTATTTATCTAACTAACATGAACAGGTTAACTAAACTATCCACAAACTGAATAAAACACTATTCTAATGGAATGCTGTTTAGATAAATTCAATTACTACTCATTAACAAAAAAATAGAATCTTTAGTCACTCAAAATTTCAACCAGGTTTGTCATCTTCCAGAATCTTCTGTCTTCTTTGCTGATTTCTTCTGTCTTCGCTATTGAGATAAGGCTTTCTTTTAAGACATAAATATGGCTGTTACGTTGGCAGAGACAGTTGCTGGCTGTGTCTCTCTCTCAAGCTGTGAGCTGTGGCAGAGGCTGGCTGGTAGTGGCAGTTGATGTCTGGCTCTCTGGAGCTGGGAGCTGGCTGTTGTACCCCTGATGACATACCAAAATCCCCACAATAGGATTGGTTTCTAGGTTACCAAAACATCAAATTCAAACCTGATAGACTGCTGTTATTCAAATGCCTAGTTTATACTGATTGGTTAAAATTCAAAAACAACCTGTTGTCTTGGCAACACTACTGCCAAGTCTCACAATACAATGTTTCACTCTATGCTCTGTGTGTACTGCATTTGTACCTGCAACTCTTAACTCTCTAAGCATCGCAAAAAAAACTACCTTTTTTAAACAGACTATGCAATTTTACAACTCATAGCATTTTACAAGTTTAAAAAAATATTTTACAAACACTAACTTCACAACAAGTGCAATGGGATTTTTTACAGTCATCTGAGAGGCAGATGTGGCTTTGGATTAACTGGTCTGAAAGATGGTACCTCTGACAGTGTAGCACGCTCTCAGTGTCAGCTGGAGTGTCAGCCTCAGTGCTCAAGTCTCTGGAGTGAGACTTCAACCCACAACTTTCTGACTCAGAGATGAGAGTGTTAACTGAGCCATGGCTGACAATAATGTATAATACTTCTGTTACATCAGATTCAGTTTCTAAGGGGTTAAGTCCCAAGGCTGTGTACAGAATGCTTTTCCCCTGTAAACTGGCAGCTTGAAAGTTTGATTTGATTTAAAGTGGTAACTAGTTCAAACTGCAGGTGTCAGTGTTGTCTTGTGTCTGGCATCCTGAAGCTGTGAAAGGTGGTAAAGTCCCTGGTGTCAGCTGGAATGGACGTCTTAAGAAATTGTCTTCAATCAGTACTGCTGATTAACCATTCTGCTTTCATTCACTTGTAAAATAATATATTGTTTAGGCACAGTTCTAATAGTCTGTCAGGAATAAAACTCGAGAAATAACCCACTCCTCCCAGGAAGAAGCTCAGTGTTAGTCATAGTGAGGTTTTTAAGCTTGTTTTCAAATCTCTTCATGGCCTCTCCCCTCCCTATCTCTTCCACCTCTCAGTACTGCACGGGAGTGTCAGCCAGAATTTTGTACTCAAGTCCTGGAATGGGACTTGAACCCACAACCCTCTGACTCAGAAAACAAGGTTGTGGGTTCAAATCCAACTCCAGATGGATTATTCCATGAACATGGATTAAAGTTGTTGTCAGGGCCACACAAATAATTCCTCAGACTCTGGACTCCCTGTACAAACCCCACCCACAATTTATTGAAACAAACGTTGAAAAATTAGTGAAGAAATTATCCTCTAAATGTTTACACACTGCATTGATCATCAAGCCAATCAGATCATAATGTACCATCCTTAAATAAAACTGCTTCAATTTGTCACAGATTAATTCTTTTTAAAGTTTGCTTTGGACAAATATGCAATAATCCAGTTGTTACTGAGAGTTAACACTAGTTTCCGTCGGTTTTGTCAGTGTAATCGGCTGAAATTGACCGTATCAGGAATTTTAAATGTAAGTTAGATATAAAGAGTAAATTGAATTTTTGCGATCTTGAATACTGGTTTATTAGACAATATCAAGAAGCTGGAAACAACCATAGTAATGGGAATAACGAGTGGCGAGTTTCTGTCGAATGCGCCTGTTTGAGGCGGCTCTTCAAATTACACTCAGGGCTTTTGGTTGTGCAGCCACCATCTGCCTGAGGCTGTGACATCCCGGGAGAGAGAATGAACCAAGGCATCCCAGGCCCAGGAAGGGAAGTGGACCAGGACATCCGAGGAGAGGTGAATGGGTCGGGAAATCCTGGCAGAATAACGGGAAGGCTCAGAAATGGAGGCTGAGAGAAGCCGAATCTACACAGCAGGTGAATCCTGCACAGGGTAGGGCGGTAAGAGATCAACCAATGGGGCATCTACTCACACAATGAGCGCCAGCACACTCCCTGAATCACCAAGTCTCCTAGGAATAGAGACACTCCCCGACCACTGGGTCAATCTCCCCTCCCTCAACCTCTCTCTGCCCTGTGTGCTTCTCTCCTGTACCTGTGCTGATCCCATCACTGTCTTGGATGCTGTGGATCTTCTTCTGAGCTGCTGTCAAACACATCCGAGGCTACACGTTCCACACTGATGTCAGTTTGAAAAGCTCCGAAGATGAAGAATGTTATTCCCACACTAGAATTCTCTGTCATGCAGTTACCAGTGGAACTGAAAGAGCAACTGCAATAAGTTAAGTTTTATTCAGATGGGACAATGAGAAGTTTAAATCCCCACCTGATCTGCTGCTCAAAATCGCCTCCGTTTCACCGGTCAGTTTCCCAAACTTCAGGAAACTCATGTTACTCCAGAAATATTTGGATTGGCTGTGAGAGACGTCAATCAGAGAGCCCACCCACTCTCTCCTCTTCCTCTTTCACAGCTGCTTCACTTCCTGTAAGGACAGAAAACTAAGTGAGGAGATGGTGAGTGAAGGAGCAGAATTTATAATAATTACATTTCATAACATCCACACTAATGTTCAGGTAGTCTGACTATCCTGTGGGGAATCAGGTGTGGAAATGCCCCTTATGCTGTGTGAGAAGATCCAGCTGAGCGACCTATTTAGTTGGTGCTTTGCGTTGAACTGTTTGATTGGAGCTGTGTGTTGGATATTGAGTGTGTTTATTGGAAGCATTTCCCATCGGATTTACAGGCTGACTTTTGTTGATGGGTCATTGCTGAATATGAGAAGGTGAGGTGTAATTATCTGTGAGGAGCAAGACACATTTATTGAAATGTCTTTTAATTCTTTAAAGATTTTACCCAAAAGCCTCGGCCTTTCCCAAAGCCTGGGCTTGGATTTAATAGTTTTGCCCAGTGCTGTGCCTGATAGCTGAATTTGGGATGTGCAGTCTGAGTGAGTGCAGTGTATCTAATTTCCCAGGCTACCAGAACCCTTCAATCAGCTGCACTGAAGCGATATTTTCCTTAGCTTCCAGCACTTCCTACCCGGTGTGTTTTTTTTCAAATAATTGGGGAAAAGGGGAGATATTTTAATATCTCCATTGAATTAACGTTTCTCTACAGTTTTTTAATATATGAAACATGTTTTCTCAGCATAAAAGAAGTCTTTGCCACCACAACCTGAGCTCATAGTGAATTGACAGCCTATACTACACTCTGCCCCATTGGCAATTAGTCTCACAGTGCCTCAGATGTTGGGAGTTCTGTGGAGGAAAGGAAGTCTTTTTTCATGGGACATGGGCATTGATAGCTGGCCAGTATTTATTGCCTATGCTTAGTTGCCCGAGGGCAGTTAAGGGTCAACGACATTTCTGTGTGGCTCTGGAGTAACATGTAGGCCAGACCAGCTAAGGATGATAGATTTCCTTCCCTGAAGGACACCAGTGAACCAGATAGGTTTTTCCAACAATCAACATTGATTTCATAGTCATCAGTAGATTCTTAGTTCCAGATTTTTAAAATTGAATTCAAATTCCACCAGCGGCTGTGGCTGGATTCAAACTCAGAACATTAGCTCAGTTTCTGGATTAATAGTCTAGCGATAATGCCACTAAGCCATTGCCTCTTCTACACATGTAGCCACGTTGTCTGTTCCTGGTCACTATAGCGTTCCCGCTGGAAACAATGGTGTGTGTCAGTCAAGTGAAGAAAAAATAAAGAACTTGTATCTGATCCACACACAGGAATAGCAGACTGGCACTCATGGTGGAACAGTCTCTAACTGAGGAGTCAGCCACTTCAGCAAAGGAGGCAAGGGAGTTCAAGGAAATCATATTACCTTTTCCTGTTTTACAGAAGGATTGCACTGTACCATACCAGAGAATACAGAGAGGATAGACACCGCAGATAATCCTGACCATCACGCAAGGGACAATTGCACAACTGTAGGAAGACATCCAGTCCCTTCACAGCAATGGTCAACACAGATGGTTGGGCAGTGAAACCAACATCTGGAAAGTGGTGGGTCAGGGGAGCTTTGAAGATATGATGTATTGTCATATGTGAAACTGGTCAGTGGTGTGGAACCTTCCATCAGAATCAATCTTTCTGAATGTTTGACTTTTGCCAATCGGTCAGGGTGAGGCTGGGAAGAAGTGTGAGTGGACTGCAAGTGTGGTGAGAGCTTCAATCATTCTTCAAGCCGCAACCACTGACTCATTCCTACAGATGAGGGGCAGTTCAAGTTTGAGGTGTGTGTCGGGGACTCCATAGGTTCATAATATCTTCAAAGGTGCATTTGTTACAACTACTGTTAGCATAACGATAGCCACATGGAAGGGGAACGATTCAGGTGTGATATTTATGAGAAGTCCTTCACAGAACCATTGACCCTCCATCGACACCAGCAAGTTCACACAGGCGAGAAACCCTTCATATGTAAGGTGTGTGATAGATCATTCACACGGTCATCGGACATCAATAGACATCAACGCATTCACACAGGCGAGAAACCCTTCACATGTGAGGTTTGTAACAAATCGTTCTCACGGTCATCGGACATCCACAGACACCAACGCATTCACACAGGTGAGAAACCCTTTACGTGTGAGGTGTGCAATAAATCATTCTCACAGTCAACAAGTCTCAGTAAACATAAACGTCTTCACACAGGAGAGAAACCCTTCAAATGTGATATTTGTAAGATGACTTTCAATGAAAATAACAATCTTCTATCACATCAGAGGATTCACACAGGGGAGAAACCCTTCATATGCGAGGTGTGTGACAAATCATTCTCGAACTCATCAAACCTCCGTCAGCATCGACGTGTTCACACAGGGGAGAAACCTTTCAAATGTGATTTTTGTGAGAAAGCTTTCAACCAATTTGCCCATCTTCTATTACACCAGAGGATTCACACAGGAGAGAAACCTTTCACATGCGAGGTGTGTGACAAATCATTCTCAAACTCATCAAACCTCCATCAGCACCAACGCATTCACACAGGGGAGAGACCCTTCAAATGCAATTTTTGTAAGAAAGCTTTCAACCGACATGCCCATCTTCTGTCACATCAGAGGATTCACAGAGGAGAGAAACCCTTCACGCGTGAGGTGTGTAACAAATCGTTCCTGTGGTCAATGGCACTCCATAAACACCAAAGCGTTCACATGGGAGAAACCCTTCCCATGCAAGATGTGTGACAAATTATTCTCAGACACCCAGCTTCTTGCATACACTGACATAGTCACATGTATAGTATGTAACAAATCATTCTGAGTCACTTCCCTCTGCACACAACAACACATTCACACAGGAGACAAACCATTCACATGTATCGTATGTAACAAATCATTCTTGGACTAATCAGCCCTCTGCACACACTGGTGAGAAACCATTCGTAGGTGAGGTGTGTGACAAATCATTCTCATGGTCATCAGAGCGTGATGGGTGGCACGATGGCACAGTGGTTAGCACTGCTGCTTCACAGCACCAGGGACCCAGGTTCGATTCCCGGCTTGGGTCACTGTCTGTGTGGAGTTTGCATGTTCTCCCCGTGTCTGCGTGGGTTTCCTCCGGGTCCTCTGGTTTCCTCCCACAGTCTGAAAGATGAGCTGGTTGGGTGCATTGACCCAAACAGGTGCCGGAGTGTGGCGACTAGGGGAATTTCACAGTAACTGCATTGCAATCTTAATGTAAGCCTTACTTGTGACTAATAAATAAACTTTACTTTTTTACCTCCACAGACACCAGCACATTGATACTGCGGCTCACCTACTTCCCTTACACTGACAGTTGTCTGTGTTCTTTTACCCTCCAGCGCTCAAATAGGGGAGCTGTCCTTCCAAAGCACAGTCTGTCTCAGCAGTGTCTGTCTCCAACCTCTCCCACCATCAGTCCAATCGTTTAATATGTTAATTTTTGAAACTCTAAATTGTAGTTTTTGAGTTGAAAATACAGAAGGACCATAAGATTTTTTTTTAGCAATTTTGAGGTGTAAAATGTAGTTGTCTTGGAGCTGGCTCTGACCTTGTCATAAGTTGATCTCTAATCAGAATTCCCCTGGGTGCAGGCTGAAAGCTGTCTCCAGCACTCGGAAAATGTGTTACAAGACCATGATTTATTTTTCATTTTCATTTCTTCCTTTAGGTAAAGCTGGCCCATAACACCCAAGAGTGCTCGTTGACTGAAGGGCGGGTTCTGTACATCAAGGAGCTGCCGGAACAGGAGGAGTTCACGAAGAAGCTGTTTGACCTCTCCAACCCCACGATAACCAATGGCGGATCAGATATGGGGATGAGCGAAGGTGATGTCAGTAGTTGAGTGTTTAAACCATCAGGAGGAGAGTTAATTTATGTGACAAAAGGTAATAATTGTAATTTTCTCCCTCTGACAGATACACAGCTGTCCATGGACACATCAGATGGTGATGGAGGAGATTTGACAGCAGTGTCTGAGATTCCTGAAAGGACTGATGAGAAAGGGACAGAGGTGAATACCTCACGACAATGTGGCATAGTAGCTGCAGTGGAGGAAGGAGAAGAGAGTCAGGAGGGTAAGATGTCTGATTTGGAGGGTAGTGTTGACGAGTCAAAGTTAAATGTTGTGGTTTGTGTGAAGGAGGAGGCCTGTGATGCTCTGGCTTCTGTGGTAGAGGGAGGGAGCTCAAAACCTTCTGGAGATGAGGAACCTGCAGCTTTGGGAGCAGAAGCTTCGCCATCTCCAAAAGCACATGGACGACATCAGGCTCATGCTGCTGGTGAAGAAAATGAAGATGATCTGAAACCTCTTGCACGCTTACATCAGGAACAGATTCAAAGTACAGAGAGTTATCAGGCCAATTCTAACTTGCTTCAGCAAACTCTGACTGAATTTAAAACAGATGTTAGCCAGAATCTGCAAAGAAACAATGAGATTCTTCAGCACCATCTACAAAGAAACAATGAGATTCTTCAGCAACAGAATGAGGTTCTTTGTCAACTTCTGCAAAGAAGCAATGAAACTTTGAATGAAATGAGGCAGATTCTGTCTCAGATTGTAGCACCTGCACCTTCTGGCCAGCAGCAGCCCAGTGCAGGGACATCTGCTGCTGGGCATGCCTCCGACACAGGAGAGGTGATGTCACTGGGACAGAAGTGTGGAAGGAATTAGGGTCCCTCCCTCCAAAACTTACATCTCAAACCCATTATCTCCCTTTTTTTCCTGTCTGAACTTTTGCCACAACAGAGAGCCTCTACATCGTGAGGACAATGGTGGAAGGAGTCAGAATCTGAGAGTTAAGACACTTATCACACACCCCCCTGCCCCCAAACACCGCACCTCTCATTTTCATGAGATCAGAAATGGGCCAGTTGGGATTTGCATGTTTCACAGAGGCAACTGTCCATAGATCAGCAGCAGCCTCCACTCGTGTAGTTTTGAGTGAGAGGTGTCTGAAACCCAACATGTGCAGATCAGACCCAGAAAGAGCAGATCTGAACTCTGTGGATTTGTTTGAATAGATAGGGTACCCTTTTGTAGAGGATATAGAGGTAAGCTGCCTTTTGAGGTTACTGAAAGTAGAAATGTCTGTCATGAAAAGTGCATAAACTCATTCGAGCTGAGAGGTCAAGAAACTGTCAAAAGCAAATGTCAGGTTTGTAAAGATGAACTGTCAGGCATTTAAAACTTCTGCCTTTGAAGAAACTGGAGTGTTAAAAAAAGTATTGCCTTTAATTCTGTCTGTTGACACGAGCATCAGGGACTGACTGGATTAATACATTTCACTACCATCCATTATCACAATTGGGTGTCTGCAATATCTTTTTGATTGATAGATCCAAGTGGTTATGGTCACTTGAAGTGGGACGATGAATTTCAATGTTTTTTAAAGATCAATTTATACAATTGAATATCATGTTTGTCATAAGGAATGTACATGTACAACTTGGGTTGTTTTATAAATGAATGGTTTAAAAAAATAAAGTCTGCAACAGACATTTGGAACTTCATTTTACTTAACTTCAACATGGGGCCTTCAACATGAGGTTTGCCCATTATGGTTACTGGTTGAGCTGGTATGGATGGGGGGGTCTGAGTTGGTTTGAATTAGCCCAAATTTGGCATAGAGGCTATAAAGGGCCATGTGGATTGGGTGGGGAACAAAGGTTGGGATGGAAGGTATCAGGAGCCATGGGAGTGGTTGGATGCATAAGTTGGCATGGAAAGTACAGAGGAGTCATGTTCGGAGGCATAGAATGATATAGAGGGTATGAGGGGCCTTGTGGCACAGGGTCTGGGACATCGGTTGGCATATATGGGATATGGATAGTGTGTGAGAGGTGTTGCCTGTTTTATGTTTCTTTCTGGTGCTGGTTCGCCGAGACAAGCATTCCATCCAGTCCCAGCATCTTCCGCACTCATTCCAAGGTCACCCGACCCGACTTCACCAGGCTGAAACAAAAATCCCAACCTCCAGGCCTGTTCTCCCAGTTTGGGTTTGCTCCAATCAAACAGCTCAGCACAAAGCACCGAGTAAACAGGTCTCTCAGCTGGATCTTCTCACACAGCATAAGGGGCATTTCCACACCTGATTCCCCACAGGATAGTCAGACTGCCTGAACATTAGTGTGGATAATGTGGGATGTATTTTTTGATTTGATTTATTATTGTCACATGTATTAGCATACAGTGAAAAGCATTGTTTCTTGCACGCTATACAGACAAAGCATACTGT
The DNA here is from genome assembly GCF_964213995.1 of Mustelus asterias. Classification (NCBI taxonomy): domain Eukaryota; kingdom Metazoa; phylum Chordata; class Chondrichthyes; order Carcharhiniformes; family Triakidae; genus Mustelus; species Mustelus asterias. Next base: position 38,722,102 of record NC_135808.1, read on the forward strand.
TCATGGAGAAGGAAATGAGAGAGTGTAATGTTATAATCATAGCTAGGATGTAGTGAAAAATCAACTTAATGCAAGGTAGGTCCATTCAAAAGTCTGACAGCAGCAGGGAAGAAGCTGTTCTTGAGTCGGTTGGTATGTGACCTCAGACTTTTGTATCTTTTTCCCAATGGAAGAAGGTGGAAGAGAGAATTTCCAGGGTGCGTGGGATCCTTAATTATGCTAGCTGCTTTGCCGAGGTAGCGGGAAGTGTAGACAGAGTCAATGGATGGAAGGCTGGTTTGCGTGATGGATTGGGCTACATTCACGGCCTTTTGTAGTTCCTTGCGATCTTGGGCAGAGCAGGAGCCATACCAAGCTGTGATACAACCAGAAAGAATGCTTTCTATTGTGCATCTGTAAAAGTTGGTGAAAGTCATAGCTGATGTGCCAAATTTCCTTAGTCTTATGAGAAATTACAGGCATTGGTGGGCTTTTTTAGCTATAGTCGTAATTCATAGGAAGTGTAATTCATCACTCACTGAATCTTCATTCCTGTAATATCCCCAGTGTGGATATTTATAGGATGCCATCTCTTTACAAAAAAAACTGCTCCTTCCCCGGTAAATGTTTGATGGAGATTTGGGAATAACAATCTTCATCCTCTGAGGCTTTCAAACTGACAACATTAGTCTGGGATGTGTAGCTTGGGGATATGTTTGAAAGCAGATCAGAAGAGGAAGACCCACAGCACCCCAAGGCAGTGACGACGTGCAGTGATGGGATCAGTACATGTACAGAAGACAGAGAGAGACAAGAGAAAAGGGTTTGGGAGAGTAGGACAATGCAATTAGGGGCTTAAGCAAGTGGGGATTAGGGTGACAGAGAGAGAGAGAGAGACATGGAAAGAGGCACAGTAGAGATGGAGAGAAGACAAGGATCTAGTGCTTGAGCATTGACTCGGGGTGTGAGCTGGGTTTCATTGTGTAGACAGCCCTGCCCTGTCCAGGCTCACCACCTGTGGAGGTCCAGCTCCAATGTCAGAGGCTAAACATTCACTTTGTCCGATTCCTCCCCCAGGATGTCCCAGTCCATTTGCCTTTCCCAGCATGTCCCGGCCTGCTTACCTCTCCTGGTTTCTCTCTGGGGCTTTCCCAGTCTTGACTCAGCATGAAGTACACAAGGATGACTGAGACAATACTCTCTCTCTCTATCTCTCTTTGGGGAATACTGTGATCCAATCACAGGTGTAGTCAGTACCTGAAACAGTTCTTCGAAATCCCACTAGCTTCTGTTTGTCAGCTGCCTCAGAAATTCACGGGCATCAATAAACAACAACACCTCCACAATGTGTGGTTGATGAACTGGTGACATCAACCACAGAAGGGAGGGATGGACCTTGTTCCTAATCAGCTGACCATCAGGTCACTCACCTTCCCTGAATTTGCGTGTGATGTCCGAGTTCCTGACAATGAAAACATTGTGGGACTATTTATTTAGTGACTGCAAAGTCCTTAAGCCAAGTAGTTTCTTCTGGTCCTGCTGTGTTGAGCACAGATAGGCTTCCACTGAGTCTGTGATTTGGACACTTTTCTATGATGTGGTGCATAGTTTGCTGTCTCCCATAGGCACATCGAACGCTGGCACTAATACCCAATCTGTAGAGATTGGCCAAGCAAGGGCTGTGACTGGTCCTTAACCACTTTCCTTGGAAGGTTGAAAGCAAATGGTGGTTGGGTTGGGTTTGAGACCAGATACTTGTTTGTCATGTCCAGTGATTCCCATTAATTTGTCCAGGTGGAATTTATGGTGAAGTCCAGTGCGATGATCCAGTGTGAGTGAGGTTCACAGTCGGCCATTACACATTACATGAAGGAGGGGAATTGTTTTCTGTTCAGGGAGCTCTGTGAGTCTCCTTGGGTGACCTTCAATGTCATGTGAGTGTCATCAATCAGTCCCAGCACGTTGGGGAAGCAGCTTTTCTGTAAAACTCCAGTGACCTCTGTTGCTGCTCTCCGAGTGTTGTGTACATTTTAATGAAGTCATTTACTCCACAGAATATTTTTACCTCCTCCTATCACTTCTTCCTCTCATCTTTCCAGCTTTCCACTTTTCATTCTCTTATCCCCCCCATCTCTTATCTCTCTTCCTCTCTCCTGAATCTCTCTCCTCCACCTCATCCAGCACTATAAACAAGAGAGCGATACAGAGAAAGTTCACCATTTTAAACTATATCACAAATAGGCGACACAGTAGCACAGTGGTTAGCACTGCTGCTTCACAGCTCCAGGGACCTGGGTTCGATTCCCGGCTTGGGTCACTGCCTGTGTGGAGTTTGCACATTCTCCTCGTGTCTGCGTGGGTTTCCTCCGGGTGCTCCGGTTTCCTCCCACAGTCCAAAGATGTGCGGGTTAGGTTGATTGGCCATGCTAAAATTGCCCTTAGTGTCCTGAGATGTGTAGGTTAGAGGATTAGTGGGTAAATATGTAGGGATATGGGGGTAGGGCCTGGGTGGGATTGCTGTCAGTGCAGACTCGATGGGCCGAATGGTCTCTTTCTGTACTGTAGGGTTTCTATGATTCTATGACAAATGAAATAATAAATCAGAAACTCCATACAATATTATTGAGGTAATAACGTCATTATGATTATCATCATCATTCTCCAGGAACATTGGCCTTCTCCTGCTCCCAAGTCCTTTCAGCCCTTCGAACCAGCTCTGCTATTCAATAAAAGAATGACTTTATTTGATTATGTCTCAACTCAACTTTCACATCAACTTGTGAAACCCTTGACTCCCTTGTCTGTCAAAAATGTGTTAGTCGGAACCCAGGCATTTAGATGACCTGAGCTTGTGAAAGTTGAAACATCAGTACAAGTTTTTCTTTCTTAGGGAATTGTTGTGCTTTCTATGCCAGTTCACATTGACATTGATCAATATATACTGTGTACAGGACTCTTGCTGTAGACCCCTGAGTGTTTCAGTGAATAAGAACACACCATACTGACAAATCAGGTAGTTTGGATTAATCTAAGAAATTAATTCATTGTGAGTTACAAATCTATACAGAAGATTGATAAAACAGCAGACAAACACCAGCACAACATTCAGCTTACTTTGAATCAACCAAAATAAATCACATGAGGGGAAACTATCAGAATACTGGAGACAGAAGTCTCTTCAAAATCTTTGTGCTTTAGTCTCCCAAATCCGATGATCAGAAATGACCCCGAATTTCAGTGACACAGAATGGACACCCTTCTCCCAGGTGAGTTGGACAGTGCTTTCTAATTCCCAATTCTCTGCACTTTGACCCTCCATTCACCACAAAGCTTCTGTAGCTGTCAATCTGGTTTAACCGCTCCCTCATATCCAACTTCTACACTCTTGTTCCCAAAATTACCTTTACTTTTGTGGATGAAGAAGGTTTTGTGTCCCATGTGGGTTCACTGATGCTCCAGGAGGTCCAACAACTATGTGAAGGTTTTATTATACAACTCACACTAATAGGGTGTGTCCCCTGTGTCAGTAAGTTGATGGATCAGGAGATACATTGACTGTGAAAGTCTTGTCACAAGCCTCACATTTGAATAGTTTCACATCAGTGTGGATCCACTGGTGCTTCAGGAGATCAGAAGAGTGGGTGAAAACCAAGTTACAAACCTCATACATGAAGGATCACTCCCCTGTGTAGCTCCTCTGATGGACCAGGAGGTTTGAAGAATTTGTGAAAGCTTTGTCATGCACTTTGTGTGTGAACAGTTTCTCCCCTGTATGAATGTTGCAGTGTTCATGAGTGTCACAACATCTCAGTCACAAACCTCACAAAGGTGAGGTTTGTGACTGAGTGTGACTGTCTGGTCTATCAGGAGGGTTGCTGACCTTGTGAAGTCTTTGTCAGACACCTCACACCAATACATATTTTCTTAAGTGTGGATGTGTCAGTGTTGCAGGAGCAGTGCTGACTGTGAGAGACTCAGTCACACACCTCACTTGGATTTCCCGCTATGTGAATGCAATGGTCAATCTTTTCTTCTCCTCTGTGAATGTGCTGGTGACTCACCAGGTCTAGCAACTGTGCAAAGCTCCTATTGCACATCTCACACTTGAACGGTTCCTCCCCGGCGTAAAGGCTTTGGTGTGCGTAGAGGATCGATGACTGCGAGAATTATTTTTTTTACACACTTACAGGTGAATGGTTTCTCCGCTGTGTGAATCCTCTTGTGCGTCAGGAGATTGGACACCTGGGTAAAAGCCATCCCACAAACGTCACACCTGAAGGGTTTCTCCCATATGTGAATGCTGTGGTGCACCAGGAGACTTGATGTCACAAATGCTTCATCACAAACCTCACACATGAAGGGTTTCTCCTGTGTCTGATGGATCAGGCGGCTTGTTAACTGCACAAATGATTTGTCACAAGCTCGCATGCAAATAGTTTCTCTCCAGTGTGAATGTGTTGGTGAGCTGTTTGATTGGAGCAGTGTGTTGGATATTAAGTGTGTTTATTGGAAGTATTTCCCTTTTGATTTACAGGCTAAGTTTTGTTGATGGGTCATTACTGAATATGAGAAGGTGAGGTGTAATTATCTGGGAGGGGCAGAAACATATTTATTAAAATGTCTTTTAATGTCTTCTTTAAAGATTTTACCTGAAGGCCTCGGCCTTTCCCAAAAGCCTGGGCTTGGATTTGATACTTTTGCCCAGTGCTGTGTCTGAAAGCTGAATTTGGGATGTGCAGTCTGAGTGAGTGCACTGTATCTAATTTCCCAGGATAAACCAGAACCCTTCAATCAGCTGCACTGAAGCAATATTTTCCTTAGACGCCAGCCAATTAAATGACTGTTTTCCTGTGATGTCCCTCGCAGGTCTGGTTGACTCTGGTCCGAGAATGAGAGACCCATGCTCTTTATTGAAATCTCCTCTCTCGCTGCCATCTTTCTTGAAATTGCGGCTGTCTCTCTGTGCTCTTTATTGGAATTTTGACCGTCTCTCTGCACTCTGTACTGAAATCTCATCTGTCTCCGTACTCTTTATTGAAGTTTTGTCTCTCTCTCTCTCCACGCTCTTTTACTTGCATCAAACAACCAGTGACAACAACGCCAGTGCTGAGGTACTATGATGAAGTCATCCTGCAGTGAGATTCCAGTGAAACAAGACTTGGAGCAACCCTTTTGCAGCAAAGACAAGTTGTATTTGTATCCAGAGCATTAACACAAACTGAACAATGCTATAAACAGATTGAGAAAAAGTGTCAGGATATTGTCTTTGCTTGTGAGCGTTTCAACCAGTACCTGTTTGGGAGAGAGAAAGTGATGGTAGAGTCTGACCACAAACCACTTCAAAGCATCTTTCTCAAATCACTTCTATCTGCTCCAAAATGTTTACAAAGGCTGTTACTTCACTTGCAGAAATATTATTTGAAAGTGATGACGTGAACACTTTGTAGATTATACGTGCAATGGATATGCAGGGGCAGACAAAATTGGAACAGACTAAAAAGAACAGAGTTATTTTTGTTCAAGTGTGACAATTTTCTTTATGGATTTGTGGAGTAACTTGTAAACAAACAGTGGGATGTTTGGATAAACTCGTTTATGCACTGTGGATTCCATATTAATGTGACCTCTTACATCATCATGTCATAAATTCCTATAGTATAGGAGGAGGCCATTCGGCCCATTGAGCCTGCACCGACAACAATCCCATCCACTCCCTATCCCCGTAACCCCACGTATTTACCCTGCTAATCCCCCGACACTAAGGGTCAATTTAGTATGGCCGATCCACCTAACCTGCACATCTTTGGATGTGCACATCTAATGTAAATAAAGGTTTGAGACAGTAATCATTTACACACTACATGGAACATTGTTTATAACTGCTCCAAATATTTCTGGAGTAACATGAGTTTCCGAAGTTTGGGAAACTGACCGGTGAACTGGGGGTGACTTTGAGCAGCAGATCAGGTGGGGATTTAAACTTGTCATTGTCCCATCAGAATAAAACCTCACTTATTGCAGCTGCTGTCTCAGTTCCCCCTGGTAAACATTTGACAGAGCTTTCCAGTGTGGAAAAATATTCTTCATCTTCAGAGGCTTTCAGACTGTGGGATCTGTAGCCTTTTTTCTTAAAAGCAGATCAGAAGAGGAAGACTCACAGAATCTAAGGCAGCGATGGTGGGATCAGCACATGCACAGGAGAGAGGGACAATGGATTAAAGATCGGGAGAGAGGTTTACGGGAGGGATGATCATGGGAGTCAGGATAGAGGGTCATGGGTGGAATGGTCACAGGGACATAGGAGACAGGAGAGAGGGGCACAGGACATGGGGTCTGATGATGTGACTTCAGGAGTAACTGGGAAGGGACACTGCTTGGAGAGAGACTGTGATTTAGAGATTGACTCTGTTAATGGAGGAGAGAATCTGATTCAGAGTTTTATTTTGTGACTTTGGAATGATCCTCACTCCTCATCAAATCTCTCTTTTGGTTTCTCGCCCCTTACCTGATGTTACATACCTTTTCTGATTCATCGCTCTGCCCCTCACCATTCCTCTGACCTCATTTTGCTTTCCAGCTTCCTAGTAGTTGATAAACACAGTGCCTCTAGTGGAACGATTGCACACTGCTGATCCAGTGGCCATAGAAGCATAGAGGGTCCTCCAATCACAGCACATCCAGTAGTGCGAGAGTGCACTGAAGACGAACATCAATGAGGAATACCAGGCATTTTCAGACAGTGGCTGAACGGAGATCTTGAGGGCATTGGGTAGTATCTCTGCCTCTGAGCCAGAAGCTTGAGTTCAAGGCCCACTCCAGGACTTCATGGCCAAGGAAAGTGTTTTCATAACATAGTCAAACAGGTTGTAAATGAACTTGTAAACCCTTCCAACACACAGCAATGGCAGATGGTAAAGTTGGGAGAGATTCCTGGTCAGCCATGTGATGGAAAAAATTGGAGCCTCTACCTTCATTATCCATAGCTCCAGGCTACAACATGCTGTAAAACTGGACGAATGTTGCCATAGCAATTCAGACTCCCTGGGAGGCGTGTTGGCTCTGTTGGCTGGATGGCTGGTGTGGTTCAGATTGGTGCCAACAGCACGGGGTTCAATCACTGTTCCAACTGGGGTGGATTTGGGATCTGCCTCCTTGCCATTCCTGTGGTGGCATTCATGGCAATGTGGGTTGGACCTAGCCAAAATGAAACCACATTTTGAGTTCTCAAAATGTGGCTTCAAGAACACTGAGGCTGGCATTCCAGTGCGGTACTGAGAGATACTAAACTGTGAGAGGTACCATCTTTCAGATGAATTGAACCAAGTTGGTCCTCGCAGATAGATGTCAAAGTTTCCATGACACTATGTTGTAGAAGAACAAGGAAGTTGTCCCTGATGTCGTGGTCAACAGGGGTTCCACAGACAATGTCTGTTTTGTTGACAATCTGATTATCACAGTGTCGTCTATGGGAGCATATTTTGCACAAATTAGCTCCAAAGTTCCTACATTACAACAATTACTCAATGACCACACTTCAAAAAGTGCCTCATTGGCTGTAAAGTACCACTGGACACCCGAGTTAATAAATGTTGATTATAAAATTGCAAATCCTCATTAGGGAAACATGCTGCTTCCTGTGATCTGGGAATTCTAAACCCATTGATGGAGGAAGCATACCAGCCCACAGTGACATTGACAAGTGAGCCAGCTCTCAGGAGTGGGTGTGCAGGAATCTTACTGTAGGCTCCTGAGTGTTTCAGTGAATAGCAACACATCATGTTGACAAAGCAGACACTTTAGTTAAATCTTAAAAATGAAGTTATTGGAGTTACAAATCTTCACAAATTATTGATAAAACAGCAGACAAACAACACCACACTAAACCAAACTCTGAATCAACCAAAGTAACAAAGCATTTGAAAACAACTCAAGATCTTCCCCAGAACATGAAATGAATCTTGGAAGAGTGTAAGGTGAACATATCACACCGTTATTTCATCAGGGTATGCTTGGCTGAGGGAACTCAGGTCTGTAGAGAAACACCCCCACTCCCTCACCATACTCAGGATAGTAGTCTTCCCAGACAAAAGAGTACAAATATTACCTGTGGTATTAGTCAAACACCTGTCACCTGAAGAGGATCTATCTATAATTCTCATCTAAAGCAGGGTCTGATTCTACCCCATACCCACTCCTGAGAGCTGGCTCACTTTATGTACACACACGCTCACTTTATACACGCACACACACACCATACGCGCACACATACCACACACACACACTGTAATTTAGTCTGGCTCCCAATTCCGATAGTCGGAAATGACACTGAAGTTTCGTGACACAGGATGGAGCTCATGTCCATCATACAAACGCACCAATGGTTACGGAGATCCAGTGTTCACATGTGTCCCCCAAGTGAGTGGACAGAGCTTTAGAATTCCCACGTCATGGACCTTTGACCGTCCATTCACCACAATGCTTCGGTAGCTGTGCAAGAGGGAGGGTTTTAAATTCATAGATAACTGGGAAGTCTTCAAGTCAGGATGGCAACTGTACAGAAAGGATGGGTTACACCTTAACTGGAAGGGAGCAAATATCCTGGCTGGGAGTTTTGCTAGAGTGTTTCGGCAGGATTTAAACTAGTGTGGCGGGGGGTGGGGAACAAAACAGTAGGTCAGTAAATACTGAGGCTGGGGTTGAGCTGGGGGCCAGGGCAAGGCTAGCTAAGAAGAGGAGCACACTGGAGGAGGATGACCTGAGTGCGCCTGGAGGTCTGGAGTGCATCTGCTTCAATGCGAGGAGCGTAACGGGTAAGACAGACAAACTTAGGGCCTTAATGCTTACGCGGAATTTGGATGTGGTTGCAGTGACGGAGACTTGGTTAAAAGGACAGGACTGGCAGCTGAATATTCCGGGGTATAAGTGTTTTAGGCGAGACAGAGGAGGGGCTAAAAAAGGTAGGGGAGTAGCGATATTAGTTAGGGAGCATATTACCACGGTGCAGAGGGTAGACAACTTAGAAGGGTCATGTACTGAGTCACTGTGGGTGGAACTCAGAAACAGGAAGGGTGCAGTCACTATGCTGGGGGTGTACTACAGACCACCCAACAGCCCACGGGAAGTGGAGGAAAGGATATGTCAGGAGATTCTGGATAGGTGCAGAAAAAATAGGGTTGTTGTAGTGAGGGATTTTAATTTCCCTGGTATAGACTGGAAAGTGCTTAGAGCTGGGGTTCTGGACGGGGAGGAATTTGTAAAATGCATACTGGAAGGTTCTTTTGAACAGTATGTAGATAGCCCGACTAGAGAGGGAGCTATACTGGACCTAGTTCTGGGAAATGAGCCCGGTCAGGTCGTCAAAGTTTCGGTAGGGGAACATGTGGCAAATACTGACCACAACTCTGTTAACTTTAGGATAGTAATGGACAAGGATAAGTGCTGTCCTGCGGGCAGGGTGCTAAATTGGGGGAAGGCTAACTATAGCCAGATTAGGCAGGAATTGGTGGACGTTGATTGGGAGAGGATGTTCGAGTGCAAGTCCGCGTCTGGCATGTGGGAGTCTTTTAAGGAACAATTGATAAGGCTGCAGGATAGGCATGTGCCTGTAAAAAGGAAAGATAGGAAAGGTAGGATTCGAGAGCCGTGGATAACCAGGGAAATTGAGGATCTGATTAAAATGAAAAGGGAGGCGTACGTTAAGTCCAGGCAACTGAAAACAGATGGAGCTCTGGAGGAATACAGAGAGAGTAGGAAAGAACTCAAACGGGGAGTTAGAAGGGCAAAAAGAGGTCACGAGATGTTCTTGGCAGGCAGGATTAAGGAGAATCCTAAGGCATTTTATTCATATGTTAGGAACAAAAGAGTTGTCAGGGAGAAAATTGGACCTCTCAGGGACAAAGGAGGGGAATTATGCTTAGAACCCAAGGGAATAGGGGAGATCCTAAATGAATACTTTGCATCGGTATTCACGAAGGAGAGGGACGTGTTAACCGGGTGTGTCTCGGAGGGAGGTGTTGACCCGTTAGAGAAAATCCCTATTACAAGGGAGGAAGTGTTAGGTTTTTTAGGGAACATTAAAACTGACAAAGCCCCAGGGCCTGATGGCATCTATCCTAGACTGCTCAGGGAGACGAGAGATGGTATGCTTGTCTTTATAGGACGGGGTATAGAGTATAAAAGCTGGAGTTTGATGATGCAGCTGTATAGAACGCTGGTTAGGCCACATTCGGAGTACTGCGTCTCGTCCTGGTTGCCGCACTACCAGAAGGACGTGGAGGCGTTGGAGAGAGTGCAGAGGTTTACCAGGATGTTGCCTGGTATGGAGGGTCTTAGCTATGAGGAGAGATTGGGTAAACTGGGGTTGTTCTCCCTGGAAAGACAGAGAATGAGGGGAGATCTAATAGAGGTGTACAAGATTATGAAGGGGATAGGTAGGGTGAACGGTGGGAAGCTTTTTCCCAGATCAGAAGTGACGATCACGAGGGGGTCACAGGCTCAAGGTGAGAGGGGCGAAGTATAACTCAGATATTAGAGGGATGTTTTTTTATACAGAGGGTGGTGGGGGCCTGGAATGCGCTGCCAAGTAGGGTGGTGGAGGCATACACGCTGACATCGTTTGAGACTTACCTGGATAGTCACATGAGCAGCCTGGGAATGGAGGGATACAAACGATTGGTCTAGTTGGACCAAGGAGCAGCACATGCTTGGAGGGCCAAAGGGCCTGTTTCCTGTGCTGTACTGTTCTTTGTTCTTTGTTCTTTGTTTATTTGGTTTAACCACTCCCTCATATTCACCTTCTACACCTCTGTTCCCAAAATTACCTTTACTCTTTTTCTTCCTGGTCAATCTCCCTGCTTCTCAAGCCCAAGGGGTGAAGATTTGAGTGTATCCTTAGCCATCCATTGCCAGATCTTACTGGACCACATCAAGCACTAGTGGTCCTGTTCATTACCCCAGGACCATCCTGAAGAGAAAAGATAACCCACAACTTCTCCACCCCAAAACCAGCTTTTCCTTGTAGAAGTTATGTTCCAGCTGCACAGAGCTCTGTTTGGACCCTATCTGGAGAACTTTGTTCAGTTCTGGCCACCACACCTCAGGAAAGATATATTGGCCTTGGAGGGAGTGCAGCATAATTCACCAGAATATTCCCGGGGCCACAAGGGTTAAATTATGAGGACAGGGTGTATAGACTGAGCTTGCTTTCCCTTCATGTTGGAAAGTGTGAAGGGTCATTGTGTTCTTGGCAGGCAGGATTAAGACACTCCCGGTTAACACGTCCCTCTCCTTCGTGAATACCGATGCAAAGTATTCATTTAGGATCTCCCCTATTCCCTTGGGTTCTAAGCATAATTCCCCTCCTTTGTCCCTAAGAGGTCCAATTTTCTCCCTGACGACTCTTTTGATCCTAACGTATGAATAGAATGCCTTAGGATTCTCCTTAATCCTGCCTGCCAAGAACATCTCGTGTTCAAATGTGAGGTGTGTGATTGAGCGTTCACTAAGTCATCGACACTCATGACTCATTGACGCATCAACTGAGGATAAGCTTTAAGTATGAAATTTGTAACAAATGCTTTACACAATCATCGAGCCTCATGATTCACCAACGTCCTCACATGGGAGAAACCATTCTTGTGCGAGGTGTGTGGCAAATCATTCTCACAGTCATTGAATCTCCTTGTACACCAAGTGCACACACACGGGGGAAATAATTTATGTGCGAGGTGTGTGGCAAATCATTCTCACCATCATTGCTCCTCCTTGTACAACAGCACACACACACAGGGCAGAAACCATTCATGTCCGAGATGTTTGGCAAATCGTTCTCACAGTCATTGAACTTCCTCGTACACTAATGCTTGCAAAGAGGGGAGAAATCATTCACATGTGAGGTGTGCAGGAAATCATTCTTGCATTCATTGCAAATCCACATTCACAAATGCATTCACACTGGAGAGAAACAATTCACATGCAAGATTTGCAACAAATCATTCTTAAACTCATCGTCCCTCCGCAAACACCAGCACATCCACACAGGCGAGAAGCTGTTTACATGCGAGGCATGTAAGAAATCATTCACAAAGCCATCGAGTCTTTGTGAACACTGACACATTCACACGGGGGAGAAACCATTCACATGAAAAGTGTGTGACAAATCATTCGCACAATCATCAGCCATTTGTGTCTACCAAAGTATTCACACTGTGGAGAGACCAGTCAAGTGTGGGGTATGTGACAAAGCCTTCACACAGATAGAAAATCTCCTGAACCATCAGAAAATCCACACGGGAGAAACCCTTCAAGTGTGAGGTTTGTGAGAAAGCTTGTGCGCCATCTTTTGAGCCTTCTGTACACCACAGGATTCACACACAAGGGAAACCATTCAGGTGTAAAGTTTCTGAGATAGCTTGTGATGCACCAGAGAACCACATGGGGGAGAAACCCAAGTGTGAGCTATGCAACTGAGCCTTCACATAATCATTGAACCCCTGTGCACATCAGCGTGTTCATACTGGGGAGAAACTGTTCACCTGCAAGGTGTGCAACAAATCACTAACAACCAAATCGACCCTCTGTGCTCATTAACACAGTCACACAGGGGAAAAGCCATTGAAGGGCCCGTGTGTGACAAATCTTTCTCATGGTTATCCCAACTTTTGCTGCATCACAGGATCCACACAAGTCAATGACCCTTCAGCTTTGAGGTTTGCAATAATGCTTTCCTGGTGTCTTTGGGACACTGGACAATCCACAGAGAGGGAAAAATGCTTCAGTGCAATATTTGTGGCAATCCTTTGATGTCTTAAGACATCATAATGCAGAATGCATGTTTGTACAGAATTAGAAGAGACTGAAAGATTTGTCTAGTTTGAAGATAGAGTAAGGAATGAACAACCTAATCCTCATAGGGAAAGGTATTTCTGGGATTAGAAGTTACCTGCTGAGAAAGTAAAATAAAGCAAATTCTTTAGAAGCTGTGAACCATTCCTTATAATGACTGCAACTGTGTCATGAGTAAAATATTTCTAAAGTTAAAATATTAAGTTTCCAGCAGAAGAAAATAGTGCTTAGTCAATAATATTTTTGTTTGGTCATTTGACACAGTAAAAATTTTGAAATGTTAAATCTTGACATGTCGTTATTTCAGCTATTAACTGGAAATTATCAGTTTCCAGGAGAAAGGGTCCTGGTGCCCCCATTGTCACTCTATCTGAAAATCCCCACGGGTCATTAGGACCCTGTTCTTCCTGATGTATGTTAATGACATCGCCTTTGGTGTACAGGGCACAATTTTAAAATTTGCAGATCATACAAAACTTTGAAACTATGTGAACTGTGAGGATGATGGTGAAGAACTTCAGGAGGATATAAACAAGTTGGTGCAATGGGCGGAAAATGGCTGATGTATTGAAATGCAGTGAAGTATGAAGTGATTCATTTTGGTAGGAAGGATGCAGAGAGACAATATAAATGAAAGGGTACAGTTTTAAAGGGCATGCACAAGCATGGAGTGCAAGTACATAAATCACTGAAGGTGGCGGGACAGCTTGAGAGTGCAGTTAATAAAGTATACAATAATGTGCTATATCAATAAAGGCATAGAGAGCAAAAAGAAGGGAGTTATGTTAAACCCATATAAAACACTGGTTCAGACTCAACTGGAGTATGGTGTCCAGTTCTGGGTTTAGGAAGGATGTGAAGGTAATAGAGAAAGTGTAGAAAAGATTCACGAAAATGGTTCCAGAGGAACTTCAGTTATGCAGAGAGATTGGAGAAGTTGGGACTGTTTTCCTTGGAGAAGACAAGATTGAGAGGAGATCTGATAGAGGTATTCAAGATCATGAGGGGGCTGGACAGGATAAATAGGGAGTAAGTGAATAGGAAGGATCGAGAAGCAGAGGTAACAGATTTAAGGTAACTGCAAAAGAAACAATGAAGAAGTAAGGAAAAACTTCTTCACACAGCAAGTAGTTAGGATCTTGGATGCACTGTCTGAGAGTGTGGTGGAGACAAGTTCACACAGCAAGAGGTTAGGATCTGGAATGCATTTTCTGAGAGCGTGGTGGAGGCAGATTCACAGAGCGAGTGGTTAGGAACTGTAATTTACTGTATGGGTGTGGTGCAGGGAGATTTCATTGATGCATTCAGGAGGGATTTGGATCAATATCTGAAATAGAAAAATATGCTGCACTATAAGGAAAAGGTGGCACTGGGTGAATTGTTCCTTCAGAGGGCCATCACAGATACAACAGGCAGAATGGCCTCATGTGCTGTTGTGATTCAGTGAGAAGCAAAAGGATGGAGATAATGAGGAGGAGAAGGGGGACAATGAGAAGAAAGAAGATGATGATGGCAAGGAGCCATCATGAATCACAAAGAGTTGGTTTGCAGATGCAGCAGGTAATTAGGAAGGCAAATGGAATTTTGTCCTTCATTGCTAGAGAGACAGAGTCTAAAAACAGGAAGGTTATGTTGCAGCTGTAGTTGCTGGTGAGACCACAACTGGAGTACTATGTCGTACAGTTTTGGTCTCCTTGCTTGAGCAAGGATGTACTGGCACCGGACGGGGTGCAAAGGAGATTCACTAGGTTGATTCCAAAGTTGAAAGGTTAGCTTATGAGGAGAGACTGAGTAGACTACGCTCATTGGAATTTAGAAGAATGAGGGGGATCTTATAGAAACACATACAATTTTGAAGGGAATAGATAACATAGAAGAAGGGAGGTTGTTTCCACTGGCGGGTGAAATTAGAAATAGGGGCATAGCCTCAAAATAAGGGGGAGCAGATTTAGGACTGGGTTGAGGAGGAATTTCTTCACACAAAGGGTTGTGAATCTGTGGAATTCCCTGCCTAGTGAAGCAGTTGAGGCTACTTTGTTGAATATCTTTTAAGGAAAAAATAGATTTTTGAATAGTAAATGAATTATGAAAAATGAAATGGGGAGTGGGCGGGTAAGTGGAGCTGACTCCACGAAAAGATCTCATAAGAACTAGGAGCAGGAGTAGGCCATCTGGCCCCTTGAGCCTGCTCCGCCATTCAATAAGATCATGGCTGATCTATCTGTGGACTCAGCTCCACTTACCCGCCCACTCACCATAACCCTTAATTCCTTTACTGTTCAAAAATTTATCTGTCTTTGCCTTAAAAACATTCAATGAAGTAGCCTCAACTGCTTCACTGGGCAGGGAATTCTACAGATTCACAACCCTTTGTGTGAAGAAGTTCCTCCTCAACTCAGTCCTAAATCTGCTTCCCCTTATTTTGAGGCTACGCCCCATAGTTCTAGTTTCACCCACCAGTGGAAACAACTTCCCTACTTCTATCTTATCTATTCCCTTCATAATCTTATATGTTTCTATAAGATCTCCCCTCCTCTGAGTTCCAATGTGTATAGCCCCAGTCTACTCAGTCTCTCCTCATAAGCCAACGCTCTCAACTCCGGAATCAACCTAGTGAATCTCCTCTGCATCCCCTCCAGTGCCAGTATATCCTTTCTCAAATAAGGAGACCAAAACTGTACACAGTACTCCAGGTGTGGCCTCACCAGCACCTTATACAGCTGCAACATAACCTCGCTGTTTTTAAACTCCATCCCTCTAGCAATGAACGACAAAATTTCATTTGCCTTCTTAATTATCTGCTGCACCTGCAAACCAACTCCTTGAGATTCCTGCACAAGGACACCCAGGTCCCTCTGCACAGCAGCATGCTGCAATTTTTTACCATTTAAATAATAGTCCATTTTGCTGTTATTCCTACCAAAATGGATGACCTCAAATTTACCAACATTGTACCCCATCTGCCAGACCCTCGCCCACTCACTTAGACTATCTATATCCCTTTGCAGACTTTCAGTGTCCTCTGCACACTTTGCTCTGTCACCCATCTTAGTGTCATCTGCGAATTTTGACACAATACATTTGATCCCCAACTCCAAATCATCTCTGTAAATCGTAAACAATTGCGGTCCCAACACCGATCCCTGAGGCACACCACTAGTCACTGATCGCCAACCAGAAAAACACCCATTTACCCCCACTCTTTGCTTTCTGTTAGTTAACCAATCCTCTATCTGTGCTAATACATTACCCATAACACCGTGAACCTTTATCTTATGTAGCAGTCTCTGGTGCGGCACCTTGTCAAATGCCTTCTGGAAATCCAGATACGCCACATCCACAGGTTCCCCATTGTCCACTGCACATGTAATGTTCTCAAAGAATTCCACCAAGTTAGTCAAACATGACCTTCCCTTCATGAACCCATGCTGCGTCTTACCAATGGGACAATTTATATCCAGATGTCTCGCTATTTCTTCCTTCATGATAGATTCAAGCATTTTCCCTACTACAGAAGTTAAGCTAACCGGCCGATAGTTACCTGCCTTTTGCCCACCTCCTTTTTTAAACAGTGGCGTCACATTTGCTGTTTTCCAATCTGCGGGAACCACCCCAGTGTCCAGCGAATTTTAGTAAATTACCACTAGTGCATTTGCTATTTCTCCCGCCATCTCTTTTAGTACCCTGGGATGCATTCCATCAGGACCAGGAGACGTGTCTACCTTTAGCCCCATTGACGTGCCCAACACTACCTCTTTCATGATAATGATCATTGAATGGCGGAGCAGGCTTGAGGGGCCAGGTGGCCTACTGCTGCTCCTCTTTCTTATGTTCTTATGTTAGTTGGAGGCAGACAGGGAATTAAGGGATAAGGGGAGTGGGCAGGAAAGTGGCAATGAAGCCCAAGATCAGCCATGATTATATTAAATGGTGGAGCAAGCTCGACAGGCCATACGGTGAACCATTGCTCCTATTTATAATGCTCTTGTAAGGACTAATAAGAGGAGAGGCCAACAATGAATGGGAAAAATGGAAGTAAAGGAGGAGAAAATGGAGCAATGAGTCTGACACTCCAACGCAGTAATGAGAGAATGCTGCACTGTCAGAGGTATCATCTTTCAGATGAATTAAACCAAGGCCTTGTCTGCCCTCTCAGGTGAATGTGAAAGATCCCATGGCATTATATTGTAGAGGGGAGTTATCCCTGATATCCTCATCAATATGCAATCAACATCACAAAAACAGATTATTCAGACATGATCACATTGATGTTTGTGGGATTTTGAAGTGGGTTTTTACCAGCAATCAGAACAGGGAATAAGACATCCACAAGTAAGGCATCCACAAGTAAGACATCCACAAGTAAGGCATCCACAAGTAAGGCATCCACAAGTATTAAAGAATGGTTGGAGGATTGCTTAGCCAAAAAGCTAGTGGAAGGAGAACAGAGCTTGATGTTACACTTGGGAAAAAGTTGCCTTGATTTTTTTTTGCCTTTCAATATTAAAAGCTGGCTCCCCTTAATTAATTCACAGTGGCAAAGTGTTGATTTTGTGCTGGATTATTGGGTCTAAACGCTTTCCCACCACGGAGGCTATTCTCATTAGCTAATGCTTATCCTTTTGTAATTTTCTGGTCCTCTGGCAGCCCTGTGTCGAAGGAAGATTGAAAGTTTATGGCCAGTACGACCGAAATTTCCGCTCCATAATTCCCTCAGTGTCCAGGATACACATCTCATTTGGTCTTGGTGGTTTAGTGACTTTAAGTACACCAGCCTTTCTCACTCTCCCTATTTATCAATTTTTAACACACCCAGTGTTTCAATTAACTCCACTGTCAATATCATTTCAGCAGCATCTTCTCCCTGGGTCAGGACCAGGTTCTCTTTTCGTATCTCTGCCACACTCTCTATCTCTGAGTCTTCACCACCTTTCTGATCTCTAATTCACCCGCCCATAATCTTACTAAATTTTAACTATTTATTTGTCTATCAAACATTCCCATAATTTAGCTGTCAGTCTTTATTCATCCTCTCTCTTCACACCCTCATTACCATTTAAATTATTAAGATGACATCCTGCTTTATCTTATAGTCTACCTGTTTTATCATCCAGGGAGTTCTGCCTTTTCCAGTCCTTCCTTTCCCGCTTGTTCAGATTTTCCATCACAGTCCAGTCTTCTCTGGAAAGGCAGCGGCTGTTGCCGGGGTTTCCCACACAGGGCAGGTGCGGATGAGACAACCTCAAACCCACTGGGAACTACATTACCCATGCTGCCTTTGTCCCAGGCCTGCGCAGAGAGGAGCGGCAGCATGGGATCAGGGAAATCAGCCCGCGGTGCCTGATGGGAGTTGTAGTTCTGTCGCGCGCAGCGGCAGTTGGCTCCGAGCGTTCGGGAGTTGGAATGTGAGGAAGCGCGAGCCCGAGCGGCTGAATCGAATTGAAAAGCAGAGATTGACCCTTGGTAGGAACCAGAGCGATGGCGGTGGGGAGATTCAGCATTGCAGGAGATTCTCTGTATACAAGCGAAGAGGATAAAGTCACACAAGTCACAGCAGTCCCTTTGACTAGACAACATAGAAGAGTTGCAGCAGGAGGATAGTGTGGTTGGCCATGTCAAAGGTTGCAGCGGGGTTGCTTCTCTCTCCACAGATGTTTCCTGACCTGAGGATTTCCAGCATTTTCTGAATCTCTATCAGATTTCCAGCATTCACAGGATTTTGTCCCACTGGATTCCAAGAGCTGGCTGTGTGCACTTGAGGGAAGTGTAGACTTAGGCTGATTTGATGGAGCTTTGAAAATAGCAACAGTTTGTTTTCTTGACTTCGTGTGGACAAATTATTTTAATTGGAGAGGTTAGGCAGGACCAAAGATCGTATTTCCAAGTTGTGCAAGGGCAAAACTACAGATTAATCAATTATTAAAAATAACAAGGTGGTTTAACAGGGACATTTTATAAAGAAATGAAACAATACCTAACACTGGGGTCCATTTTTGGAGATATAGAGTTGAAAAGCAGAGAAGTGATGTTGAACTTGCCTAGAACCATGTTTAGACTACACTTGGAGAGCTGTGCACAGTTAAGGATAACATTTTGAAAAAGGACAGAAAGGAACTGGAGAAGGTGCAAAAACATTGATAAGGATGACATTGAGAATTGAGAGGTTGGAACTATCAGGGCAGACTGAACAAGCTAACACTCTTTTCCCTAGAAAAGGGGGAGAGATGGCATTAGAGAAATCCTTAAACATGATGAATTATAAAATTGAGAATTTGGGGTAAATGGAGAGATGTCCCCACTTGTGTGGGGGAGTCCAAAAACTAGGAGCCATAAATATTAGATGTTCAATAATATATCCAATCAGCAATTCAGGAGAATCTTCAAGAGAATGATTAGAATGCGGAACTTGCTCCCACAGGGAATGGTTGAGGTAAATAGTTTTGATATATCTGAAGGGAAGCCAGGTGGGTAGATGAGGGAGAAACAGATAGAAGGTTCCGCTGATAGGGTGCGATAAAAAAGGTAGGGAGAAAGGTCAGGTGGAGTATAAGCACTGATAGAAAATAGATGGGCCAAATGGTCTGTTTTTGTGCTTTAAAAATTAGATCAAACCAAACACTGCTAGAATACCTGCTCCATCACCAACAGATCCCCCTCCCACCTCCTTTTATTGCTTCAGAGTTGTTCATCCTGTGGTCAAACTCTGAATCACAGTCACTCCCCAAGCAAGTGAAAGCTCCTAAGTACAGTCTCCTAAATACAGAGTTACTCCCCAAGTCAGTGTAATTCCACAATTCCCAAAGGCACTTCCTGAGTAAACACAGTAAGAGTTTTAACAACAGCAGGTTAAAGTCCAACAGGTTTATTTGGTAGCAAATGCCATTAGCTTTCGGAGCGCTGCTCTTTCGTCAGATGAAGTGGATATCTGCTCTCAAACAGGGCATACAGAGACACAAAATCAAGTTACAGAATACTGATTAGAATGCGAATCTCTACAGCCAACCAGGTCTTAAAGATACAGACAATGTGAGTGGAGGGAGACAATACACATCTCTTTAACCTGTGCTTAATTCTCCCTCCACTCATATTGTCTGTATCTTTAAGACCTGGTTGGCTGCAGAGATTCGCATTCTAATCAGTATTCTGTAACTTGATTTTGTGTCTCTGTATGCCCTGTTTGAGAGCAGATATCCACTCCATCTGACGAAGGAGCAGCGCTCCGAAAGCTAATGGCATTTGCTACCAAATAAACCTGTTGGACTTTAACCTGTGTTGTTAAAACTCTTACTGTGTTTACCCCAGTCCAACGCCGGCATCTCCACATCATGACTTCCTGAGTAACGCAGTTACTTCACAAGACACTGTTTCTCCCTGAGTCACGGCATAAATCTACAATTTCCAATATTGCTCCCAGATCAATGTTACTCCCTAAGTCAGCAGGGTAACTCTGCAGTGCCCCTACTCCCCGCTGCCCCCAATCTCTGGTCCCCTCTCCAGTGTCCCCTCTCTTGTGCGCCGCTCCCTCTCATGTGCCCTTCTTTAACGTGTGAGTATCTCTCTTTAGTGCACATGTTGATCCCACCATTGCACATCATCCCTGCCACGAATGCTGGCGGTTTTCGTCTTTTGATCCAGTGACAAACACATCCGAGGCTACACAGCCCACACTGACGTTGTCAGTTTGAAAGCCTCCGAGGATGAAGAATGTTACTCCACGCTAGAAATCTCTGTCAAACATTTACCAGGGGAACTGAGACAGCAGCTGCAATAAGTGAAGTTTTATTCAGATGGGACAATGACAAGTTTAAATCTCCACCTGATCTGCTGCTCAACGTCGCCGCCGTTTCACCGGTCAGTTTCCCAAGTTTCAGGAAACTCATGTTGCTCCAGAAATATTAGGATTGGCTGTGAGAGACATCAATCAGAGAGCCCACCCACTCTGCCCATTCTCTCCTCTTCCTCTTTCACAGCTGCTTCACTTCCTGTAGGGACTGAAAACCAAGTGAGGAGATGGTGAGTGAAGGAGCAGAATTTATAATAATTACACTGCATAATATCCACACTAATGTTCAGGCAGTCTGACTATCCTGTGGGGAATCAGGTGTGGAAATGCCCCTTCTGCTGTGTGAGAAGATCCAGCTGAGAGACCTGTTTACTCGGTGCTTTGTGCTGAGCTATTTGATTGGAGCTGTGTGTTGGATATTGAGTCTGTTTATTGGAAGCATTTCCCTTCTGATTTACAGGCTGAGTTTTGTTGATGGGTCATTCCTGAATATGAGAAGGTGAGGTGTAATTATTTGGGAGGGGCAGAGATACATTTATTGAAATGTGTTTTTCAAAGATTTTACCCGAAGGCCTCGGCCTTTCCCAAAAGCCTGGGCTTAGATTTGATAATTTTGCCCAAGGCTGTGTCCGATAGCTGATTTTGGCAGTCTGAGTGAACACAGTGTACCCAAAACAAACCAGAACCCTTCAATCAGCTGCACTGAAGCAATATTTTCCTTAGCTTAAAGCACTTCCTGCCCAGTGAGTTTTCTTCAAATAATTTAAAATTTAAAAATCTCCATTGAATTAACATCTCTCCTGAGTATTTTTATATTAAGCACATGCTTGAAGGGTAAAACTGGTCTTTGCTAGCACGATTCATGTGCACAGTGAATTAAATAGAAATAGTGGATCTATTGGTAGTCATTTTCCAAAATTCTTTGGATTCTGGACCTATAGATTGGAGGGTAGCTAATATAAGTTTGCTATTTAAAAAGGGAGGTCAAGAGAATACATGGAACTATTGACCAGTGAGTCTAACGCTAGTACTGGGGCCGTTGCTAGAGTCCATTATCAAGGATTTCATAGTTCAGCATTTGGAAGCAGTGGTATAATCACACAAAGTCAGAATGGATTTACAATGGGGAAATGAAGCTTGACGAATCTATTGGAATTTTTTTGAGGATGTAACTCGGAGAGTTGAGAACCGGTGGATGTGGTTTATTTAGACTTTCAGAAGGTTTTCAACAAGGTCTCACATGACAGACTCCTATGTAAAGTTAAAGCACATGGGATTGTGGGTAGTGTCTTGAGATGGATAAAAATCTGGTTAGCAGTTAGGAAGCAAAGAGTTTTTTATTAATTCGTGGGACATGGGTGTCGCTGGCTGGCCAGCATTTATTGCCCTTGTTGCCCTTGAGAAGGTGGTGGTGAGTTGGCTTCCTGAATGTCCTGGTGGAGGGAGTGGATGTTTGTGGATGTGGTGTCAATCAAGCGGGCTGCTTGTCCTGGATGGTGTCAAGCTTCTTGAGTGTTGTTGAAGCTGCAGGCAAATGGGGAGTATTCCATCACACTCCTGATTTGTGCCTTGTAGACAGGCTTTGGGGAGTCAGGAAGTGAATTACTTGCCGCAATATTCCTAGCCTTTGACCTGCTCTTGGAGCCTCTGTGTTAATGTGGCTAGTCCAGTTGAGTTTCTGGTCAATGGTAACTCCAAGGATGTTGACAGTGTGGGATTCAGTGATGATAACACTATTGAATGTCATGGGGCTGTGGTTAGAGTGTCTCTTATTGGTGATGATCATTGCCTGGCATTTGCGTGGTGCGAATGTTACTTGCCACTTGTCAGCCCAAGCCTGGATATTGTCCAGATCTTGTTGCATTTGAACATGGACTGCTTCAGTATCTGAGGAGTTGTGAATGGTTGGCACAAATGGGTCTTTTTCAGATTGGCAGGCAATGACTAGTGGAGTACCTCAGGGATCTGTGCTAGGACCCCAACTGTTTACATTATATATTAATGATTTGGATGCGGGAACTAAATGTATTATCTCCAAATTAAATAAAGTTGGGTGGGAGGGTAAGCTGTGAGGGGGATGCAGAGATGCTACAGCGTGATTTGGATAGGCAGAGTGAGTGACAAATGCATGGCAGATGCAGTATAATGTTGATAAATGTGCGGTTATCCACTTTGGTAGCAAAATAGGAAGACAAATTATTATTTGAATGGGTGTAAATTGAGAGAGATACTCAGCGAGGCCTGGGTGTCCTCATACATTAGGCGCTGAAAGTAAGCAGGCAGTAAAGAAGGCAAATGGTATGTTAGACTTCATAGCAAGAGGGTTTGAGTCTCGGAATAAGAATGTTCTACTGCAATTTTACAGGGCGTTGGTGAGGCCACACCTGGAGTATTGTGTGCAGTTTTGGTGTCCTTATCTGAGGAAGGATAGCCTTGCTATAGAGGAAATACAGTGGACGTTTATCAGGCCAGTTCCTGGGGGTGGCAGATCTGTCATATGAGAAGAGACTAAGTTGCTTTTGATTGTATTCATTGGAGTTTAGAAGAGTGAGAGGGGATCTCATAGAAAAGTATAACATTCTAACAGGAGTAGACAAGTTAGATTCAGAAAGAATGTTCCCGGTGAATAGGGAGTCCACAACTAAGGGTGATAGTTTGAGGATAAGGGGTAAACCTTTTAGGAGTAAGGTGAGGAGAAACTTCTTCACCCAGAGAGTGGTGAATCTGTGGAATTCATTACCAGAGGAAGTAGTTGAGGCCAAAACATTGTGTGATTTCAAGATAAAATTAGTTATAGCTCTTAGGGATCGGGGGGGGGGGGGATCAGGATATTGAATTTTGATCAAAATAAATGGCGGAGCAGGCTCAAAGGACCGAATGGCCTGCTTCTGTTTCTATTTTCTATATCTTTAACAGGATTGGACAGGATAGATTTAGAAAGAAGGGATGGCACAGTGGTTAGCACTGCTGCCGCACAGCTCCAGAGACCCGGGTTCAATTCCAGCCTTGGGTGACAATCTGTGTGAAGTTTGCACATTCCTCCCTTGTCTGCGTGGGTCTCCACTGGGTAATCCAGTTTTCTCCTACGCGCCAAAAGTGTGCGCGTTAGGTTGAATGGCCATGCTAAATTGCCCCTTAGTGTTGAGTGATTACCAGGGTAAATACAAGGGGTTAAGGGTATAGGGCCTGGGTGGGATTGTTGTCAGTGCAGCCTCGATGGACCAAATGGCCGCCTTCTGCACCGTAAGGATTCTATGTAATAGTCTGCTTAACACTCTGCCAGATGCTCTTTTCCGTTACCCTCACGGATCCCCTACGCAGGGAATAACAGACTAGCACTGACTGTGCGGCAATCTCTAACTGAGGAGTCAGCCCCTTCACAAAAGAAGCAGAGGGAGTTGGAAGAATTACGTTTCTTTTTCCTGTTTTACAGAAGTATTTCCCCATACTACACCAGAGAATGCACCACAGATCCTGACCATAACCCAAGGAACAACTGAACATCTGTGGGAAGACATCCAGTCTCTTCACAACGTTGCTGCACACAGAGAAGGTTGCGCATGAAATCATCGCGTGGAAATCGGTCGGGTCAGGGGAGCTTTGACATATCATCAGATCTGAAACTGGTCAGTGATGTGGAACTTTTCATCAGAACCATCTTTTCCTTAGGTTTGGATGTGGGTAATCAGTCAGGGTCAGGCTGGGAAGAAGTGTGAGTGAACTCCAAGTGTGGTGAGAGCTTCAATCATTCATCGACCCTCATGAACCACGGACATTCCTACAGGTGGGAGCTGTTCGAGTGTGAGATGTGTCTCAGGACTCCACAAGATCAGAAGAACTTTTGAGGTGCATTAATTACAACTCCCGTTACCACAAGAGCAGCCCCATGGAAAGTAAACATTTCAGGTGTGATGTTTTAGATGAAGGTTTTGTGAATTCTATGAAGCTGCTGAGGCACCAGGTGATTCACACAGGGGAGAAACAATTCCGGTGTGATGTTTGTGAGAAGTCCTTCTCACAATTATCAACCCTCCGTCAACACCAGCAAGTTCACACAAGTGAGAAACCCTTCACGTATGAGGTGTGTGACAAATCATTCTTGGTGTCATCGACCCTCCATCAACATCAGCACCTTCACACAGGGGAGAAACCGTTCAGGTGCAAAATATGTGACAAATCGTTCTCGTGGTCATCAACCCTCCGTATACATCAACGTGTTCACACAGGGGAGAAACCCTTCAAGTGTGAAGTGTGTGACAAATCATTCACACGATCATCGAGCCTCAGTGAACACAAATATCTTCATACAGGGGAGAAACCCTTCAGGTGCAAAATGTGTGGCAAATCATTCTCGCGGTCATCACACCTCCACAGACACCAACGTGTTCACACAGGGGAGAAACCCTTCAGATGTGAGGTGTGTGACAAATCATTCACACGGTCATCAAGTCTCAGTGAACACAAACGTCTTCACACAGGGGAGAAACCCTACAGATGCAAAATGTGTGACAAATCGTTCTCGCTGTCATCCACCCTCCGCGAGCATCAAAGCATTCACACAGGGGAGAAACCATTCACGTGCGAGGTGTGTAACAAATCATTCTCAAACTCATCGAACCTTCGCCAGCATCGACACGTTCACACAGGGGAGAAACCCTTCAAATGTGATTTTTGTAAAAAAACTTTCAACCGATCCTCCCTACTTCTATCGCACCAGAGGAATCACACAGGAGAGAAACCGTTCACATGCGAGCTGTGTAATAAATCATTCTCAGCTTCATCGACCCTCCGTAAACACCGACACATTCACACAGGGGAGAAACCATTCACGTGCAAGGTTTGCGATAAATCATTCTCACGGTCATCGAACCTCCTCAGACACCAACGCGTTCACACAGGGGAGAAAGCATTCAGGTGTGAGGTGTGTGACAAATCATTCTCGCAGTTATCAAACCTCCAAAATCACCAACGCATTCACACAGGGGAGAAACCCTTCCCATGTAAGGTAGGTGACAAATTATTCTTGGACTCATTGGTTTCTTGCATACACCAACATATTCACATGTATGGTATGTGACGAATAATTCTGGTACTAATCAGCCCTCTGCACACATTAGTGTGCCAAGTGTGTGACAAATCATTCTCATGGTCATGAGACCTCCGATGACACCAGCGCATTCATACTGCAGCTCACCTGCTTCCCTTACACTGAGAGTTGTCTGTTTTATTTACCCTCCAGTGCTCTCACAGGGGAGCTGTCTATCTCAGCAGTGTCTCTCCAACCTCTCCCACCATCAGTCCAAATGTTTCAAGGTTAATTTAACCTTTGACCAGATCACCAAACATCATCAAAAGAAAAATTCAATATGTAATGAAACTTCTGCTTATGCAAGTGTGTTCCTGTGATGGACAAGAGAGCACCACCTGTACATTAAATATATATACGTGTTCACTTTTGAAACTTTATTTTTTTTTATGAGTTGAAAATATAGAAATACTAGATTTTTTAAAACTATTTTTATGAGGTGTTGTAAAATGCAGTTGTCTTGGAGATGGCTCTGACCTTGTCATAAGATTGATCTCTAATCAGAAATCCCGTGGGTGCAGGCTGAAAACTGTGTCCAGCACTCAGAAAATGTGTCACAAGACAGCACAGCAAAGTCTGAACCATGATTTCATTACTTCCTTTAGGTAAAGCTGGCCCATAACACCCAGGACCATTTGTTGACTGGAGGGCAGGTTCTGTACATCAAGGAGCTGACGGATCATGAAGAGTTTACGAGGAAGCTGTTTGGCCTCTCTAACTCCACGATAGCTAATGGTGGATCAGATATGGGGATGAGCGAAGGTGATGTCAGCAGCTGAGTGTTTAGACCATCAGGAGGAGAGTTAATTTACGTGACAAAAGATAATTATCATTTTCTTCCTCTGACAGGTACACAGGTGTGCACGGAGACATCAGATGGTGATGGAGGAGAGTTGCCATCAGCGTCCGAGATACCTGAAAGGGCTGATGAGGAAGGGACGGAGGTGAATACCTCACAACAATGTGGCGTGGCAGCGGCAGTGAAGGGGGGAGAAGAGTGTCAGGAGGGTAAGATGTCAAATATGGAGAGTAGTGTTGATAAGTTAAAATTAAATATTGTGGTTTGTGTGAAGGAGGAGCCTTGTGATGCTCTGGCTGCTGTGGTAGAGCGAGGGCACTCAGAACCTTCCAGAGGTGAGGAACCTGCAGCTTTGGGAGCAGAAACTCTGCCATCTCCACTAGCACACGGACAACATCAGGCCCATGCTGCTGTTGAAGAAAATGAAGATGATCTGAAACCTCTTGAGCGCTTACATCAGGAACTGGTTCAAAATACGGAGAATTGTCAGGCCACTTCTAACTTGCTTCAGCAAACTCTGACTGAATTTAAGACAGATGTTAACCAGAATCTGCAAAGAAACAATGAGATTCTTCAACAGCAGAATAAGGTTCTGAGACAGCAGAATGAGATTCAAAACCAGCGTCTACAAAGGAACAATGAGATTCTTCAGCAGCAGAATGAGGTTCTGAGACGGCAGAATGAGATTGAAAACCAGAATCTACAAAGAAACAATGAGATTCTTCAGCAGCAGAATGAGATTCTTTGTCAGCTTCTGCAGAGAAGCAATGAAACTTTGAATGAAATGAGGCAAATTCTGTCACAGATTGTAGCACCTGCACCTCCTAGCCTGGAGCAGCCCAGTGCAGAGACATCTGCTGCTGGACGTGCCTCTGACACAGGAGAGGTCACGTCACTAGGATGGGGGAGACACAGATGGAATTAGGATACCTCCCTCCATCACTGCCACCTCTATCTCATTCTTCTTTTTCCCTCTTTTCAGTCTGGATTTTTGTCGCTGTCGTGAGGACAATGGCAGAAAAGGCCCAAATCCAATGTTCTCGCCTCCCAATCATGGTATCTCCCATTTTTTGTGCGGCCAGGAATGGGCCAGGTTGCAATTTGCACATTTTGCAGAGACACCTGTCCATGTAAATCAGCAGCTTTGTGATTTTGGGGTGAGAGGAGTCTGAAACCCAAACGTGTGCAGATTAAACCCGATAAGAGCAGGTCTGAACTCTGTTCATTTGTTTGGATAGGTCGGGTACCCTTGTGGATTGGAATGGTACCTCTTTGGATAAGGTCACCAGACATCTTTGGGGAAGTAAGCTGCTTTTGGGAAAATTAACATATTTGAGATATTTAAGAATAAGGCATGAATGCACATAGTACATAACCCAATTGGAACTGAGACCTCTTTGAAATTGTCAAAAACAATTGTCAAAAATGCCAAGAAGAACTATCAAAGGAAGGTGTCAAGCTAAATAGACTTTTAAAACTCCTGTCTTTAACTGTCTGGAGTGCTAGCAAATTGTTGCCTTTTAATCTGTTTACACAAACCTCTGG
This sequence comes from Mustelus asterias, assembly GCF_964213995.1. Taxonomy (NCBI): domain Eukaryota; kingdom Metazoa; phylum Chordata; class Chondrichthyes; order Carcharhiniformes; family Triakidae; genus Mustelus; species Mustelus asterias. The sequence continues at coordinate 38,750,137 of NC_135808.1, forward strand.
ATTAAGGTGCATGACAGATTTCAACCATCCATTGTCACTATAGGGTGCCTGCCATTTCACAGTCTGTTTGACAGCCACAGTGACGCAGTGGTATTGCCCCTGGACTGATAGTCGAAAGGCCCAGGATAATGCTCTGGGGACCGAGGTTCAGATCCCAACACAGGTGGTGGTGAAATTTGAATTCAATAAGAATCTGGATGTTGACAATGAAACCATTATCGATTATTGTAAAAACCCTACCGTTTCACTGATGTACTATATGGAAGGAAATTTTTGTCCTTACCTGGCCTGGCCTATGTGACTCCAGATTCACAGCAATATAGTTGACTCCTCACTGCCCCCTCAAGGGCAATTAGGGGTGGGCAATAAGTGCTGTCTAAGCTCGTGACACCCACCACATCCCATGAATTAATTTTTTTAAATGGTTATGGACACTAAAGTGGGACTATCAATTCCCTTGCTGTTTTTATAGGGCTTAACACAATTGAATGAAATGTTTGTTGTTATATGGGGAAAAAAGTGATTGAAACAATTTAAATGTAGTATTCTTTTTAAATGGATGAATGCTGTTTAAAAAAAATCTGCAAGAGGCACTTGGAATTTGATTTTATTTAATCTCAGCATTGGGTCCTGAGGTCTGCAGATTGTGGACACTGTATAGGCTGAAAATGTGATTTTGGTGTAATAACATGAATTTATTGGAGTTATAAGTCTTTACAAATGACTGATAAAACAACAACACAATATTCAGCTTACAGCAAGTTAACAATCAACCAAAATAACATAGCATTTGAAAATTACTTAGAATCTTTCCCAGAACATGAAATGAATCTTGGAAGAGTGTAAGGTGAACATACCACACTGTTCTTACATCGAGGTATGATGGGCTGAGGGAGCTCAGGTCTGCAGAGACTCACCCCCACTCCCTCACCGTACTCAGGATAGTCATCTTCCCAGACAGGAGAGTACAAACATTGCCCATGGTATTAGTCAGACGCTTGTCACCTGAAGAGGATCTGTCTATAATTCGCATCACCAACTAAAGCAGGGTCTGATTCCACCCCACACCCACTCCTGAGAGCTGGATCACTACACACACACACACACACAAGACAGACACACATCTGGAGATACTCTCTCAGAATGCTACAGACAGAAGTTTCTTTCAAACCCCTGTGCTTTAGTCTGGCTCCCAATTCTGATGGTCAGAAATTACAACTTTAGTGACAAAGGATGGAGCCCGTTTCCATCATAGAAATCCACCAATGGTTACAGAGTTCCAGTGGTCACTTGGAAAATTAATGGGTAATCTAATTGAAATGATTAAGATGATTAAACAAAATGATAGAGTAGTTGGAGAGAAACTATTCCTCTGGTGGGAGAATCCAGAACAAGTGGTCAGAGCACTAAAATTAGAACTAGGCTGTTTGGGGTGATGTCAACGAACACTTCACGAAAATCTGGAACTCTCTCCACACAAAAGTCTGTTGATGTTGTAAGTCAACCCAACTCTGGAAAGTTGCCCATTTCCAACACCTCCACAATCACCATCACCCCGCCCCCCCTCCATTAGTCCATCTGCTGTTGAAATCCTCATCCATGCTGTGTTGCTTCTAGACGAGACTGGACCATTCCAATGCTTTCCTGTCCAGCTTCCCATCTCTCACCCTCCAGAAACTTCAGGTCAGCTAAAACTCTGCGGTTTCTATCCTAACTCAAACCCCCATCAATCCTGTGTTCACTGACCTACACTGTTTCCCAGTCCCCCCATATCTCCAATTTTCCCAGCCCAGGTACAAATTGCTCCATAGTTTCACCCCCTCCCTATCTCTGTTATCTCTAGCTCCATCTCCCTCTGGGATCTCTGCACTCTGGCTTTTAGTATAGACCCCACTTCTTTCACTCAATGTCAACAAAACAAAGGAGATAGTCATCGACTTCAGGAAGTGTAGTGGGGAACATGCCCCTTTCTACATCAATGGGGACGAAGTAGAAATGGTCGAGAGCTTCAAGTTTTTAGGTGTCCAGATCACCAACAACCTGTTCTGGTTCCCCCATGCTGACACTATAGTTAAGAAAGCCCACCAATACCTCTACTTTCTCAGAAGACTAAGGAAATTTGGCATGTCTGCTACGACTCTCACCAACCTTTACAGATGCACCATAGAAAGCATTATTTCTGGTTGTATCACAGCTTGGTATGGCTCCTGCTCTGCCCAAGACCGCAAGAAACTACAAAGGGTTGTGAATGAAGCCCAGTCCATCACGCAAACCAGCCTCCAATCCATTGACTCTGTCTACACTTCCTGCTGCCTCGGAAAAGCAGCCGGCATAATTAAGGACCCTACACACCCCGGACATACTCTCTTCCACTTTCTTCCATAGGGAAAAAGTCTGAGGTCACATATCAAATGACTCAAGAACAGCTTCTTCCCTGCTGCCATCAGACTTTTGAATGGACCTACCTCGCACTAACTTGATCTTTCTCTACACTTCAGCTGTGACTGCAATACTATATTCTGCACTCTTTCCTTTCCTTCTCTATGAATGGTATGCTTTGCCTGTATAGCATGCAAGAAACAATACTTTTCACTGTATATTAATTATGTGACAATAATAAATCAAAACTTCACCACTGATGTGTGTCTTCAGCCATCCAGGCTCCACACTCATGAATTCCCTCAAATTTCTCTGTTCTTTATCTCTCTCCCCTTCTTTTGAACACTCCTTAAATCCCACCTCTTTGACCATATCTTTGGTAATTCTCTTCTAATATATCCTTAATTTCTTTGTTAATTTTTCTCTGATTATGGCTCTATGAAACACTATGGGATTTTTGACTATATTAAAACACTTAATTCCCTCCAATCTCAAGGTGCTGACCTGGAGTACAGATTGTGGACATTGATTGGCCTCTAGTGCTCTGTTCGAGTGGCCATTCAGTATGTGTAGACCCAGACGGTGAATGTTGAGAGACAATGGAGACTGTCACAGCTGAGACAACTCTCAAGGAAAGGAAGAAAGTGAGCCGGCTCCAATTCTGTGTGGAGGTTTTGGTGTTTGGCAAGAGGAGTTGGTGAAACGACCTTGGCACTTGTCACCCAGACCCTATCACCGTAATCCCATGCATTTATCCCACTAATGCCTCTAGCCTACACATCTTAGGGCACCAAGGGACAATTTAGCATTGCTAATCCACCTAACCTGCACATTTTTGGACTGTGGGATGAAATCAGAGCACCCAAAGGAAACCCATGCAGATATATGTAAACTCCACACAGACAAGTCACCCAAGGTCAGAATTGAACTCAGGTCCCTAGAGTTGTGAGGCAGCAGTGCTAACCACTGCACCACCATGTCATTCAGACTTCACTCCTGTGTGAATACATTGGTAGGAGTGGAGGTTTGATGACTGTGAGAAAGATTTGTTATGCACCTGACAGATGAACGATTTCTCCCGTGTGAATGCGCTCGTGTTTCAGAAGGGTCGATGACCATGGGAATGATTTGTCACATACTTCGCACATGAATAGTTTCTCAACAGTGGTGTACACGGAGCAGCAGGTGGCACAGTGGTTAGCACTGCTGCCTCAGTACCAGAGACTCGGGTTCGAGTCCCAGCTTGGGTTACTGTCTGTGTGGAGTTTGCAACATTCTCCCCGTGCCTGCATGGGTTTCCTCTGGGTGCTCCAGTTTTTTCCCCATAGTCTGGGAAAGACATGCTGGTTAGGTGCATTGGCTATGCTAAATTCTCCCTCAGTGTACCCGAACAGACGCTAGAATGTGGTGACTAGGGGATTTTCACAGTAACTTCATTGCAGTGTTAATGCAAGCCCAGCTTGTGACACTAATAAATAAATGCAGAAGGTTGATTACTGTGAGAATGTTTTATTCCACACCTTGCACCTGAATGAATTCTCCGTGTGATTCCATTGGCATGAACAAAGGTGCCGTGCAGCCTACAATTCTGTTTCTTCCACAGGTCACACTTAAAACAGTGTTGATCCATTGGTGTCTAATGAGTGTTGACAATTGTGTGAAGTCTTGGTCACACCACCTCACCAATAATTTCTCTTCCATCTGACTGTCCTTATGTTAACAGCTGTACAAAAGATGTACTTTACAGTGGATCATGTGAGTCTGTGGAGCCCTCATCTCACACCTCACTCGAACAGCCTCTGGCTTGTCTACTCCATCTTGTCTGGTGTAGTAAAGTGCAATCCTTCTGCAAAACAGGAAAAGAAACATGATTTCCTCCAACTTGCTCTCCTCCTTTGCTGAAGGGGTTGACTCCTCAGTTACAGACTGTTCCACAGTGAGTGCCAGTCTGTCATGTTAACCGAATGGAGTTTTTGTAATTTCTCCCTTAGTTTTCCCACTGGGCAGGAAGTGCAAGAAGCTGAGGAAAACATTGCTTCAGTGGGGGCCGCACAGTGCCTAGCACTGATACTTCACAGTGCCTGGGACCTGGGTTCAATTCCCAGCTAATGTCATTGTATGTGCCGAGTCTGCATGTTCTCTCCGTGTCTGCGTGGGTTTCCTCTGGGTGCTCCGGTTTCCTCCCACAGTCTGAAAGACGTGATGGTTAAGGTGCATTGGGTATGCTAAATTGTTCCTCAGTGTACCCAAACAGGCGCTGGAGTGTGGTGACTCAGGGATTTTCATAGTAACTTCATTGCAGTGTTAATGTAAGCCTATCTGTGACTCTGATAAATGAACTTTAAAATGATTGAAGGGTTTATAGAACATAGAACATTACAGCGCAGTACAGGCCCTTCGGCCCTCGATGTTGCACCGACCAGTGAAACCAATCTAAAGCCCCTCTAATCTACACTATTCCAATATCATCCATCTGTTTATCCAATAACCATTTGAATGCTCTTAATGTTGACGAGTCCACTACTGCTGCAGGCAGGGCATTCCACACCCTTACTACTCTCTGAGTAAAGAACCTACCTCTAACATCTGTCCTATATCTCTCACCCCTCAATTTAAAGCTATGTTCCCTCGTGCTAGCCATCACCATCCGAGGAAAAAGGCTCTCACTATCCACCCTATCTAATCCTCTGATCATCTTGTATGCCTCTATTAAGTCACCTCTTAACCACCTTTTCTCTAACGAAAACAACCTCAAGCCCCTCAGCCTTTCCTCATACGATTTTCCCACCATACCAGGCAACATCCTGGTAAATCTGGGTTTATCCTGGGAAATTAGATATACTGCTCTCTCTCACTCATGATGTGGAGATGCCGGCGTTGGACTGGGGTAAACACAGTAAAAAGTCTCACAACACCAGGTTAAAGTCCAACAGGTTTATTTGGTAGCACAAGCCACTAACTTTCAGAGGCTGCTCCTTCACCAGGTAAGTCCCACTCAGTTCCGCTTACCTGATGAGGGAGCAGCGCTCCAAAAGCTAGTGGCTTGTGCTACCAAATAAACCTGTTGGACTTTAACTTGGTGTTGTGAGATTTCTTACTCTCACTCAGGCAGCACGTCCCAAATTCAGCTATCAGACACAGCACTGGGCAAAACTATCAAATCCAAGTACATGCTTCTGGTAAAGGAAGGCACTAGAAAATATTTCAATAAATGTGTCTCTGCCGCTCCAGGTAATTACCTTCTCAGATTCAGTAATGACCCATCAACAAACGCCTTTTGGCTAAGATCAAGTGTAGTATGGTCGGCAGCCCATGGTCGGCTGCACTTGGTCAAGGTCGTTAGGTTATACTGAAGCTTCATATGTTTCATATGAAGCAATTTTTAAAAGCGGCATCTCGGCCTTTTGGCTAAGATGCAAATGAGCTCAAGTCTTGGAGGAGGAACCTCCCCCTTCTCCAATCAGCTTGGCTCATGTAGATCGGGCCCAGGACAGGGTGGTTTGGTCGCTCGCCCTGTCTTGTCAGCCTAGATCTGAAATGTCTCAACTTGTTGAGACTCTGAATTGGATTTGATTTGATTGAATTGGAAAAGTATAAAAAAAAACAAACTCAGCCTGTAAATCAGAAGGGAAATGCTTCCAATAAACACACTCAATATCCAACACACACAATATCCAACACACAGCTCAGCGCCCTGATTGACGGCTAACACAGCCAATCAAGGCGAGAGCTAATAATTCCCAACGACTGTTACTCAGTCTGCCGCGCTAATTAGATGAGAGGGCGTGGCTTCACTTACTGTCCTGCCCAGCCGCACAGACCTGGAACTTCATTACCCATGCTGCCTGTGGCCCGGGGCCTGCGCAGTGAGGAGCGGCAGTATGGAATCCGGAAGGGAAGGGGAGGGGAGGGGAGGGGCCTGATGGGAGTTGTCGTTCTGCCGCGCGCAGCGGCGGTTGGCTCCCAGCGTTCGGGAGTTGGAATGTGAGGAAGCGCGAGCCCCGAGCGGTTGAATCGAATTGAAAAGCAGAGATTGACCCTTGGTAGGAACCAGAGCGATGGCGGTGGGAACATTCACCATTGCAGGAGATTCTGTGTATATAACTGAAGAGGAAAAAGTCTCAAGTCGGAGCAGTCCGACTGACTGGACAACAGGTGTTGTGTAAACTGATTGATACCAGTTTGTGCATTACGCCCTGGTCTGCAATGTCCATTTTAGATTGACAAGGGACACACGGGAGATAGAATAAATAGGGAGAAAGTTCATGGAGAATGAGCACCAGTATAAACAGATGGGCCGACTGGTCTGTTTCTGTGTTTTAGATGCTGAAATTAATGAAAAATGTTGGAAATATCCAGCAAATCAGGCACTGCCTCAGCTCCTCACCCCGACTGCAACAGCCCGAGGACCAACGGTTGAAGTGAACCTCGTAGGAAACGCTCGAAAATCTCAGCAGGTCTGACAGCATCTGTGGAGAAAGAAAAGAGCCAACGGTTTACGTCTGGATAACCCGTCGTCAAAGCGAGTCACTTCATAAAAGTGAACCTTACCGTATTTTGTTAGAGCTATAGTCAATCTCCGAGTTGCAGTCATTCCCCCAACAAGAGGAACTCCCAAACGCAGTTTTACACAGACTCACGGGGTAACTTCACAAGTGGCGTTTGCTACCAAATGAACCTGTTGGACTTTAACCTGGTGTTGTTGGACTCCTTGCTGTGTTTGCCCCAGTCCAGCGCCGGCATCTCCACATCATAACTTCACAAGTCCCAGAGTCACTCCCCAAGTACTGGCTCAAACGCCACAGTAGGAAGTTTAACAACACCAGGTTAAAGTCTTTGTAGAAACTTGATGTCTGTGTCGATATGCGCGATCTTCTTGGAGATCCTCTCCACTTGGAGCCGGCAGTTTGCGGTGTCGATGGTAGTCATGATGTGGAGATGCCGGCGTTGGACTGGGGTAAACACAGTAAGAAGTTTAACAAACTTCACACGTCACACACACTTTCTCCAGCATGCATTGCTTCACTTTCTCCTGTGCATATGCTGATCCCACCACTGCACAACATCGCTGCCTTTGATTCTGTGGGTATTCCTCTTCTGATCTGCTGTCAGACATATCCCAGGCTACACATCCCACACTGATGTTGTCAGTTTGAAAGCCTCCGAGGATGAAGAATGCTATTCCCACGCTAGAAATCTCTGTCAAACGTTTACCAAGGGAACTGAGGCAGCAGCTGCAATAAGTGAGGTTTTCAACCGTAGGATTCACTGGTTCACGGGCTCCGAAGACTGCCCTTTCTGCGGCCTTGTGGAGTCCGTGGACCATGTCTATGTTGAGTGTCTTAGGCTGCACTCCCTTTATGTTTTCCTAAAGAACCTTTTGTTGATGTTTTGTTTGCACTTCAGTCCCACGCTCCTGATCTACGGACACCCGGTGCGGAGAGGGGAGGGTCGGGATGGCGACCTCCTCGTGAACCTGCTCCTGGGCCTGGCGAAATGCGCCATTTACCGGTCCAGGCTGCGGGCGATCGAGGGGGCCGTCCATCCTGACTGTCTTCCCCTCTACCGCGGCTACGTTCGCGGCCAGGTGTCCCTGGAGAGGGAGCATGCGGTGTCCACGGGCGAGGTTGACGCTTTCCGCGCCCGCTGGGCACCGCAGGGGTTGGGGTGCATTATTGACCCTAATAATCACATTTTAATTTGATGTTTTTAAGTTTCCTTTGTACTTTGATTTCTGTTCGGGCTGTTCCCCCTCCTTTTTGGGGAGCTGCCCCTTTTACTTTGTCCTGATTTAATCTGAGTTTGTTTACTTGGTTTGGTTTGACCTGAAAAGAGGACAAGACAGGGCATGCAATTCTCTACCCTGTCTTGGGCCTGATCTACATGAGCCAAGCTGATTGGAGTAGGTGGAGAATTCCTCCTCCAAGGCTTGATCTCATCTGCATCTTAGCCAAAAGGCCGAGATACCACTTTTAAAAATTGCTTCACATGAAACATATGAAGCCCAAATGCAACCCAATGACCTCAACCAAGTGCAGCATCCGCATAACCACACTTGATCTTAGCCAAAAGGCCGAGAAGCGATCAACAACTTCAGATGATTTGCTTTTCCCCACCTCGGCCCTCTTTGTTTTCATTCAATTTTATTTTTTTTACCGTTCTCTACTTTTTCTTTCTTTATTGTCTTTCTTCATTTTTCTTTCTCCCCCCTCCCCACTTCCCCTTTTCTACATTCTACCTGGGCTTGGATTTGATATTTTTCCCAGTTCTTTGTTTGATAGCTGAATTTGGGATTTGTGGTTAGAATGTGTACACAAAGAAATGTCTGGTGTAGTGAGAGAACCACTGGTTAAAATGTTATTGACCGTTTCCTTGTGTCTGGTGTGGTGAGAGAATCATAAAAAAACACAGTGCAGATGAGGCCCTTGCGCCCATCTGCACTGACGTGTGTGAAACACCTGATCTCCCACCTCCTCCCATTTACCAGCACTTGGCTCAGAGCCTTGAATGTTATGAACCACTGGGTAAAACAGTATCAACCATCTCCTAATGTCCAGTGTAGTGAGAGAACCAATGCAGTAAAACGGTATCACCTGTTTCCTCGTGCCCGGTGTAGTGTGAGAACCGGTGCAGTAAAACAGCACTGAGCATTTTCTAGTGTCCGACGTCGTGAGAAAGCCGGTGGTTAAAAGTTATCAATTATTTCTTATTGTATGGTGTAGTGAGGGAACTGGTGTAGTAAAATGGTATTGATCATTTCCCAGTGTCTGGTGTAGTGAGAAAACTGGAACAGGGAGGGATCTGTCTTCGAGTATCACAGAAACATAGAAACCCTACAGTGCAGAAAGAGGCCATTTGGCCCATCGAGTCTGGACGGTCGACAATCCCACCCAGGCCCTATTCCCATATCCCTACATATTTACTCGCTAATCCCTCTAACCTATACATCTCAGGCCACTAAGGGGCAATTTTGTTTTAGCATGGCCAATCAACCTAACCCGCACATCTTTGGACTGTGGGAGGAAACTGGAGCACCCGGAGGAAACCCACGCAGACACGAGGAGAATGTGCAAACTCCACACAGACAGTGACCCAAGCCGGGAATCGAACCCAGGTCCCTGGAGCTGTGAAGTAGCGGTGCTACCGTGCCAAGTAAGAAAACTATAATAATATTTGGACTATAAACATAACATAAGCTAAGACAGATAAAAATTTGGGGCTCAAAAGGTGACTTACTGAACTTTTGAAGATAATTAAAAATGTGCATATATTTAAATTGCTCTATGTCCTAAAGTTTTTTTTCTGGGGAGAAAAAGAGAGAGTGAGAGAGGAGTGTGTGTGTTACCCCTAGAGGGTTTAATGAGCAGTGACAGAGAAAGGGGTTTACCCCTCAGGGGTTCAGTGAGCAGCGACAGAGAGGGGGCTTACACCCTTTGGGGGTTTAATGAGCAGTGGCAGGCAGAGGCTGAGGATTGTTTTGTTTCCCTACAGGTGGAGGTCTCCAAGAATAATCTTTCCTCAATAAAATCATCTCATTTCTTCCACTTCAATAGTAGTTTATTAAGAAACAAGAGTTTAGATATGAAGCATTAACTAATTAGACAGAACAAGTACACAACCCATCACATTTAGAAGTTGTTTCCTAATCCCAGAGAATGGACAAGTGATTGGCACAGATTGTGTTCTTATCTTCCTCCTGCTTGTACATTTGAAGGCAGCTGCAGATGAGAACTGCTCTTCACCAGGACCCCCTCACCAGGCATCCCTCCCCAGTCTATGACCTATGACAGTAAGCCACCCCTTTGCTTCAGCACTTGTTAATATCTCCTTTTTCTGGGGGCTGGTATCTTGCTCAGTGTCAATCACTTACCCAAAGGATACAGGACAAGTATCCAACCTGTCAGGGTGGTTATCACTTTCCCTATTTGTCACCCTGCTCGAGGTCGGCTTTTTAGTTTACATTCTGCCGTGGATGATGTTCTGATCATTTCTATACAATTAGTTGATAAGCAGATGCACAGGACACCAGCTAACCAGCTTAGGAATGTTAACAGGGCAGCCTGAATTCAGTGACTTTGCTATTTCTACAGACTGTTTAAAAATTGTTGCCTTTTTGGGGGTTTTAATTATGCAGAAAATCTATTTTTATTAAAAATCTCCAATTTCTTATTCATCCAGGAGCAAGCAACTTGATTGGCTCCCATCCATCATCTTAGACATTCACTCTCTCCACCAGTGACACACAGTGACAGCCGTGTGCTCTATCTACAAGATGCGCTGCAGGAACTCGCCAAGACTGATTTGACAGCACCTTCCAAACCAGCAATCCCCACCGCCTAGAAGGGCAAGGGTACTAGATGCATTTGAAAACCATCGCCTGCAAGTTTCCCTCAAAGCCACACACCATCCTGACTTGCGATTCCTTCATTGTTGTTGGATCAAGATCTTGGAACTCCCTCCCTAACAGTGCCTACACAACATGGACTACAGTGTTTCAGGAAGCCACCTTGTCACAATCAAGGGTAATTAGGATGAGCAATAAGTGGCACCCACATCCCATGAAAGTATCAATAAAAAATGAGGATACAGCCCCAGCAGCAAATTAGGAGAGGGAGTTGGAGGAAGTCATGTTTCCTTTTCCTGTTTTACAGAAAGATTGCACCATATTACATAGAATCATAGAATCCTGACAGTGCAGAAGGAGGCTATTTGGCCTATTGAATCTGCACCGACAATAATCCCACCCAGGTCCTATCCCCTTAACCCCATATGGTTACGATGCTAGTCCCCCTGACACTAATTTACCATGGCCAATCAACCTAACCCGCACATTTTGGGAGTGTGGGAGGAAACTGGAGCACCCGGAGGAAACCCATGCAGAGAATATTGATGAAAGTAGGGAAAATCAGCAGTGGAGGAAATTTTTAAAAGGTGCTCAATAGAGGGGTTTGCTGAATAGACTAACAGCTAACATTTTGGCACTGGTGGAATTTGAACCCAGCTTCCATAGAGACTGGAGCCTGAATCCAATACCTTAGACCAATTGGACCTGCTACCACTTTCCAGATCTCACACACGGATCTCATTGAGAGTGGATCCCAGTCAGGTCACATAACACGAAAGAGGCCATTCTACCGAGCACCAAATAGTGGAAGGGAATTCGAGGAAATTGTGTCAGAAAAGCCATGAAATGAGTAATATTCATTGAATGGTCATCATGGGAGATTTTAAAAGGCAGTGAATAAAGTATATTGATGATAAAGCAGGGAATGATGATAAACAAAATCAAGAGATGAGGCAAGTTAAATAAGAAAAGTAAAGAGAAACTTCACATTTAAATGAGAAAGGAATATAAAATAATAAAGGTAAAATCCAATACCAGTATCTTGTGCTTAAACAAAGGAGGCTACAATGAGATAAGGGAGGAGTTGGCTAAGGTAGACTGGGAGTAAGGTGGAACAATGGAGGACTTTTCACAGTGCTCAGCAAAAGTATATACCAGTGAAAAGGAAGGACTATAGGAAAAGGGATAATCAGCCATGGATATCTAAGGAAATAAAGGAGGGTATCAAATTGAAAGATAATGCATACAAAGTGGCAATGATTAGTGGGAAACTAGTGGATTGGGAAATCTTTAAAGATCAACAGAAAGCCATAAAAAAACTATAAAGAAAAGTAAGATATAGATTAGGAAAGTAAACTAGCTCAGAATATAAAACCAGATAGCAAAAGTTTCTACAATTATAAAAAATGAAAAAAAGTGGCGAAAGTAAACATTGGTCCTTTAGAGGATGAGAAGGGGGGTTTAATAATGGGAAATGAAGAAATGGCCAAGGCATTGAACAGGTATTTTGTGTCGGTCTTCACAGTGGAAGACACAAATTACATACCAAAAATTGATGACATGGAAGCTATGGCAGGTGAGGACCTAGAAACGATCATTATCACTAAAGAGCTAGTGTTGGGCAAGTTAATTGGGCTAAAGGCAGACAAGTCTCCTGGCCTTGATGGAATGCATCCCAGGGTACTAAAAGAAATGGTGGGAGAAATAGCAAATGCGCTCGTGGTAATTTACCAAAATTCGGTGGGCGGTTCCGGCAGACTGGAAAACAGCAAATATGAAGCCACTATTTACAAAAGGAGATAGACAAAAGTCGGGTAACTATAGGCCAGTTAGCTTAACTTCTATAGTGGGGAAAATGCTCGAATCTATCATCAAGGATGAAATAGCGAGACATCTGGATAGAAATTGTCCCATTGGCAGACGCAACATGGGTTCATGAAAGGCAGGTCATGTTTAACTAACTTACTGGAATTCTTTGAAGACATTACGAGTGTGGTGGACAACCGGTGGATGTGGTGTATCTGGATTTCTGGAAGGCATTCGACAAGATGCCGTACAAAAGGCTGCTGCATAAGATAAAGGTGCAAAGTGTCACAGGTGATGTATTAGCATGGATGGAGGAATGGTTAATTAAAAGAGAGTGGGGATAAATGGGCTGTTTTTCTGGTTGGCGATCAGTGGCTAGTGGTGTGACTCTGGGATCAGTGTAGAGACCACAACGATTTACAATTTACATCGATGATTTGGAGTTGGGGACCAAGTGTAGTGTGTCAAAGTTTGCAGATGACATTAAGATGAGTGACAGAGCCAAGTATGCAGAGGAATATAGATAGTTTAAGTGAGTGAGTAAGAGTCTGGTAGATGCAGTACAATGTTGGTAAATGTGAGGTCATCCATTTGGTAGGAATAACAGCAAAATAGACCATTATTTAAATGGTAAAACATTGCAGCATGCTGCTGTGCAGTGGGACTTGGGTGTCCTTGTGCATGAATTGGAAAATGTAGGTTTGCAGGTGCAGCAGGTAATTAAGAAGGCAAATGGAATTTTGTCCTTCATTGCTAGAGGGATGGAGTTTAAAAACAGGGAGGTTATTTGCAGCCATATAAGATGCTGGTGAGGCCACGCCTGAAGTACTGGTCTCCTTATTTGAAAAAGGAGATACTGATACTGGAGAGGGTGTGGAGGAGATTCACTAGGCTGATTCCGGAGTTGAGAGGGTTGGCTTATGAGGAGAGGCTGAGTAGACTGGGACTATATTCATTGGAATTTAGAAGAATGAGGAGGGAATCTTATAGAAACATAAAATTATGAAGGGATAAGATTGAAGCAGGGAGGTTATTTCCACTGGCAGGTGAAACTGGAATTAGTAGGCATAGCCTATAAATCAGGGGAGCAAATTTAGGACTGAGTTGAGGAGGAACATCTTCACCGAAAGGGTTGTGAATCTGTGGAATTCCCTGCCCATTGAAGCAGTTGAGGCTACCTAGTTGAATGTTTTAATGTCAAAGATAGATAAATTTTTGAACAGTAAAGGAATTAAAGGTTATGGTCAGCGGGCGGGTAAGTGGAGCTGAGTCCACGAAAAGATCAGCCATGATTTTATTGAATGGTGGAGAAGGCTCGAGAGACCAGATGGCCTACTCCTGCTCCTAGTTCTTATGTTCTTATCCAACAAACTCGTGCATTTAAAAAAGTTAAATCAGAATTGAGACAGAGCCACTGAACTTATCCACAAAAAAACACTCAAGTAATGACAGCATTCTGACAGAAATATTTGACAATGACTTTATCTCAGTTTTTACAAGGTAGACTAACAAGGTGGACTTGAGTAGATATCAGGACATTTAAAAATGAAGGAGAGGTTATCATTAAATTTAGAGATGATGAATTATTGAAATTAGATGAATTGCTTAAAAATTTAAATTATGAGGACTGATGCATAGACCAGCCTTGTGTCACGTTCACTAAAGGAAGTTAGCGACTGTGTTTCAAAGGGTTTCGGATGATTGAAGGAATAGACAGGTGAAATAAAGAGAAACAAATTATTCCTTAAAGTTAGACTGAGTCTCTGATTCCTGTATCTCTTGTAATTTCTCTCCTTTTTGATTGAGTCTTTCCAACTTCATAATCTGTCTCTAGCTCTCTTTCTCACTCTCTTTATCAAGAGGATAGACTGGTGAAATGGACAGACAGAGAATAGGGATAGACTAGTAGAATGGGCAGACAGGATAGAGATAAATTAGTGGAATGGACAGACAAGAGGTGGATACAATTTAATACAGAGATATGGGAGGTGATGGAGTCCAGTTACCAGCGGTGTACCACAGGGATCAGTGCTGGGTCCTCTGCTATTTGTGATTTTTATCAATGACTTGGAGGAGGGGGCTGAAGGGTGGATCAGTAAATTTGCTGATGACACCAAGATTGGTGGAGTAGTGGATGAGGTGGAGGGCTGTTGTAAGCTGCAAAGAGACATTGATTGGATGCTGAGCTGGGCCGAAAAATGGCAGATGGAGTTTAACCCTGATAAGTGCGAGGTGATTCATTTTGGTAGGACAAATTTGAAGGCGGATTACAGGGTCAACGGCAGGGTTCTGAGGAATGTGGAGAAACAGAGAGATCTTGGGGTTCATATCCACAGATCTCTGAAGGTTGCCACTCAAGTGGATAGAGCCGTGAAGAAGACCTATAGTGTGTTAGCGTTTATTAACAGGGGGTTGGAATTTAAGAGCCGTGGGGTTATGCTGCAACTGTACAGGACCTTGGTGAGACCACATTTGGAATATTGTGTGCAGTTCTGGTCACCTCACTATAAGAAAGATGTGGAAGCATTGGAGAGAGTGAAAAGGAGATTTACCAGGATGCTGCCTGGTTTGGAGGGTAGGTCTTGTGAGGAAAGGTTGAGGGCTTTTCTCTTTAGAGCGGAGGAGGATGAGAGGCGACTTAATAGAGGTTTATAAGATGATGAGGGGGATAGATAGAGTGGACGTTCAGAGACTATTTCCTCGGGTGGATGTAGCTGTTACTAGGGGGCATAACTATAAGGTTCATGGAGGGAGATATAGGAAGGATGTCCGAGGTAGGTTCTTTACTCAGAGAGTGGTTGGGGTGTGGAATGGACTGCCTGCTGTGATAGTGGAGTCGGACACTTTAGGAACTTTCAAGCGGTTATTGGATAGGCACATGGAGCACACCAGAATGATAGGGAGTGGGATAGCTTGATCTTGGTTTCGGACAAAGCTCGGCACAACATCGAGGGCCGAAGGGCCTGTTCTGTGCTGTACTGTTCTATGTTCTATATGTTCTATGTATTTTGACAGAAGGGATAGGGAGAGATTGTAGAGACAGGATAACACTGCTTTAAGCAGTCAGTAGGCAGACGGACATGGAGGTTTATTTACATGGATCTTTGATGCTGACAGAATATATTAAGAGTATTACTAAGAAAATATATGGGATGGTAGCAGGAAGGGAAACACCTTTTTCCAATTATATCACCAGAAAGCAGAGACACTCCCTTGTATGTGATTATAAGAGCAGCAAATTAGATACAGGACATTTCCACACCAGTATTCTGATACTAAGAACAAAGAACAGTACAGCACAGGAAACAGGCCCTTCGGCCCTCCAAGCCTGTGCCGCTCATTGGTCCAACTAGACCATTCGTTTGTATCCCTCCATTCCCAGACTGCTCATGTGACTATCCAGATAAGTCTTAAACGATGCCAGCGTGTCTGCCTCCACCACCCTACTTGGCAGCGCATTCCAGGCCCCCACCACTCTCTGTGAAAAAAACGTCCCTCTGATATCTGAGTTATACCTCGCCCCTCTCACCTTGAGCCCGTGACTCCTCGTGATCGTCACCTCCGACCTGGGAAAAAGCTTCCCACTGTTCACCCTATCTATACCCTTCATAATTTTGTACACCTCTATTAGGTCTCCCCTCATTCTCCGTCTTTCCAGGGAGAACAAGCCCAGTCTACCCAATCTCTCCTCATAGCTAAGACCCTCCATACCAGGCAACATCCTGGTAAACCTTCTCTGCACTATCTCTAAAGCCTCCACGTCCTTCTGGTAGTGCGGCGACCAGAACTGGACGCAGTACTCCAAATATGGCCTCACCAGCGTTCTATACAGCTGCAACATCAGACTCCAGCTTTTATACTCTATACCCCGTCCTATAAAGGCAAGCATACCATATGCCTTCTTCACCACCTTCTCCACCTGTGCTGCCACCTTCAAGGATTTGTGGACTTGCACACCTAGGTCCCTCTGTGTTTCTATACTCTTGATGGCTCTGCCATTTATTGTATAACTCCTCCCTACATTCCAAAATGCATTACTTCACATTTATCTGGATT
This sequence comes from Mustelus asterias, assembly GCF_964213995.1. Lineage (NCBI taxonomy): Eukaryota > Metazoa > Chordata > Chondrichthyes > Carcharhiniformes > Triakidae > Mustelus > Mustelus asterias. The sequence continues at coordinate 38,766,722 of NC_135808.1, forward strand.
TAATTCCATCTGCCATTTCTCTGCCCAATTTTCCAGCCTATCTATATCCTGCTGTATTGTCCGACAATGTTCATCGCTATCCGCAAGTCCAGCCATCTTCGTGTCATCTGCAAACTTGCTGATAACACCAGTTACACCTTCTTCCAAATCATTTATATATATCACAAATAGCAGAGGTTCCAGTACAGAGCCCTGCGGAACACCACTGGTCACAGACCTCCAGCCGGAAAAAGACTCTTCGACTGTTACCCTCTGTCTCCTGTGGCCAAGCCAGTTTTCTACCCATCTAGCCACCTCTCCTTGTATCCCATGAGCCTTAACCTTTTTAACCAACCTGCCATGAGGGGCTTTGTCAAATGCCTTACTGAAATCCATATAGACGACATCCACGGCCCTTCTTCCGTCAACCGTTTTTGTCACTTCCTCAAAAAACTCCACCAAATTTGTAAGGCATGACCTCCCTCTTACAAAACCATGCTGTCTGTCACGAATGAGACTGTTCCGTTCTAAATGCGCATACATCCTGTCTCTAAGAACACTCTCCAACAACTTCCCTACCACAAACGTCAAGCTCACTGGCCTATAATTACCCGGGTTATCCCTGCTACCCTTCTTAAATAACGGTACCACATTCGCTATCCTCCAATCCTCAGGGACCTCATCTGTGTCCAATGAAGAGACAAAGATTTCCGTCAGAGGCCCAGCAATTACATCTCTTGTCTCCCTGAGCAGTCTAGGATAGATGCCATCAGGCCCTGGGGATTTGTCAGTTTTAATGTTACCTAAAAAACCTAACACTTCCTCCCCTGTAATGGAGATTCTCTCTAACGGGTCAACACCTCCCTCTGAGACACTCCCAGTCAACAAGTCCCTCTCCTTTGTGAATACCGATGCAAAGTATTCATTTAGGATCTCCCCTATTCCCTTGGGTTCTAAGCATAGTTCCCCTCCTTTGTCCCTGAGAGGTCCGACTATTTCCGTGACAACTCTTTTGTTCCTAACATATGAATAAAATGCCTTAGGATTCTCCCCTATCTGCCAAGAACATTTTGTGACCTCTTTTTGCCCTTCTAACTCCCCGTTTGAGTTCTTTCCTACTCTCTCTCTATTCCTCCAGAGCTCCATCTGTTTTCAGTTGCCTGGACCTAATGTACGCCTCTCTTTTCTTTTTGATCAGATCCTCAATTTCCCTGGTTATCCACGGCTCTCGAATCCTACCTTTCCTATCCTTCCTTTTTACAGGCACATGCCTGTCCTGCAGCCTTATCAATTGTTCCTTAAAAGACTCCCACATGCCAGATGTGGACTTACCCCCGAACAGGCTCTCCCAATCAACGGCCACCAATTCCTGCCTAATCCAGCTATAGTTAGCCTTCCCCCAATTTAGCACCCTACCCTTAGGACAACACTCGTCCTTGGCCATTACTATCCTAAAGTTAACGGAGTTGTGGTCACTATTTGCCACATGTTACCCTGCCGAAACTTTGACGACCTGACCGGGCTCATTTCCCAGAACTAGATCCAGTATAGCCCCCTCTCTAGTTGGGCTATCTACATACTGTTCCAAAGAACCTTCCAGTACGCACTTTACAAACTCCTCCCTGTCCAGACCCCCAGCCGTAAGCACTTTCCGGTCTATACCAGGGAAATTGAAGTCTCCCACTACAACAACCCTATTTTTTCTGCACATATCCAGAATCTCCTGACATATCCGTTCCTCCACTTCCCATGGGCTGTTGGGTGGCCTGTAGTATACCCCCAGCATAGTGATTGCACCTTTCCTGTTTCTGAGCTCCACCCACAGCGACTCATTACATGACCCCCTCTAAATTGTCCACCCTCTGCACCGCTGTAATATGCTCCCTAACTAATACCGCTACTCCCCCACCTTTTTTAGCCTCCCCTCTGTCTCGCCTAAAACACTTATACCCCGGAATATTCAGCTGCCAGTCCTGTCCTTTTAACCATGTCTCCGTCACCGCAACCACATCCAAATTCTGTGTAAGCATTAAGGCCCTAAGTTCGTCTGTCTTACCCGTTACGCTCCTCGCATTGAAGCAGATGCACTCCAGGCCCACTCAGGTCATCCTGCTCCAGAATGCTCTTCTTCTTAGCTCGCCTTGCCCTGGCCCCCAGCTCGACCCCAGCCTCAGTACTTACTGACCTACTGTTTTGATTCCCACCCCCCTGCCACACTAGTTTAAATCCTGCCGAAACACTCTAGCAAAACTCCCAGCCAGGATATTTGTGCCCTTCCAGTTAAGGTGTAATCATATAAACCCTACAGCACAGAAAGAGGCCATTCGGCCCATCGAGTCTGCATCGACCACAATCCCACCCAGGCCCTACCCCCATATGCCTACATATTTTACCCGCTAATCCCTCTAATCTACGCATCCCAGGACACTAAGGGGCAATTTTTAGCATGGCCAATCAACCTAACCCGCACATCTTTCCGTACAGGTGCCATCCTTTCCGTACAGGTGCCATCCTCTAATGAAGACTTCCCAATGATCTATGAATTTGAAACCCTCCCTCTTGCACCAGTCCTTTAGCCACGTGTTCAATTGTAGAATCTCCCTGTTCCTGGCCTCACTAGGCACTGGGAGCAGTCCAGAGATTGCTACCCTCGAGGCCTTATTTTTTAGCCTAGCACCCATCTCCCTGAATTGCTCTCATATGACCCCCCTGCTCTTTCTACCTACGTCATTTTCACCAATGTGTACAATTACATCTGTTTGATTACCTTCCCTTTTTAATATGCTTCCTACCCTCTCGGAGACATCCAGTACCCCGGCACCAGGGAGGCAGACTACTATCCTGGAGTCTCGTTTGCGCCCGCAGAACCACCTGTCCGTGCCTCTAACCATCGCATCCCCCACCACTATTTCTCTCCTAATCCCCTTCTTTCCCTTCTGGGCCTCTGAGCCTGTCTCTGTGCAGGCGATCTGGTCTTCGTGGCTTACCCCTGGAGGGTTATCCCCCTCCACAGAATCCAAAACAATATACCTATTTACAATATTTACAATATACCAAAACAATACACCAATATACTAAGATGAGGAAAGGACTGATCTTCATTCTGGTTATTCTGATGCTGAGTCAGCTTAGTCCAACTGGAGCAATACTAGATCTTATCCCTCTTCTCACATTTCTGTAAATGTCTCTGGTCTCTGTGCAGTTTTGCTCATAGTTAAACTTTTTTATTTTTCTTCAATGTCATGGTTTGATTGGTCAAATGATGATGATTGTCAGATTGGAGAATTTAATGCAAACCAATTCCAAAGGTAAATCCCCTGATGGCTTAGTCACTATCTGAGTGGGTCAAGGGGATGGCAGGTATTGGGAGCTGATCCAAACAGGCCCACAATGAAAACACAAATTACTGGGCTGACCCAAGTTGTTGGATCTCATTCTGAGCATTGATCCAGATGAGAGACTCTGTAATTGGCCTTAGTACCCAGGTATTACAGGGGGTGGATTTCACAGTTGCTGCTCCTGATAACTGCTACGTGCTGCAGAGTTTCCTGCAGGAAAGGATGTCCCGAGGCATGGTACATTGGAGAAACCATGCAGACGCTACGACAACGGATGAATGAACACCGCTCGACAATCACCAGGCAAGACTGTTCTCTTCCTGTGGGGGAGCACTTCAGCGGTCATGGGCATTCGGTCTCTGATCTTTGCGTAAGCGTTCTCCAAGGCGGCCTTCACGACACATAACAGCGCAGAGTCGCTGAGCAGAAACTGATAGCCAAGTTCCGCACACATGAGGACGGCCTAAACCGGGATCTTGGGTTCATGTCATACTATTGGTAACCCCCACAGCTTGCCTCCTGGACTTGCAGAATCTCACTGGCTGTCCTGTCTGGAGACAATACACATTTCTTTAACCTGCGCCTAATGCTCTCTCCACTCACATTGTCTGCATCTTTAAGACTTGATTAGCTGTAAAGATTCACATTCTAATCAGTATTCTGTAACTTGATTTTGTGTCTCTGTGTGCCTTGTTTGTCATGATGTGGAGATGCCGGCGTTGGACTTGGGTAAGCACAGTAAGAAGTCTCACAACACCAGGTTAAAGTCCAACAGGTTTATTTGGCATTGTTTGTGAGCAAATTTCCACTCCATCTGATGAAGGAGCAGGGCTCCGAAAGCGAATGGCATTTGCTACCAAATAAACCTGTTGGACTTTAACCTGGAGTTGTTAAAACTCTTACTGAGTTGATTCAAGAGACAGGGAAGGGATTCACAGTGAGGATAAGAGATTCAGCAGGTGGACAAGGGATCAGGAGCAGAGCAATCATTTCAGCGGTTGAGGAAGTAATTCAGGGGGTGGTGCAGGGGGACCAGAGGGTGAAGAAAGTTTCAGTGGGTGTGCATTGTTTAATCAGGAAGTTCAACAGTTAATTTTTTTAAATTCATTCGTGGGACATGGGCATCACTGGCTGGCCAGTATCTATTGCCCGACAGCAGTTGAGAGTCAACCACGTTGTTGTGGCTCTGGAGTCACATGTAGGTCAGACCAGGTAAGGACAGCAGATTTCCTTACCTAAAGGACATAACCAGATGGGTTTTTCTAACAATCAGCAATGGTTTCATGATCATCAGTAGATTCTTAATTCCAGATTTGTTTTATTGAATTCAAATGCCACCATCGGCTGTGGTGGGATTCAAACCTGGGTCCCGCAGAACATTGGCTGAGGTTCTGGATTAATAGTCTAGCGATAATACAAGTACGCCATTGCCTCCCTTTAACTATTTATGAAAAATCTCTATTGAGTGCAAAAATGTACTTTGTGGAAGTTTCAAGGGATGGTAAAGGGTGTGGGAATTGGGGCAAACAGATAGGTAAAAGTTTTTTTTAATGTAACAATAAGGTTAACTAAGAGCCAAGATGGAGTCATAGAGCAATACAGCACTGTAAAGCAAATCTAACATTAATTGGGCAAAATATGGTTTTGAGAAAGTGAAAATGAAATTAGAAGGAATATTGGAAAAATGTTGGCATAACAAATAAAGCGATGCTGAAATATTTGAAAGATGGACAATAGATTTCAGGATAACACACATTCTGTTGTAAAAACATGAACACACCAGTCACCGATAAAACACCATGGAACGAGAAATTGGTAAGGACAAAACTGAAACTAGAGTAAAAGATAAGTACATGGAAAAGAAAGAAAGAAGAAAATGACAGAAAGAAACAGGAAGAGATGAGGAACAAAGTCATAAAATGATTAGGAAAACAAAGAGGAAAAATAAAATTTTCACAGAATATAAACCCAGTAAAAATTTCTGCACCAAGGTAATTAGCAAAAAAAAGCAGAATAAGAACAGATGAAAGATTAATAAGATTAAAGGCTGACTGAGGTGAACTCGATAGCAGTGAAATAGGAGAAAGAATGGATAATCAGTATTTCCTGGGTAAACCCAGATGGCATTCACACTGTCTGCCTCATTCTCTCTTTTTTACATTCACTAAGCCACTCACTATGTGGTTCTTTTTCACTACCTTGTCTCTCTTATTTCCCTTTGTATGTTTCCTCTTTCTGTGCTGCTGTCTTTCTATCTTTCTCATTGTCCATTCCCATCTATGAAGGAAAAGATTTTGATAAGGTCCCATGGGGAAACTGATCACAAAGATCAATAAAAGTGACAATTAGACCCAGAATTAGCTCCTTAGGTTGGAAGCAAAGGGTTTTTCTGTTAATTTATGGGAGGCAGGTGTTGCTGGCTAGGTCAGCATTTATTGTCCACTCCTAATTGTCCCTGAGAAGATGGTGTTGAGCCACCTCATTGAACCGCTGCAGTCCATATGATGTACGTACACCCACTGTTAGGGAGGGGGTCCTGGATTTTGACCCAGAGACAGTGAAGGAATGGTGATATATTTCCAGGTCTTGGAATTATATCACCATTAGCTTGGAGGAAAACTTACAGGTGGTGATGTGCCCATGTATCTGCTGCCCTTGTCCTTCTGGGTGGTAGAAGTTGCAGGTTTGAAAGTTGCTGGCAAAAGAGTCTTGGTAATTGTCCCTGGGCATTACTGTGAATGCAAGGGTGTCTGCGGTGGGTCTCATTGGGCTCAGTACATGTCCCCTTGATTCCCATAGTAAATACTGAATATGAATGCAGTGGGCATGATTTAGAAGTTTGTGGATGTGTTGACCATGTGATATTGAAAAAGATGTTGTCTACATGGATTTTAGTAAGCCTTTCAAAGAGGTCCCTCATGCTAGGCTTATCCAGAAGATTAAGATGCATGGGATCCACAGTGACTTGGCTACTTGAATTGAGAATTGGCTTGCCCATAGAAGTCAGAGAGTAGTGGTGAAAGGGGATTTTTCTGGTTGGAGGTCCATGACTAGTGGTGTTCCACAGGGATGCGTACTGGGACCTCTGCTGTGTATGACATATATAAATGACTTGGATGAAAACATAGATGGGTGGGTTAGTAAGTTTGCAGACGACACAGAGATTGGTGAAGTTGTGAATAGTGAAGAAGGTTGTCAAAGGGTACAGCGGGATATAGATCAGTTGCAGATATGGGTGGAGAAATGACAGATGGAGATTAATCCAGGCAAGTGTGAGGTGCTGCAATTTGGGAGATGAAATGTTAATGGTAAGTATACAGTTAATGACAGGACCCTGAAAAGCATTGGATAAAAGCAAATTACTGTGGATGCTTCAATCTGAAACCAAGATCTGCTTTGACAAAGGGTCACCTGGACGCGAAACGTCAGCTCTTTTCTCTCCTTACAGATGCTACCAGACTGACTGAGATTTTCCAGCATTTTCCCTTTTGGTCCCTGACCAGCATTGATGTACAGAGCGTTCATGTCCATAACTCCCTGAAAGTGGCAACACAAGTAGGTAGGGTGGTAAAGAAGGTGTATGGCATGTTTGCCTTTACTGGTTCGGGCATTGAGTACAAGAATCAGAATGTCAAGTTGCTACTTTATAAAACTTCGGTTAGGCTGTACTTAAGACTGTTGCATTCAATTCTGGTCACCACATTACAGGAAGGATGTGGAGGCTTTGGAGAGATTGCAGAGAAGAGGTTTACCAGGATACTGGATTAGAGGATATAAGAACATAAGAAATAGGAGCAGGAGTAGGCCATCTGGCCCTTCGAGCCTGCCCCACCATTCAACAAGATCATGGCTGATCTGAAGCGAATCAGTTCCACTTACCCGCCTGCTCCCCATATCCCCTAATTCCCTTATCGATCAGAAAACTATCTACCCGAGATTTAAACATATTCAACGAGGAAGCCTCCACCACTTCAATGGGCAGAGAATTCCAGAGATTCACTACCCTCTGAGAGAAGAAGTTCCCCCTCAACTCTGTTCTGAACCGGCCCCCCCTTATTTTGAGGCTGTGCCCTCTAGTTCTGGTTTCCCTTCTAAGTGGAAAGAATCTCTCCACCTCTACCCTATCCAGCCCCTTCATTATCTTATATGTCTCTATAAGATCACCCCTCACCCTTCTAAACTCCAACGAGTACAGACCCAATCTGTTTAATCTCTCCTCATAAGCTACACCCCTCATCTTCGGGTATCAACCTGGTGAACCTTCTCTGCACTCCCTCCAAGGCCAATATATCCTTTCGCAAATAAGGGGACCAAAACTGCACACAGTACTCCAGTTGCGGCCTCACCAGTGCCTTGTACAGTTGCAGCAAGACCTCCCTGTTTTTATATTCTATCCTGCTCGCGATAAAGGCCAACATTCCATTCGCCTTCTTGATCACCTGCTGCACCTGCAGACTGAGTTTTTGCGATTCGTGCACAAGGACCCCCAGGTCCCTCTGCACAGTCGCACGATGTAATTTTTCTCCATTTAAATAATATTCCAATTTACTATTATTTCTTCCAAAGTGGATAACCTCACATTTGCTAACGTTATATTCCATCTGCCAGATCCTCGCCCACTCGCTCAGCCTATCCAAATCTCTCTGCAGACTTTCCGCGTCCTCCACGCAATTCGCTTTCCCACTCACCTTCGTGTCATCAGCAAACTTGAATACCCTAGATTCAGTCCCCTCCTCCAGATCATCTATGTAAATGGGAAACAATTGAGGCCCCAGCACCGATCCCTGCGGCACGCCACTGGTCACCAACTGCCAACCAGAAAAGCACCCATTTATCCCAACTCTCTGCTTCCTGTTAGATAGCCAATCCCCAATCCACGCCAACACCTTACCCCTAACTCCGTGTACCCCAATTGTCTGCAGCAACCTTTTGTGAGGCACCTTATCGAACGCCTTCTGGAAATCTAAAAACACCACATCCACCGGTTCCCCTCTGTCAACCGCATTAGTGACATCTTCATAAAAGTCCAGTAGATTCGTCAAACACGACTTTCCCTTCATGAATCCATGCTGCATCTGCTTGATCGAACCATTCTTATTCAGGTGCTCTGTTATTTCCTCTTTAATAATGGACTCTAGCATCTTCCCAACTACGGACGTTAAGCTAACCGGCCTGTAGTTACCCGCCTTTTGTCTACTTCCTTTTTTAAACAGCGGCGTAACAGTAGCTGTTTTCCAGTCAGCCGGCACTACCCCAGAGTCCAGCGAATTTTGATAAATTACTACTAACGCATCTGCTATTACCTCAGCCATTTCTTTCAGTACCCTGGGATGCATTCCATCCGGGCCCGGGGACTTGTCTACCTTCAGTCCTATTAGTCTACCAAGCACCACCTCCTTAGTAACAGTAATTGTATTAAGGACCTCCCCTCCCACCAACTCTCGATCTCTAATATTCGGCAAACTATTTGTGTCTTCCACCGTGAAGACCGACACAAAGAACTTATTTAAAATCTCAGCCATTTCCTCGTTTTCCACTATTAAATCCCCCCTCTCATCTTCCAAGGGTCCAACATTCACTCTAGCCACTCTATTCCTTTTTATATACTTGTAAAAACTTTTACTATCATTCTTTATATTTTGAGCTAGTTTAGTTTCATAATCTATCTTCCCTTTCTTAATCGCTTTCTTAGTCGTTCTTTGTTTTTCTTTAAAGCTTTCCCAATCCACTAATTCTCCACTATTTTTGGCCACTCTGTACACATCTGATTTTATTTTAATACTCTCCTTTATTTCCTTCGTTATCCACATCCGGTTATCCTTTTTCTTACAGTCCTTCTTTATCACCGGAATATATTTTTGCTGAGTACTTTAAAAAAATCTCCTTAAAAATCCTCCACTGTTCCTCAGCTGTCCTACCTACCAGTCTGCTCGCCCAGTCTACACTAGCCAATTCCACCCCCATCCTATCGTACTCCCCTCTGTTCAAGCAGAGGACACTGGTTTGGGACCCTACTTTCTCACCCTCCATCTGTATCAGAAATTCCACCATATTATGATCACTCATCCCAAGAGGATCCTTCACAAGAAGATCCTTAATCCTACCTGTCTCATTGTACAGAACCAGATCCAAGATAGCTCGCTCTCTCGTAGGTTCTGTAACATACTGTTCAATGAAACAATCCCGACAGCATTCCAAGAACTCTTCCTCAACTTCAGTCGACCAATCAATATGTAGGTTAAAATCCCCCATGATTATTGCCGTTCCACTTTTGCACGCATCCATTATTTGCTTGTTTATAGCCCTCCCCACCTCTAAGTTATTATTTGGGGGCCTATAGACCACGCCTACCAGTGTCTTTCTCCCCCTACTATTCCTTATCTCCACCCACAACGATTCCACGTTTTGCTCCTCAGAGCCTATGTCGTCTCTCACTACCGTCCTGATATTATCCTTTATTAACAAAGCTATCCCACCTCCTTTTTCTACCTGTCTATCCTTCCTAAATGCCTGATAACCCTGTATATTCAGTTCCCATGAGCGATAAGAAGAGGCTGGACAAACTGGGGTTGTTTTCTGTGGTGCAGCGGAGACTGAGGGGAGACCTGATAGAAGTCTATAAAATTATGAGAGGCATAGATAGGGTTGACAGTCAGAATCCTTTTCCCAGAGTAGGGAGCAGGCATTTAAGGTGTTAGGGTGAAAGTTCAAAGGAAATGTGAAGGGCAAGTTTTTTACACCGAGAATGGTAGGCGTCTGGAACACACTGCCAGGGATGGCGGTGGAGTCAGGTACGATAGGGGCATTTAAAGGGATTTTAGATGAGCACATGAAAGAGGAATATGGACCAAGGGCAAGCAGAAGGGATTAATCTAATTTGGCATCATGTTCGGCACAACGTTGTGGGCCGAAGGGCCTGTTCCTGTGCTGTACTGTTCTATATTCTTTCTAAGCAAGCTGCAGATTTCAGGATAATATGAGTGGACTGGTCAGATGGGTGGAGCAGTCACATGGAATTCAATCCAGAGTGAGGTAATGCATTTGGGGAAGGCAAACAAGGCAAAGTGGGGAATAGACAATAAATGGTCAGAGCTGAGAAGAATAGAAGGACAAAGGGAGCTTGGAATGTTTTTCCATAGATCCCTAGAGATGGTGGATAGATTGGTCAAGTGGCCACACGAAATACTTGGCTAAGGTACAGGAAATAAAAACAGTGAGGTTATGATAGAACTGACAGGACTAGGCCACAAGGTGGAGGACTCTGTTCAGTTCTGGTAACCACACTGCAGGAATGATATGATTGCACCAATGAGGGTACATTTTGGAAAAGATTTTTGGAACTTCAGAAGTTTATGTAGAACTTTCAAGTGAATGAAACAGAATGGTTAATCAGTACCACTGATTGAAGACAATCCCTTAAGATGTCCATTCCAGCTGATGGCAAGGATGTTACCACCTTTTACAGCTTCAGGAACCCAGACACAAAGACAACACTGACTCCTGCAGTTCTAACTAGTCACCACTATAATTAAATCAAATCAAACTTTCAGTTTACAGTGGGATAAACATTTTGTACGCAGCCTTGGGACTTAACCCTTTAGAAACTGAATCTAATACAACAGAAATATTCAAAATGTTATTGTTAGCTGTGGCTTAGCACTCTCATCTCTGAGTCAGAAGGTTAATAGGGTAGAGGTGGAGAGATTCTTTCCACTTAGAAAGGAAACTAGAACTAGAGGGCACAGCCTCAAAATAAAGGGGGGTCAGTTTAGGACAGAGTTGAGGAGGAACTTCTTCTCTCAGGGTGGTGAATCTCTGGAATTCTCTGCCCACTGAAGTAGTGGAGGCTACCTCATTGAATATGTTTAAATCACAGATACATGGATTCCTGATCGGTAAGGGAATTAGGGATTATAGGGATCAGGCGGGTAAGTGGAACTGATCCACTTCAGATCAGCCATGATCTTATTGAATGGTGGGGCAGGCTCGAGGGGCTGGATGGCCTACTCCTGCTCCTATTTCTTATGTTCTTATGTTACTCCAGTGCAGTTCTGAGGGAATGCTGCACTGTCAGAGGCATCATTTTTCAGATGAGTTAAACTGAAGCTCCATCTGCCTCTCTCAGGGCCAGTATTTATTGCCATCCTTAATTGCCCTTGAACTGACAGACTTGCCAGGCCATCAGAGGGCATTTTAAGAGTCAATCACATTGCTGTATATTTAGAGTCACATGTAGGCCAGACCAGATGTGGAAGGCAGATTTCCATCCATAAAGGGCATTAGTGAACCAGATGATTTTTATGACAATTGACAATGGTTTCATGGTCATTATTGGACTTTTATTGCCAGATTATTTATTGTATTGACATTTCACAATTTGCCATGGTGGGATTCATACCTGGATCTCCAGAGCATTATCCTGGAACTCGAGGTTACTAGTCCACTGAGAATACCACTACACCACCACCTCTCCGAATGTAAAAGATTTCATGACACTACGTTGGAGAAGGACAGGGGAGTTATTGCTGATGTCCTGGTCAGTATGGATCCCGCAATTGATGTCACAGAAACAGGTTAACTGGTCATTATCACATTGCTATTTGTTTTCCATATCCATGGATATTGGTGGATAAATCAAATGTCGTTACTGTCCCAGTAGCACCTGTGCCCCCACACACTGCAACGGTTGGGTTCTGTCTGTCTTTTCACATTTGCACCAAGGAATAGGTGAGGTTGACTGGAGACATGGCTTCCGAGCTGTCATTACCCTTGGTCTCCTCTTTGTCCTTTTTGACTGTGTACTGACCAATGAAGGTATTATGCTGTGCACAAATTATGCTGTGCACACACGAGAACGGCCTCAACCGAGATATTGGGTTCATGTCACACTATTTGTAACCCCCACAGTTGCCTAGACCTGCAGAGTTTCACTGGCTGTCTTGTCTGGAGACAATACACATCTTTTTAGCCTGTCTTGATGCTATCTCCACTCACATTGTTTTGTTTCTTAAAGACTTGATTCGTTGTAAGTATTCGCATTCCAACCATTATTCATGTAAATTGAGTTTGTGTCTTTATATGCTCTGTTTGTGAACAGAATTCCCACTCACCTGAAGAAGGGGCTTAGAGCTCCGAAAGCTTGTGTGGCTTTTGCTACCAAATAAACATGTTGGACTTTAACCTGGTGTTGTTAAACTTCTTACAAATTAGATGCCATGGTTCCTAAATTACAACAGTGACATGCTTCAGAGAAATGTTAATTGACTGTACAGTGTTATCAGACACCTTGAGTTAATAAAATTTCTTCATAACTACAAATGTTTATTTATTTGGGAAACACTGTTTCCTGTGAACTGGAAATGATAAGCTCATTGATGGAGAAAGTATCCCAGCCCACAGTGATATTGTCCAATGCATTGTTATACTCTTATTATAGGCGCCTGAGTGTTTCAGTGAATTCAAACACAGTATGAATAGGTTGAAAAGGCTGGGCTTGTTTTCACTAGAGTTAGAAGAGCGAGGGCTGAGCTTGAATTAAGTATTTCAGAACCTGAACAATGTTGACGAGGTAGATGTTGAAAGAATGTGTCCTCTTTTGGGTGAGTCCAGAACTGGGGGGAACTGTCCTTATAGGACAGTCATGAGGTGCTTCTTTTCCTCATAGTGTTGTGTGATTTTGGAACTCTCTGCTTCAGGAGATAGTGGAAGCGGTTCACTGAATATTTTAAAGACATATATAGGTAAATTCTTGTTGGGCAAGGGAATCAAAGAATATTGGTCATAGATGGGAATGTGGCATTCAACAGAAACATATTGAATGGTGAGCAGGCTCGAGGGGCTGAATGGCCTACTTCTGCTCCTGTTTTGTATGTCAGTTTGGTGGCAAGATTTTTCAAAGATAGTTCCTAAAACAAACTGTTTTACATAGTCTATTTAATAACCTATTCTCCACGAGAGTCTACCTCTCTTCACCATCACACATTAGACGCAGAGGGACGCCAACAACGCGGGTTCAATTCCCGTACCGGTGGAGGTTATTCATGAAGGTCCTTTCGCAACATTGCCCCTCCCCTGAGGTGTGGTGATCCTCGGGTTAAATCACTACGTCAACTTTCTCTCTCAAAGGGGAGAGCAGTCTATGATCATCCGAGACGATGGCAACTTTAACCTTATTCAAAAACACCCAGGGTAAACATAGCAGTTCCATTTCCATCACCACTCCAACTCAAGACTGATGCAAGGGTCGACTTCCACAGCCAACAGTATAAACCAAAACTGTGTTTCCAGACTCGGTTCTGTCAGCAACACCTGCGAAAAATACAAAAGAAAGTCGGGCGGCATCTGTGGAGAGAGAAGAACAAGGTTAGCATTGAAGGTGTCTGACCTTCCGGCAGTCTCCAACAAAACACTTATGGACAGGGGCTAACGAATGGCGGCCGGCATTCCCACAATCCATCGCGTCCCAGAAATGGCTTTATCAGTTCCCCAGGCGGCTCTGATTCAGCCTCTGAGAGCCACTCTTGCAGTGACTGAGGCTGCGCTCGGCCCCGCCCAGCTTCCTGGAGCCGGAACCAGTGCGCATGCTTGCAGGAAGAACACCCTGGAGCGGGACCTGTGCACGTGGCGGCCCTTCTAATAGACCATCTTCACCCGCGCCATGTAGTCTGGGTAGGACTTCCGCCATTATTCTTTGACGTGTTAATTTGAAAACGGCTATTCGATGCTTTACGCCTCATGTCATTTCAGGAACAATTGCCTCCTGCAGTGAGAGATCATTTGTCTGGGTAAATTAATTTAAAAAAGGATCAAAGGGTCTCTTCCACAAACCTATTTCTCTGTTTTGTGGTTAGGGGATTATCATAGAATAGAATCCTACAGTGCAGAAGGAGGCCTTCTGTACCCGGCTCACCGGCTCTGCACCGACCACAAAACCCCACTCAGGGTCCCATCCCCACAGCCCCACGCATTCACCCCAGCCAGTCCCCCTGACACTAAGGGGCAATTAAGCACGGCCAATCCACCCAACCCGCACATTTTTGGATTAGCAGGGTAAATACGTGAGTTTACGAGGATAGGGCCCGGATGGGATTGTTGTCGGTGCAGGCTAGATGGGCCGAATGGCCTCCTTCTAAACTGTAGGGATTCTATGATTCTATGATAAAATGATACAACGCCATCCTCTGCTGGCGGATGAGCGCTACTACATAAGCGAATGAGGAATTTTCAGGGATTCAATAGAGGGAGGGCACAATCACAGCATCCATCAATGACAAATAACAAGGGAAAAAAAGCACTCCGTTTTAAAAATCATTGCATTACATGCTTAAATGTTCCTCTGCTGAGTTTATGCAACATTTTCTGTCTGCACTTTGCAAAGTGGATGGAGAGTTGGGTTGCAGTTTTGATAATATTGTAGCTTTAGTGAACCAGGCATGAGGATTGGGCAAATATAAAAGCAAATGACTGCGGATGCTAGAATCTGAAACAAAAACAGTAAATGCTGGAAAATCTCAGCAGATCTGACAGCATCTGTGGAATAGGATAGAGCTAACATTTCGACTCCGGATAACTCTTCATCAGAGCTAACAGAACTGGAAAGTTATGGGGAGAGGGGTGTGGGGCTATAGAGAGATTGACAAATATGGCAAAAAGACAAAGGGAATGTAAATAGTGGTGATCATGGCTAAGGAGACTGCTGATAACAGCATATTAAGAGATCAGAATGTGTTAATGGCAGACCAAAGGGCCTGGGTAAGATGCTGAGTTGGTGCAGGCTCCATAGGCAAAATGGCCTCCTTCAGCACTGTATGGTTCTATGGTTCAATTCTATAGACTACATTGGGAGCAGCAACTGCAATACCAGATTGAAGAAGATACACGCCATAAAGTCACAGAGAGTTTACAGCATGACTGTGCCAGCCATCAAGCACCTATCTATTATAATCCTATTTTGAGTACTTGGTCCATAGCCTTGTGTGCTATGGAATTTCAAGTGCTCAGCTAAATACTCTTAAATGCTGTGAAGTTTCCCACCTCTACCACTCTTTCAAGCAATGAGTTCCAGATTTCCACCACCCTCTGGGTGAAAAGGTTTTCCGCAACATCCCCTATGAACCTGGGGATCGGCTGCCGTCAGTGGTGGTGGAGGCAAACTCAATAGGGTCTTTCAAGAGACTCCTGGATGAATACATGGGACTTAATAGGATGGAGGGTTATAGGTAGGCCTAAAAGGTAGGGATATGTTCGGCACAACTTGTGGGGCCGAAGGGCCTGTTTTGTGCTGTAGTTTTTCTATGTTTCTAACCTCCTGCTCCTTGACTTAAATCTTTGCCCCTCGTTATTGACCCCTTTGTTAATGGGAAAAGTTCCTTCCTATCCAACCTATCTATGTCCTTCATAATTTTATACACCTCAGTCAAGTCCCCTTCTCTGCCTATCCAGTCTCTCTTCAGAGCTGAAATGCTCCAGCCCAGGCAATCTCCTCTACACCTTTTCTAGTGCAATCACTTCCTACCTATATTGTGGTGACCAGAACTGCACACAATATTCCAGCTGTAGCCTAAGCAGCATTCTATAAAGCTCCAACATAACCTCCCTGCTCTTATATTAAATGCCTTGCTTAATAAAGGCAAGTATCCCACATGCCTTCTTAACCATCTTATTTACCTGTCCTGCTGTCCTCAGAGATTCATTGACATGTACACCAAGGTCCCTAATCCTCTGTTCTTCTTGTAGGGTTCATTGTACATTGATTAATCCTTGCCTCCTTAAAATGAAATTAATTCTGTCCCTCAGATTTTTTCTAATTGTTTCCCTACCACTGAAGCTAGTAGACTCACTAGCTTAGTAATTTCCTGGTTTGCCCCAGACAGGACAGAATGGAGACAATACACATCTCTTTAGTCTGTCTTGATGCTCTCTCCACTCACATTGTTTGTATCTTAAAGACTTGATTAGCTGTAAGTATTCGCATTCCAACCATTATTCATGTAAATTGAGATTGTGTCTTTATATGCCCTGTTTGTGAACAGAATTCCCACTCACCTGAAGAAGGGGCTTGGGGCTCCGAAAGCTTGTGTGGCTTTTGCTACCAAATAAGCCTGCTGGACTTTACCTGGCGTTGTTAAACTTCTTACTGTGTTTACCCCAGTCCAACGCCGGCATCTCCATATTACTGGAAGAAGCCAGAGAGTGGTAGTGGAGGATTGCTTCTCTGAGTGGAGGCCTGTGACTAGTGGTGTGCCACAGGGATCAGTGCTGTTGTTTGTCATCTATATCAATGATCTGGATGATAATGTGGTAAATTGGATCAGCAAGTTTGCTGATGATACAAAGATTGGAGGTGAAGTGGACAGTGAGAAAGGTTTTCAAAGTTTGCAGAGGGATTTGGACCAGCTAGAAAAATGGGCTGAAAAATGGCAGATGGAGTTTAATGCAGACAAGTGTGAGTTATTGCACTTTGGAAGGACAAACCAAGGTAGAACATACAAGGTAAATGGTAGGACATTGAAGAGTGTAGTAGAACAGAGGGATCTGGGAATACAGATACATAATTCCCTAAAAGTGGCATCACAGGTAGATAGGGTCGTAAAGAGTGCTTTTGGTCCATTGGCCTTTATAAATCAAAGTATTGAGTATAGGAGTTGGAATGTTATTGTGAGGTTGTATAAGACATTGGTGAGGCCGAATTTAGAGTATTGTGTGCAGTTTTGGTCACCAAATTACAGGAAGGATATTAATAAGGTTGGAAGAGTGCAGAGAAGGTTTACAAGGATGTTGCCGGGACTTGAGAAACTGAGTTACAGAGAAAGGTTGAATAGGTTAGGACTTTATTCCCTGGAGCGTAGAAGAATGAAGGGAGATTTGATAGAGGTGTATAAAATTATGATGGGTATAGATAGAGTGAATGCAAGCAGGCTTTTTCCACTGAGGCTAGGGGAGAAAATAACTAGAGGACATGGGTTAAGGGTGAGGGGGGAAAAGTTTAAAGGGAATATTAGGGGGGGCTTCTTCACACAGAGAGTGGTGGGAGTTTGGAATGAGCTGCCAGATGAAGTGGTGAATGCGGGCTCACTTTTAACATTTAAGAAAAACTTGGACAGGTACATGGATGAGAGGGGTGTGGAGGGATATGGTCCAGGTGCAGGTCAGTGGGACTAGGCACAAAAATGGTTCGGCACAGGCAAGAAGGGCCAAAAGGCCTGTTTCTGTGCTGTAATGTCCTATGGTTCTATGGTTCTAATTCAGAACCTTTATTTCGGGTCCATCTTTGTCCCTTTCCTTAACTACCTTAAATTCTACTGAGTTTTGTTCACTGTCATCAAAATGCTCCCTCACTGAAACTTCTACCACTTGCCCAGCTACGTTCCCTAAAACTAGGTCCAGCACTGCCCCTTCTTTTGTAAAACTTTCTACGTATTCGCATAAAAAGCTCTCTTGGATGCATTTTAAGAGTTCTGCCCCCTCTAAGCCTTTGACACTTTGACTATCCTAGTTATTGTTGGGAAGCTGAAATCCCCTACACTTATTACCCTATTACTCTTACAATTTTCAGAGATTTGCCCATATATTTGCCTTCTATCTCTCCCTGACGGTTTGAGACCTAAAGTATAATCCCAACAATGTGATTGCCCCCTTGGGTTTATAAATTCTACCTGTATGGCCTCATTTGAGGAACCTTCTAAGATATCATCCCTCCTTACTGCAGCAATTGATTCCTTGATCAATATTGCAACATTGCCTCCTCTTTTACACCAGTCCCCTGTCTCACCTGAAGATTCTCTACCCCAGAATATTGAGTTGCCAGTCCTTCCCCTCCCTCAACCATGTCTCTTTGACAGCAATAATATTAAATTCTCATATGTTAATCAACACCCTCAACTCATCTATCTTACTTGCAAGACTCCTTGCATTAAAATAGATGCCATCCAGACTTGCCATATTACTCACTTGTGCTTTAACTTCCATCAAGACTATCTTGTTTTGTCTTCTATATTTGGCTATACATCACCCCCCCCCCCCCTCCCCCCTCTACCTCTACCTCTACCTCTACCTCTACGTCATATTCCATCCTTCTGCCAAATTAGCTTGAACCCTGTCCCCAACAGCAGTAGCTAAACTCCCTGCAAAGATGTTAGTGCAATTCTGGTTTAGTTACAACCCATCCAGCTTGTACAGATCCCACCTTCCCCAGAAATGGATCCAGTGATCCAGGAATCTAAAGCTCTCCCTCCTAAACCATCTCTTCATCCATGCATTGATCTGTTCTATCTTCTTGTTCTAAGTGCAGACTGATTTGTTTTGATTTGATTTATTATTGTCACGTATTAGTATACAGTGAAAAATATTGTTTCTTGTGCACTATACAGACAAAGCCTACTGTACATAGAAGAAAAGGAGAGAGTGGAGAATGTAGTGTTACAGTCATAGCTGGGGTGTAGAGAAAGATCAACTTAGTGTGAGGTAGAACCATCCAAAAGTCTGATGGAAGCAGGGAAGAAGCTGGTTTTGAATTGGTAGGTACGTGATCTCAGATTTTGTATCTTTTTCGTGATGGAAGAAGGTGAAAGAGAGTATGTCCCGGGTGCGTGGTATCCTTGATTATGCTGGCTGCTTTTCCGAGGCAATGGGAAGTGTAGACAGTGTCAATGGATGAGAGGCTGGTGTGAGTAATGGACTGGGCTTCTTTCAAGTCCCTTTGTAGTTTCTTGTGGTCTTGGACAGAGCAGGAGCCATACCAAGCTGTGATACAACCAGAAAGAAGCTTTCTGTCGTGCATCTGTAGAAGTTGGTGAGAGTTGTAGCAGACATGCCCATTTCCTTAGTCTACCGAGAAAGTAGAGGCGTTGGTGGGCTTTCTTAACTATAGCATCTGCATGGAGGGACCAAGCCAGGTTGTTGGTGATCTGGACACCTAAAAACCTAAAGCTCTCGACCATTTCTACTTTGTCCCCATTGATGTAGACAGGGGCATGTCCTCCACTATGCTACTGAAGTCGCTATCTCCTTTATTTTGTTGACATTGAGGGAGAGATTATTGTTGTCACACCAGCTGACCAGATTCTCTATCTCTTTCCTGTACTGTGTCTCGTCATTGTTTGAGATCTGACCTACAACGGTGGCGTCATCAGCAAACTTGAAAATCGAGTTGGAGGGGAATTTGGCCACGCATTGATCTGTTCTATCTTCTAATTCCTATACTCACTGACACATGGCACTGGGAGTAATCCAGAGATTACAGGTTTGAGGTCCTGCGTTTCAGTCTGCTACCTCGCTCCCTAAATTCCTGTTGCAGGACCTCATCCCTCTTTCTACCCATGTGATTGATACCAATGTGAAACATGACCTCTGTCTGTTACTCTCCCCATCAGAATGCCCTGCAGCCATTCAGTGATATCCTTGACCCTGGCACCAGGGAGGTAACACACTATCCTCTCGTCACATCTGTGGCTGTAGAAATGCCTTTCTGCACCCCTCACTATTGAGCCTTCTATCACTATTGCTCTTCCACTCTTACTCACACCCCCCCGCCCCACCCACCACCCACCCCACCCACCCACCAACACCCCCCACCCACCACCACCCCCCCCACCCACCACCCCCCCCACCCACCACCCACCCACCACCCACCCCACCCACCCACCAACACCCCCCACCCACCACCACCCCCCCCACCCACCACCCCCCCAGAGTGAGATGCACTCTGGGACCTTCCTAACTACCTACCTGCCTTTGTATGACTGGTGATCACCCATTCTCTCTCTGACTGCATTTCCTTAACCTGAGGAGGTTACCACATCTAAAAACATGCTCTCCACGTAAGTCTCAGACTCCCTGGTGCACCTGAGTGCCTCAAGCCAATGTTCAAGCTCTGAAACCCAGAGCTCAAGTTGGTAAAACCTGTGGCACTTCCCACACATGTGGTCATGCAGACTGCATCTACGAATTTCCCACAGGACTGAGCTCCTCTGCCATAACTTTAGTTTAAAGACTCTTACATGTGTACGGTGGCACAGTGGTTAGCACTGCTGCCTTATAGTGCCAGGGACCTGGATTCAATTCCAGCCT
The DNA here is from genome assembly GCF_964213995.1 of Mustelus asterias. Classification (NCBI taxonomy): domain Eukaryota; kingdom Metazoa; phylum Chordata; class Chondrichthyes; order Carcharhiniformes; family Triakidae; genus Mustelus; species Mustelus asterias. The sequence goes on from NC_135808.1 coordinate 38,787,106, forward strand.
TGGGTCGCTGTCTGTGCGGAGTTTGCACATTCTCCCTGCGTCTGTGTGGGTTTCCTCCGGGTGCTCCGGTTTCCTCCCACAGTCCGAAGATGTGCAGGTTAGGTTGATTGGCCATACTAAATTGCCCATTAGTGTCAGGGGGATTAGCGGTGTAAATATGTGGGGCGAAGGGAATAGGGCCTGAGTGGGATAGTGGTTGGTGCAGACTCGATGGGCCAAATGGCCTTCTTCTGCACGGTAGGGATTCCATGAAATTTATGCCCAGTAGACATTTATTTAAAGTTCTTTCTTCTCAATAAAGTTGGAACTCTTACCTTAGCTTTAAAGTGGAGAAAACAAATTAGCCGCCACCTACCAAGTGTGTTGGCAGTACTCAGTTCTGCCCTGCTGCTCCCTCACAGGTTAGCTGTAACTTAACTCTTATTATCCAGATTCCTCAGTCATTTTGTATACATTGATTTTATATACTAGATCATTTCCCCTTTTTTCCAAATTCACATTGTGTCCAAATTCCATATTAAGCTCAGTTCCAGTTCTGCTATGAACCGAAAGATCATCCAGCTGGGAGATTAACTCTGTTTCTCACTTCACAGATGCTGCCAGACCTAGTTTTATTTAAGGGGACATTTCTCTTCACTGTGACAGTTCATACAGCGGCAAGAAATGATTATTCCTTGACCAGGAATCAAACCCAGGCCACAACAATGAAAAGGCCAAATTCTAACCACGAGAACACCAGCGAAATGAGGGTGGGGGGAGGGGCGAATTACTCCTTTGGAGTATTTCAAAAGCCACTTCAGAGTTTATTTAGACTAAAAATGCTGACTGAACTCAGCAGGCCTGGCAGCATCAAGAAAGAAATTAATGTGCCAAGCCTATTGAACTTTCTACAGAACTATATTTTAAATTCTTACTTTTATTGTAAATCCGAGCAGAGAGTGAACGCAGTCTTCCTTGACCAAAGACCTGAACAACTCCCGTCCACCACCACTCTTCTCTGCCTGGCAGAACTTGTTCTGTCAATAAATTCGAGGAGATTCAAGTGAGACGTTGCTTCACCTGAATGAATGTTTGGGACCTTGGACTGTGAGGAAGTCAAGGGGCAGGTGTTGCATGGGAAGGTGCCGGGGGGGGGGGGGGGGGATAGGGAGTTGTGCATTATGGAGGAGTGGACCATGATGTTGTGCTGACAGGGATGTGAGGGGAAAATGTGTTTAGGGGCAACAGCATGCTGAAGCATGTCTGAGTCAGGGTCAGGATGCAATTGTGGAAATTGTTCTGTATCCAATCTGTTTGCTGCTTTTATAATCACACACATGAGAAATGTCTCTGCTTTCTGGTGATATCACTGGAAAAGGCTTTTCCCTTTCTATTATCTCCTCATTTCCATAAATGTAACATCGAGCTGAACACTACCTGAGCTTCTGGTTTGCTGAATACTTGGAATGGGCCCAGCAGAGTCTGCGTGGCTGATGTTGCAGGTAATGACAACAGCTTTGCTTTGTCTGCCTTATTTAAACCTGTCATAATCTGCTACACCGCTATCAAATATCACCTCAATTTGCTTTGATACAAGAACGGATGTTGTCAGACCTGCTGAGTTTATCCAGCATTTTGTTTCTATTCCAGATTTCCAGTATTTTCCTTTTATTGTAAGAGTATTCTATTTCTACCTGACTACTGCTGTATATAGGTTGAAGACCCAGCTTCTCAACCTTCCCCTTGCTTGAGGTGTGGTAATCCTCAGGCTAAATTCCCACCAGACACTGCTTATGGTCATCTGGGACTATGGTGACTTTATAGGTTGACCATAACTTACCAGCTTTTGGACTCAATATTGCTGAATATGAAGCCCAACAGCACATATATTTTCCAAGTGCTACTCTCAAAATATAGAATCATAGAATGCTACAGTGCAGAAGGAGGCCATTTGGCCCATCGAGTCTGCACCAACCACAATCCCACCCAAACCCTATCCCCATAACCCCATGCATTTACCCTAGTTAGTCCCCCTGACTCTAAGGGGCAATTTAGCATGGCCAATCTACCACACATCTTTGGATTGTGGGAGGAAACCGGAGCATCCGGAAGAAATCCACGCAGACATGGGGAGAACATGCAAACTCCACACAGTGACCAAAGTCGGGAATCGAACCCGGATCCCTGGCACTGTAAAGCAGCAGTGCTAACCACTGTGCCATCGTGCCAGTGTTGTAACTGTACTGGAAGAGCTTGGTTAGGGAGCAGCAAGTTCTGGAGCACCAGTACTATTGCCGGAATGTTATCAGGGCCCATTCCCTTTGCAGTATCCAGTGCCTCCTGTTTCTTGATATCACGTGGAGTGAATCGAATTGGCTGGAGACTGGCATCTGAGATGCTGCGGACCACTGGAGGAGGCCAAGCTGGATCATTCACTTGGCATTTCTGGCTGAAGATTGCTGTGTGTGCTTCAGCCTTATCTTTTTCACTGATGTGCTGGTTCCTCCACCATTGAGGATGGTGATATTTGTGGAGCCTCCCCCTCCTCCAGTGAGTTTTTAAATTCTGGATGTGGAAGGACTGCAGAGCTTAGATCTGATCCGTTGATTGTGGGATCACTTATCTCGATCACTTGCTGTTTTTGCCATTTGGCATCGAGTAATCCTGTTTGGTAACTTCATCAGGTCGACCCCTCATTTTTAGATATGCCTGGTGCTGCTCCTGCACTCTCCACTGAACCACGGTTACATAAGGACATCAGAACTAGGAGCAGGAGTAGGCCATCTGGCACTTCGGGCCCGCTCTGCCATTCAGTGAGATCATGGCTGGTCTTTTTGTGGACTCAGCTCCACTTACCCGCCCGCTCACCATGACCCTTAATTCCTTTACTGTTCAAAAATGTATCTATCCTTGCCTTAAAAAACATTCAATGAGGTAGCCTCAACTGCTTCACTGGGCAGAGAATTCCACAGATTCACAACCCTTTGTGTGAAGAAGTTCCTGCTCAACTCAGTCCTAAATCTGCTTCCCCTTATTTTGAGACCATGCCCCTTAGTTCGAGTTTCATCTGCCAATGGAATCTGTTCCCTTCATAATCTTATATGTTTCTCTAAGGTCTCCACTCATTCCTCTGAATTCCAATGAGTATAGCCCCAGTCTACTCAGTCTCTCCTCATAAGCCAACCCGCTCAACTCCGGAATCAATCCAGTGAACCTCCTCTGCACCCTCTCCAGTGCCAGTATATCCCTTCGCAAGTAAGGAGACCAAAACAGTACACAGTACTCCAGGTGCACCAGCACCCTCTACATCTTTCCACCTTCAAAGATACAAGTATCACCATGTCCTCTGTGCCTGCTCACTACTTAAAACAATTGCTGGCCAGCCCCGCAACTCCCGCAATGCTGGCTCTCTGGGTTACCCCCACAGCCTGATTGCTGGCCCCCCCATGAATGCCCAGGCTAGCCTTAACACCCCACTGCAGCCCCAACTCCCGCACCCTCCCCCCACCCCGATGCCCAGCCCCGATCACTGGTCTCCCTCCCTCTGCTCAATCTCAAAATGCAGCGTGGCAGCGGGGGCCCCATCCTGGAGGGCCCGCCCCATCAGGTGCTGCCCCAATTAATCACCATCCTCTTGGTACTGCCTCATGCCTGGTACATGCCTGTATTGAGCCCCTTTTAAAAATATTCTCCACTGCTGTTCTATCCCTATTTTCATCAATATTCCTTCCACTTCCCTTCCAATATTTGGTGGGCCATAGAATGATTTCCTTTTATGTTCTGTAACCTGGCTGGAATCCAGGTTTCCGGAGACACCTGTTTGTTATATTGAAATATGCTAAGCAGAACAGCAGTGAATACTTGATAATTATTGATATATTTAAGCAGTCTTTGAAAACTGAACAAACTAATTCAATTGCAAAGTTAACCTGTTAAAATAAGAAAACACACACAGGACCCAGAAGATTTACAGAGCGCAGGCTACAAACTACTGATGGATCCTGGACAGTGAAAGAGAGAAAGAAACATTGTTAACAAGAGAATGAAAAACGAGGGAGTGGGAATGTAGGTAAAGAGAGGAGATAGAGAGAGATATAATGATAAAGAAGTTGCGAGATAGAGAATGCAGGATAGAGAGAGATAATAGATGCAGAAAGAAGTGGCAAATTCAGCAAGTGAGAGAGTTAGAGAGTAAGAGACAGGGAGAAAGAGTGAAAGATACAGAAAGAATGAGAATAATTAGGTGGGAGGTACATACCATCAGAAAAAGAGGACTAATAAGTTTTATGGTGATGTGCGATCTTACCCTTATTTTAAGGAATATGTGCTCTTCAGGACTTAGCCACCAGAAGAATTAGAATCTCTCCGCCCCTTCCTATTTATTCAGCCACTTTAAACACTTCTAAATATGGTCTTTTAACATTCTAGAACGGTGGGAACACAATGCTGGTCTATGCATCAATTCTCATCACTTAAATCTGTTTCAATAATTTATCATCTCTACATTTAGTGATACCACCCCGCCACCCCCCCCCCCCCCCCCCCCACCCGCCCTCCCCGACCATTTTAAATATCCTGATACCTTCTCAAGTCCAACTTGTTATTCTACCTAGTAACAAGTATAGCAAAGTCATTTTCAATATTTCTGTCATTTCACTGGCATTACCTGTGTCTTTATCTGGTGTATACTTTAATCAGTCTGCTCCTATCCTTATGTCCCTTCTGTTTAACTATCTGAACAGTACTTTCACACTCTTCCAAAATTTAAATGTAGAGTTCCTCTTTGTCTTAATTTCTTTACAAATCACTTGATTTTGCTTTTCCTCATCTTCTCCTTTATTGTCAATGTGTTTAGTTCATGTACTGGTTCATTAACCCTTATCCCTTTATTATTGTTAACTTGCTCTATTTTATCAGAAATCTATTGAGCCCCTTTTAAAATATTCCCCACTGTTATTCTATCCCTAATTTCATCAATATTCCTCTACTTCCCTTCCAATATTTGTCGGGCTGTAGAATGATTTCCTTTCATGTTCTGTAACCTGGCTGGAATCCACATTCCCCGAGACACCTGTGTGTTATATTGAAATATGCTCAGCAGAACAGCAGCAAATACTTGACCATTATTCCAATATTTAAGCAGACTTTGAAAACTGAACAAACTAATTCAGTTACAGAGTTAAACTATTAAGATGAGAAAACACACAAGGCTTATAAGATTTAAAGAGCACAGGGTACAAACCACTGATGGGACTTAGCACATCCAGGACAATAAAAGAGAGAGAAAGAGACACTGCTCACAAGAGGGTGAAAAATGAAGAAGTGGGAATGCAAGAGACTCAGATAGTGTGACAGAAAAGGTAAGAGATAGAGAATATTCGCTGTTCTGGGCTTGCCCACCAGAAGAATTAGTTTCTCTTTATCTCTCCTGTGTATTCCTTCAATCATCTTAGACACTTAAAAATATGGTCCCTTGACCCACTTTTGTGAAAGGGATACAAGACTCTATGATGCAATGAGTCTTCATAATTTAAATCTGTCAATTTCAGTATTATTTTGAATCTGTGCCACACCCCCATCCTAATCTAATTCAGTGTCCAGATCTGAAGGCATTGCTCTCAATAGGATCTTCCTTTGCCTTTTCTCTCAGATATGTGGGTGCAATTCATCCAGTTTCAATAATTTATTATCTCTCAGTTTAGTGATATCCCCTACTTCATTTTAAATGTCTTGATATCTGCTCCAGTCTACCTTGTTGGTCTACCTGGTAAAACTGAGGTAAAGTCAGTATCCAATATTTCTGTCAGAATGCTGTCATTATTTGTGAGTGATTTTAGTGGCTGAGTTAAGTGTCTGTCTCGATTCTGATTTATGTTTGTTATTGGTAGGTCTGTTTGATATTTTACCTTTTTATATTCCTTCCTAATTTAAATGTGAAGTTTCTCTTTACCTTCCTTATTTACTTTCTTCCCTCACCTTTTGTTTATCCTCATTCTCCGCTTTATCGTCATGTTCTTTAGTCTCTGCCTTTTAACATCTCCCATGATGACCATTCAATGAATATTACTCATTTCATGGCTTTTCTGACACAATTTCCTCAAATTCCCTTCCACCATTTGGTGCTCGGTAGAATGGCCTCTTTCATGTTTTGTGATCTGACTGGGATCAACTCTCCATGAGATCCCTGTGTGTGATCAGGAAATACACTTAGTGGATCAGCAGAAAATACTGGTAAATAATTCAAATATTTAAGATGACTTTGGAATCTGAACTGGCTCTGAGAAATAAGAAAACACACAAGGCTCAGAATATTTACAGAGTGGAACAAGAAATACATTCTGGAATTAGCTGTTTGGCCTTTTGAGCAAGATAGTGAAAAATGAAGGAGTGGTCATGTTGTTTATAAAGAGAGGAGAGAAGATAGAGAGGGACCATTAGGGTGGCACGGTGGCACAGTTGTTAGCACTGCTGCCTCACAGTTCCTGGGACCTGGGTTCAATTCCCAGCTTGGGTCACTGTCTGTATGGAGTTTGCACATTCTCCCTGTGTCTGTGTGGGTTTCCTCTGGGTGCTCCAGTTTCCTCCAACACTCCAAAGATGTGCAGGTTAGGTTGATTGGGCATGCTAAATTGCCCCTTAGTGTCCCGGGATGCATAGGTTAGAGGGATTTGCGTGGTAAATATGTGGAATCATTGGAATAGGGCCTGGATGGGATTGTTGTTGGTGCAGACTCGATGGGCTGAATGGCCTCCTTCTGCACTGTAGGGTTTCTATGGTTTCTCTATGAGGGACAGAGAGTGCGAGAAGATGAAGAAGATAGAGAATTCAAGGAAGAGAGAATGATCATAGATGCAAAAAGTGGGAGAATAAGGAAGTGAGAAACCTAAGAGAGAAAGAAAAAAAGTGAGCGGAAGAGACTGAAAAAGGGTGATAGATAATGAGGTGAGAGAGAGAGACACACACACAATGAGAGAGAGAGAAATAACAAGTTGCACAGAAATCAGGGTCCTCAATCTATCTTTAAGTAATATTCTCTCTTCTGCATTCATCCGTCAGAAGAAACAGTACCTATCTATTCTATATATGACTTTAAACATCTCTGTCACTTCAAAACACCGCCCTTTAACCTGCTACAGTGCAGAGAATACAAGGCTAGTCTATACAATGAGTCCTCATAATTTAACCCTTTTAATTTCAGTATTATTCTGGTGAATCTGAGTTGCACATACGAAATATCCATACTCTCAGTTTTATCCTCTTTAACTTTACATTTCCATTTTCTATTTTAAATCTCTCACTATCCTTTTATCAGTTCTTCTAATATTTTATCCACCTTTAAATCTACCTGGTCAAACTTGAAGCAAAGTCATTTTCCAATATTTCTGTCATTTCATTGGCATTACTTGTGTCTTTATTTGGTGATTACTTTAATCAGCCTGTCCCTATGCTGATAGACCTTTTGTTATTTAACTGTCTAGACAATACTTTACTATTCCTTTCACATTCTTCCAGTATTTAAATATTAAGTTCCTCTTTGTCTTCCTAATATATTTACCTTCTTTCCAAATCACTTGATTTTGCTGTTGCTTGTCCTCTCCTTTATTGTCAATGTGTTTGGTTCATGTTCTTTAATTTAACTTTAAGCCTTAATTCTTTATTTGATCATTGGATTTCATTATTGTTAACTTGCTTTTTTTTAATAAGTCTATTGATCCCCTTTTGAAATATTCTCCACTGTTGTTCTATTCCTATTTTCATCAATATTCCCTCTAATTTCCTTCCTATAATTGGTAGGCTGTAAAAAGACATTTTTTCATGTTCTGTAACCTAGCTGGAATCTACATTTCCCCTAGACATTTATGTGCTAAATTACAATATGCTCAGCGGCTCAGGAGCATTTGACTACCAAATATTTAAGATTTTTTGAAAACTGAACAAACTAATTCAGTTACAGAGTAAACCTGCTAAAATAGGAAAACACACAAAATCCAGGTTTACGCAGTTAAGACATATGAACACAAGTATGCAAAAAAAAGCTAGATTTGGCCTTTCAGCCATTCGAGCCTGTGCTGCTATTCAATACGATATTGGCTGATCTAGTTCTTTAATTCAATTTTCCCAAACTATCCCTATATCTCTCAATAAATTTGGCATCTAAAAATCAATCACACCCTTCTTGAATATAGTCAATGTCTAACCATCCACTAACCTCAGGGAGAGAGAATTCTAAAAATTCAATGTCTTTTGAGTGAAGATCATTTCTTCTCATCCTAGTCCTAAATGACTGACACTGCATATGAGAGGATGTCCCGGAGCTCCACATAGCAGCAAAAGATATTTCCAAAATTTCTGACATCACAAAACAGGGTGGAATTGCGGGTGCTGAGGAGGATGTAAAGAGTCCTCAAGACCATTTAGACAAATTAAGTGAGTGGACAAATAGATGGCAGATGCAATATAATGTGGATAAATGTGAAGTTATCCACTTCAGTAGGAAACACACAACAGCAGAGCATCATTTGTGATTCAGTTGTGAAATGTTGGTGAACAAAGGCAGGTTAAAGTCCAACAGGTTTATTTGGTAGCACAAGATTTTGGAGTGTTGCTCCTTCTTCAGGTGAGTGAAGAGTTGTGAGTTGACACAACACTTCACTCACCTGAAGAAGGAGCAACACTCCGAAAGCTTGTACTACCAAATAAACCTGTTGGACTTTAACCTGGTGTTGTGAGGCTTCTTACTGTGCTTACCCCAGTCCAACACCAGCATCTCCACATCATGGTGTACAAAGGGACATGGGTGCCCTTGTAAACCAAACATGTATGTGCAGCAAGCAGTTAGGAAGGCAAATGGTTTGTTGGCATCTATTGCAAGAGGATTTGAGTACAGCGGCAATGATATTGTACAGCTGGACAGCGCGTTGGTGGGACCACACCACAGAGTATTGTGTGCAGCTTTGGTCTCCCTACCTAAGAACGGTTAGACCTTCCATTAAGAAAGTGCAGTGAAGTTTTGCCCAGATTCCTGGGATTGTCATATGAAGAGAAAGTGGATCGACCAGGTCTGTGTTCACTGGAGTTTAGAAGACTGAGAGGGGATTTCATTGAAACATATAAAATTCTGACAGAGCTTGACAGACTGGATACTGGGATTATGTTTCTGCCATAGATAGGGTAGGTATTGTGTGCAGTTCTAGAATCCACATCATAGGAGGGATGTGATAGCACTGGAAAGGGTGCAGAGGAGATTTACCAGGACGTTGCCTGGGCTGGAGAGTTTTAGCTTTGAAGAAAGATTAGATAGACTGGGTTTGTTTTCCTTGTAAGAGTTTTAACAACACCAGGTTAAAGTCCAACAGGTTTATTTGGTAGCAAATGTCATTAGCTTTCGGAGCGTTGCTCCTTCGTCAGATGGAGTGGATATCTGCTCTCAAACAGGGCATACAGAGACCAAAAATCACAGTAACTTTGTCTCTGTATGCCCTGTTTGAGAGCAGATATCCACTCCATCTGACGAAGGAGCAGCGCTCCGAAAGCTAATGGCATTTGCTACCAAATAAACCTGTTGGACTTTAACCTGGTGTTATTAAAACTCTTACTGTGTTTACCCCAGTCCATCGCAGGCATCTCCACATCATTGTTTTCCTTGGAGCAGAGGAGAAGGAGGAGGGATATGATTGAGACATATAAAATTATGAGGGCCATAGATAGAGTAGACAGGAAGAAACTTTTCCCCTTAGAGGAGGGATCAATGACCAGGGAGCATAAATTTAAGGTAAGGGGCAGGAGGTTTAGAGGGGATGTGAGGAAAATCTTTTTCACGCAAAGGGTGGTGGGAGTCTGGAACTCACTGCCTGAAAGGGTGGTGGAGGCAGAGACCCTCATAACATTTAAGAAGTATTTAGATGTGTACTTGTTATTGCCAATGCATACAAGGTTATAGGGCAAGTGCTGGGAAAAGGGGTTAGAATAGTTAGGAGGTTGTTTTTGCCTGGCGCAGATGCAAATGGCCTTTTCGGTGCTGTAAATCTTTGACTGAGATGAGGAGAAATCTCTTCACCATTGCAGTTCTATCCTTGTTTTCATTGATACTCCCTCAAGTTCCCTTCAAATATTTGGTGGGCCATAGAATAATTTCTTTCCGTTTTCTGTAACCTGGCTAGAATCCACATTCCCAGAGACACCTTTGTGTTATCTTGAAATACGCTCAGCAGAACAGCAACAAATATTTGACAATTATTCAAATCAATTAAATGTATTTATTAGTGTGACAAGTAGGCTGACATTAACACCGCAATGAAGTTACTGTGAAAATATTTAAGCACTCTTTGAAAACTGAACAAACTAGTTCAGTTATAGTTAACCTGTTAAAATAAGAAAACACACAAGGCTCAGAAGATTTACGGAGCACAGGCTGCAAACAACTGATGAAGCCTGACACATCCAGGACAGTGAAAGCGAGAGAAAGAGACATTTTTAACAAGAGGATGAAAAATGAGGAAGTGGGAATGTAGGTATATAAAGAGAAGAGATAGAGAGACAGTGAAGTGAAAGGGAGAAAGCCTGAGAGAAAAGTAAGTGGTAGAGTGTGAGGATGTGACAGAGAGACGCAGAGAGAGACACAGACAGACAATAAGGTCAGAGAGACACAATCAGGAGGAGAGAAATAACAAGTGATACAGAGATGAGAGGCTTCGCTGTAAATTTAAGGGATATTCACTCTTCTGCACTCGCTCATCAGAAGAATTAGTTTCTCCTATTAGTTTCGCTTACTATCTATAGCTTCAAAAATCTTAGGCACTCCAAAATAGGGTCCCCATACCAGCTATAATGAAGGGAATACAAAACTGGTCTGTGAGTCAGTTGCAAAATTCCCAATCAGAAAAAAATCGTTCCTCCACGTTATGTTGGTCCATTCCCTCCTTTTCCTCTTTCAGAGCTGCTTCACGTCCTGTAAGGACTGAAAACCAAGTGAGATGGTGAGTGAAGGAGCAGAATTTATAATAATTACATTGCCTAATATCCACACTAATGTTCAGGCAGTCTGACTATCCTGTGGGGAATCAGGTGTGGAAATGCCCCTTATGCTGTGTGAGAAGAGACAGCTGAGAGACCTGTTTACTCGGTGCTTTGTGCTGAGCTGTTTGATTGGAGCTGTGTGTTGGATATTGAGTGTGTTTATTGGAAGCATTTCCCTTCTGATTTACAGGCTGAGTTTTGTTGATGGGTCATTACTGAATATGAGAAGGTGAAGTGTAATTATCTGGGAGGGACAGAGACACATTTATTGAAATGTATTTTAATGCCTTCTTTAAAGATTTTACCTGAAGGCCTCGGCCTTTCCCAGAAGCCTGGGCTTGGATTTGACAGTTTTGCTCAGTGCTGTGTCTGATAGCTGAATTTGGGATGTGCAGTCTGAGTGAGTGCAGTGTATCTAATTTCCCAGGATAAACCAGAACCCTTCAATCAGCTACACTGAAGCAATATTTTCCTTAGCTTCTAGCACTTCCTGCCCAGTGGGTTTTCTTCAAAAGATTTTAGAACAAGGTGAGAAATTTCAAAATCTCCATTGAATTAACATTTCTCCTCGGTGTTTGTTAAACATATCTAAAGATAAAACTGATCTTCACCAGCACAACACAAGCTCATAATGCATTGATAATCCATTTTACATTCTGCCTGGCTGTCTTTTCCATTGCCCTCATGGTGACTGGGAAGTTGGGGGTCTGGGTGGAGAAATGAAAGTAGCCACGTAGTCCGCTCCTGGTCACTGTTCAATGTCCCTGCTGGAAACAGAGAATGTGTAACAGTTAAGAGGGAAAAAAGAAAGGACTTGCATCTGATCCCCACATAGGGGAGTAGCAGACTGGCACTCACTGTGGAACAGTTTCTAACTGAGGAATCAGCCCCTCCAGTAAAGGAAGAGGCGAAGTTGGAGGAAATCATGTTTCATTTTCCTGTTTTACAGAAGGATTGCACCTTACTACACCAGAGAAAATACAGAGAGGATAGACACAGCAGATAGTTCCTGACCATCACCCAAGAAACAACTGCACAAATGTGGGAAAATATCCAGTCTCTTCACAGCATTGCTCAACACAGAGAAGGTTGGGCAGTAAAACTATCATCTGGAAATCGGTCAGGTCAGGAGAGCTTTGACATATCATCAGATCTGAAACTGGTCAGTGGTGTGGAACCTTCCATCAGAACCAATCTTTTCGAAGCTTCGGCTGTGGGTGTTCAGTCAGGGTGCGGCTGGAAAGAAGTGTGAGTGGTTTCCAAGTGTGGTGAGAGCTTCAATCATTCATCGAGCCTCATGAACCACTGACTCATTCCTACAGGTGAGAGGCTAGTGAAGTGTGAGCTGTGTGAGGAGGGCTCCACATGCTCCTAGCATGCAAGGTGTCTCTGTAACAAAGGAGAAAATGTTGGAAAATCTCAGCAGGTCTGGCAGCATCTGTAAGGAGAGAAAAGAGCTGACGATCCTTTGTTAAAGCTCAAAGGGGCAGCCAAGTGGAAGGGACAAAATTGAAGTGTGAAGTTTCTGATAAAGCTTTGTGACATCTTTGGGCCACCTGATACACCAGCAAATTGACATGGGGAAGAAACCCTTCACATGTGACGTTTGTGAGGTGACTTTCAGCAATTCCTCCAATCTCCTGAGACACCAGAGGATTCACAGAGGAGTGAAGCCATTCAAATGTAAGGTGTGCAACAAATCATTCTCGCGGGTCATCGAACTTTCTTGACCATCAACGGATTCACACAGGAGAGAAACCTTTCACGTGCGAGGTGTGTGAGAAATCATTCACACAGTCATCAAGCTTCCGCACACACCAACGCATTCACACTGGGGAGAAACCATTCACGTGCGAGGTGTGTGAGAAATCATTCACACAGTCATCAAATCTTTGTGTCCACCAACGCATTCACATAGGGCAGAAAATGTTCACATGTGAGGTGTGTGACAAATCATTCTTGCAATTTCAGACTGTTTGTGCACACCACCACATTCGCAAAGGGGAGAAGCCATTCAAATGTGAGGTGTGTGGCAAAGCCTTCAGGCAGTTATCAAAGCTGATCGTCCATCAGCGGATCCACACGGGGGAGAAACCCTTCACATGTGAAGTGTGTGACAAATCGTTCTCAGTCCTCAAACCTTTGCAGTCACCAACGGATCCACACAGGGGAGAAACCTTTCATGTGCGAAATGTGTAACAAAACATTCTCTCAGTCTTCGAGCCTCCGCACACACCAACGCATTCACACTGGGGAGAAGACATTCACTTGTGTGGTGTGTGACAAATCATTCTCGCGGTCATCAGAGCTCTGAGTCCACCTTCATATTCTCACTGGGGAGAGACCATTTAAATGTGAGGCGTGTGACAAAGCCTTCAGACAATTATCAAGTCTCCTGTTCCATCAGAGGATCCAAATGGGAGAAACTAGTCATGTGTGACGTGACAAGTCATTCTCGCAGTCATCAAGTCTCTGCAGAAACCAATACATTCACACAAGGAAGAAACCATTCATGCAGAAGGTGCGTCAGAAACCATTCTCCGTCTCAAACCCTTCAACACCGACACCACATTCACCTAGAAGTAACAGTTCAAGTGTGTTATCTGACAAAGAATTCACAAAGTTTTCAAAGCTTCTAGTCCATCAGACAGTCCATACATTGGAAAAACCATTGAAGTATGAGGTGTGCAACAAATCATTCTTACAGTCATCTAAACTCTTATTCCATCACAGGAGCCACACAACGCCACACAGTAACCATTCGAGCCTGAAGTTTGTGATAAAGCTTTCTTGAGTCTGATTTGAGAGTGAGAGTTCTGTCAGAAATCCTTCACACAGTTGTTAGACCTCCTGAAACATCACTGAACCCAGATGAGAACTATCTAACCGAGTTTTGAGTGTGATTCTCTACACAAGCTCACTACAGAGGATGTTCGGTGGTATTGGGACACAGAACAAGAAACAGCTTTCACTCACATCAACTAGTGACGAAAACATCACTGCTGAGGGACTGTGGTGTCAATGATGAAGTCACCCTGCAGTGAGATTTCAGTGAAACATGACTTGGAACACATGGTGGGATCAGCGCACGCACAGGAGAAAGAGGCAGCGGAAAGAAGGAGTCATTTTCTGCTAGCTCTTCTGTCTTGGGGAGGTTGGAATTAGTTTTGAAATAAAGGAGTCTGTTTTTATTAAAATAAACTAGTTATCCTGATTGAGTTAATAATAGGTCAAGGAATTTCACACCATCTAATTGATGCAGCTTTTATTCCCTGGTTCAATTCCCAGGGCAATGCCATGACCAATTAAGTTGACTTTCCTAGTTTGAATTTGAACACATTTGGCAATTTTTATTTGTTCATTTATAGGATGTGGGCATCACTGGCTGGACTAGCATTTGTTGCCTTGAATTCAGTGACTTGTTTGGCTATTTCTGAGGGCATTTTAAGAGTCAATCACATCGCTGTGAATCTGGAGTCACATGTAGGTCAAACCAGGTAAGGACGGCAGATTTTCTCCCCTAAACCATCAGCAATGGTTTCATGACTTTTAATTCCAGATTTTTATTCAATTCAAATTTTACCATCTGCCATGGTCCCCAGAACATTATCCTGGGCCTCTGGGTTACCAGTCCAGTGACAATATCAGTACACCACTGCCTCCATGCTGCAATCTACATGGCAACGCCTCCACCAATCATGTTCACTTCCCAACCAATCAGCTGTCCTGATAAGTGCAAGACAAAATGCTTTGGTAGCACGTGTCTTTTTAAGCAATACTCAAGTTCTGTACTACCAAATGACCAATTAATAAGTTACAGGAGCATAGCATTTAGGAGCAGTGGGCCATTCAGCCCTTTAAGCCTGCTCTGCCATTCAATAAGATCATTAATTTCTTGTCTGCCCTCCATAACCCTAGATTACCTGGTCCATCTGTCTAGCTCAGCCATAAATAAATTCAGTGACCAAGCCATTGCTTTCTGGGAGCAATATGTCCACAGACAGCAACCTGCTGGGAGAAAACAATCCCGTTATTGGTCTTAAAAGGGAGACCTTTAATTCTTAACCTGTCTCTTCATTCTAGACTCCCCACAAGAAGAAACATAATCTTGCTATCCATCATATCAGGTCCCCTCAGGATCTTATATATTTCAATAAGATCACTCTCATTACAAAGATGTGCATGTTACGCTGATTGGCCACGCTAAATTGCCCCTTAATGTCAGGGGGATTAGCAGATAAATATGTGGGGTTGTGGGGGTTGGGTCAGAGTGGGATTGTTGTTGATGTGGGCTCCAGGGGCTGAATGGCCTCCTTCTGCCCTGTAGGGAGTCTATGATTCATTCTTCTAAACTCCGATGGGCCCAATCTTCATAGGATAAGCTCTTCATCCCAGGAATAATTCTAATGAACTTTCTCTGAACTGCTTTGAACACAACTATGCCTATTTTTTTAAAATAGGGAGACCAAAACCATACCTAATATTCTAGATGTGATCTCACCAAGGCTCTGTACAGCACAGTAAAACATCCTACTTTTATATTCCATTCCTTTTTTAATAAACACCAACATTCCGTTTGCCTCCCTAATTACTTGCTGTACCTTCACACTAACGTTCTGTGAGAGAATACAGAACTGAGTTCTGTAATCTTGCTCCATTTCAATACTGTGCTGTTTTGTGTTTCCCACATTATACTCCATCTGCCAAATGTTTGCCCACTCACTTAACCTGTCACTATTACCTTGCAGACTCTCCAACTCCTCTTCAGAACTTAATTTCCTATCTTGGTGTCATCAACAAAATAAGCTGCAATATATTCGGCCCTTTCATCCAAGTTATAGTTACAAATTGTGAATATTTGGGGCCCCAGCACTGATTCCTGTGACACTCCACTAGTTGCAGCTTACCAGTCTGAAAGACCTTCTTGTTATCAACAACTTGTGTAATTGATGATTTCTGACTGATGTATTTTTGATTTCTCCATATAATAATCCAACAACAGGAATTATTAATTGATTTTGAGTAATGTATATTTCAAACTCTCAATTTTGCAAGTACAAGCATTTTTCAGTTACGGTTTGAGGCAAGAAAACCCCATGTGATGGGAACATCAAGACGCCGAGGCCTCCAGTCTTAACAAAAAAAGCTTTATTCAAAATCAGGTTCAACCTGGTAAAGAATTTGTGCTTATTTCTGGGAGCTACATTGCTGCCCTTTTGAACTGGGTCTCATCAACTGGGAGGCGTAATTAAAAATCAATTAAATCAGCTCAGTGACAGGCAGGACCATTGGCCCGGCCAATCTAGCCTCATAATCACTGAGGTCAGAATCAGAAAAGAATAGAAATGCAAAAGCTTACAAAATCAAAAGGATTTCAGGAGTAAAGGTTGAAGTCTTAAGAAGGCACAAAAGACATTTAAATAAATTTATCTCCAGGTATTAAACTGATTTGCTATGGTGCTGGATTAACAAACCAGAGATTGAAAGTTCAAATTCAACCACGGAAAGTTACGTACATAGAATTACAATGCAGAAACAGGCCATTCAGCCCAATTGGCCCATGCTGGCGTTTATAAATCTCACCCTATCTCCGTATCCTTTCTCTCTCAGGTGTAGTTTTACCCAGAAGGTATCAATTCTGTTTATCTCAGCCATTCCATGGAGCAAAATGAATTAAAAAATGAAATTTGCAGAATAAAATAAAAATAAAAACATGAATGTTTTCAGATTGTCTGAAAAGTCCCAATCTAGTCCTTCAGCGAAGGATCCTGCTACAATTACCTGAGTGGCACAGGATGTCACGCTGACTCTCGGGTGGCTTAGGGATCCCTCATTCCTCACCAGATATATCGGTCAGCTTCGCATCCCTCACCTGCTGATTGCCTAATCAGTCCCTCTGTCTGACCTCGCCTGACCCCAAGTTCCTTCCTAGCTTTATCATAGGCCTCCAATCAAAGCGGACCGAGTGGTGGGAGGGTCACTGCAGATCCGAATCACTCAGGAATACCAAGGATTTTCAAACAGTAGATTATTGAGATCTTGACAAATGAGCCTTACAGATTTGGTGGAGTTTTTTGAGGAAGTGACAAAAACGGTTGATGAAGGAAGGGCCGTGGATGTCGTCTATATGGATTTCAGTAAGGCATTTGACAAAGTCCCACATGGCAGGTTGGTTAAGAAGGTTAAGGCTCATGGGATACAAGGAAAAGTGGCTAGATGGGTGGAGAACTGGCTTGGCCATAGGAGACAGAGGGTAGTGGTCGAAGGGTCTTTTTCCGGCTGGAGGTCTGTGACCAGTGGTGTTCCGCAGGGCTCTGTACTGGGGCCTCTGCTATTTGTGATATATATAAATGATTGGAAGAAGGTGTAACTGGTGTAATCAGCAAGTTTGCGGATGACACGAAGATGGCTGGACTTGCGGACAGCGAAGAGCATTGTCGGGCAATACAGCAGGATATAGATAGGCTGGAAAATTGGGCGGAGAGGTGGCAGATGGAGTTTAATCCGGATAAATGCGAAGTGATGCATTTTGGAAGAAATAATGTAGGGAGGAGTTATACAATAAATGGCAGCGTTATCAGGAGTATAGAAACACAGAGGGACCTAGGTGTGCAAGTCCACAAATCCTTGAAGGTGGCAACACAGGTGGAGAAGGTGGTGAAGAAGGCATATGGTATGCTTGCCTTTATAGGACAGGGTATAGAGTATAAAAGCTGGAGTCTGATGATGCAGCTGTATAGAACGCTGGTTAGGCCACATTTGGAGTACTGCGTCCAGTTCTGGTCGCCGCACTACCAGAAGGACGTGGAGGAGTTAGAGAGAGTGCAGAGAAGGTTTACCAGGATGTTGCCTGGTATGGAGGGTCTTAGCTATGAGGAGAGATTGGGTAAACTGGGGTTGTTCTCCCTGGAAAGACGGAGAATGAGGGGAGATCTAATAGAGGTGTACAAGATTATGAAGGGGATAGATAGAGTGAACAGTGGGAAGCTTTTTCCCAGGTCGGAGGTGACGATCACGAGGGGTCACGGGCTCAAGGTGAGAGGAGCGAAGTATAACTCAGATATCAGAGGGATGTTTTTTACACAGAGGGTGGTGGGGGCCTGGAATGCGCTGCCAAGTAGGGTGGTGGAGGCAGGCACGCTGACATCGTTTAAGACTTACCTGGATAGTCACATGAGCAGCCTGGGAATGGAGGGATACAAACGATTGGTCTAGTTGGACCAAGGAGCGGCACAGGCTTGGAGGGCCGAAGGGCCTGTTTCCTGTGTTGTACTGTTCTTTGTTCTTTGTTCTCTTTGAGGTGCAGTGGTTAGTTTCCCTGTTTCTGAGCCAGAAGCTCTGGGTTCAAGTCTCACAGTAAGACCCCAGTCCAACGCCAGCTTCTCTACTTCAAGTCTCACCCCAGGACTTCATGGACAAGGAAGGTGTTTTCATAACACAGCCAAACATGTTGGAAATGAACTTGTAAATCCTTCCAGCACACACCAATGGCAGTCGGTAAGAGTGGGAGAGATTCCTGGTCAGCCATGTGATTGAAAGAAATTGGAGCCTCTACCTTCATTATCCATAGCTCCAGGCTACAACATGCTGTAAAAGTGAGACTCCCTGGGAGGCCTGTTGGCTCAGTTGGCTGGATGGCTGGAGTGGATCAGATTGGTGCCAACAACACAAGGTTCAATCCTTGTTGCAGCTGGGTTGGATTTAGGATCTTCCTCCTTGCCATTCCTGTGGTGGAGCTCGTGGCAATGTGGGTCAGACCTGTCTTTGGGCAGAGAACTCAAGAAGTTGGTTGTTCTGGATGTGACTCTATTTCAGTCAGTGGAGTTTAGGATGTTTGGGTTTTTTGCTCTGTATGGGGATCCTCTATCAGTACTGAGTCTGTTGGTTGTTCCTCACTCCTGGAGTCCATCACCTTCCTCCATCAGTTTTACTTCTGACACAAGGGACTTTACCATCTTTCACAGCTTCAGGAACCCAGTCATAAAAACAACACTGACACCTGCAGCTCGAACTAGTTACCACTTTAAATCAAATCAAACTTTCAGGCTGCCAGTTTGCAGGGAAAGCATTCTGGACTTAACCCTTTAGAAACTGAATCTAATGCAACAGAAATACTATAAGTTATCAGCCGTGTCTTAGTTAGCACTCTCATCTCTCAGAGTCAGAAAGTTGTGGGTTCATGTCTCACCCCAGAGTCTTAAACATTGAGGCTGACACTCCAGTGCAGTACTCAGGGAGTGCTGCACTGTTAGAGGTATCATCTTTCAGATCAGTTAAACCAAGGCCCCATCTGCCCTTGCATGTGAATGTAAAGCAACACTACATTGTAGAAGGACAGGGGAACTATCCTTCATTTTCTGGTCAATATGGGTCCTGCAATCAATGTCACAAAAACAGACTATCTGGTCACAATCACATTGCTGTTTGTGGGAGCTTGTTGTGCACAAATTGACTGATGTGGAGATGCCGGCGTTGGACTGGGGTAAACACAGTAAGGAGTCTAACACCACCAGGTTAAAGTCCAACAGGTTTATTTGGTAGCAAAAGCCACTAGCTTGCAGAGCGCAGCTCCTTCGTCAGGTTCTCCCACTCACCTGACGAATGAGCAGCGCTCCGAAAGCTAGTGGCGTTTGCCACCAAATAAACCCATTGGACTTTAACCTGATGTTGTTAGACTCTTTACTGTGTTTACACAAATTGACTGCCATGTTTCCTACATTACAACAGTGACTATACTTCAAAAAGCACATCATTGGCTGTAAAGTGCTATTAGATATTCTATGTTTGTGAAAGATGAAAAATAAATGCAAGTCTTTCTTTCTTAGGGAAACATTCTGCTTCCTGTGAACTAGAAATTCTAAACCCATTGATGGAGAAAGTATACCAGCCCAATTACTGTGTATATGACTCTTACTGTAGGCTTCTGGGTGTTTCAGTGAATAGAAGCACACCTTATTGATAAATTAGGTAATTGGGGTTAAGCAAAAAAAAAAGAATTTATCGTGAGTTACACATCTATACAGAAGATTGATTAAACAGCAGACAAGCAATGACACAATCTTCAGATTACACAAAATTTAAAGCATTTGAAAAGATCTTTCCCAGATTATGAAATAAATCTTGGAAGAGTGTAAGGTGAACATATCACACCACTATTACATTGAAGTATGATGGGCTGTCACCCCCACTCTCTCACCATACTCAGGATACTCATCCTCCCAGACAGGAGAGTACAAACATCATCCATGGTGTTAGTCAAACACCCATCACCTGAAGAGGATCTGTCTATGATACATATCACCAACTAAAGCGGGATCAGATTCTAACTCCCCACCCCCCCCTTTAGAATTGGCTCACTTTACTAACACACACCACACACACATCTAATTCCCAACTTGCTCTCTGATCCTCCATTCACCACAATGCTTCTGAAGCCATCAATCTGGTTTAATCACTCCCTCATAATCCAACTTCTATGTATGAGATTTCAAAATGGTTATTTGTCACATGGTTACTTGTTCTGTTCCCACAACAACTTCAGAAAGTGTTTTCAGAGAGTGCAGAGTTTTAGCTGATCTAACATTGGACGGCTAAACCAGTCCATAGAATCATGACCATATGCTCAAATCTTCACCTCTTTGGACTTGACAAGGAGGGCAATCAACTGAGAAGGAAAAGAATAATGGTAATTTTGGAGACTTGGATCTACCTTCCAAGTCATATCGTGGATTGTATTCTATATTCCAAAATTAGGGATGGGGGCCTCGCCTCCCAAAATTGGAAACTGAAATTCCTATTGCCATTTTTAAGAAATTAAGAACTTTTAAATCTATCAAGGATTCAGTTGTTTTAGCATCCTTTCAATTCAGTGGAATTCATCTAGATTTTAAATGCAGCCAGCTGAGGAGTCTCTGGGTCATCAAGGAAGTAGAAGATTTGGATCCTTGTAATGCCATCAACAAGATCCGAAGAAATTGACGAGGATTCAAGTTTAAACTGGCGCTGTTTAGAGGCTTGAAATTGGTCAAAACTCAAGTACCAAGGCATTGGAGTATCCTACTTACTTGACGACCCAGTGTCTAATCACTGGCTGCGGTTTAACTGTTTTAAAGTGCCGAATTTTATTAATGCACTCTTAAACAGAAGTAACGCGTATCCTACAAGAAATTTCTTAGCAATGGGAAAATCAGCAGGCAATACACTCTGCTGAAGATGTAACACCGTTAATGAAATAGGGCATATTTAAGGTTGCTGTCCTTTCGCGAAAAATGCAAGAATTTTCCGACATAACAAAATATTACATCTGTCAAAAGACTTTGCGTTAAAACATAAAGATTTTTTGGAACCCCAGATTAAAATGAAGAACAATCACCTGTATAAACCTGACCACTTAATTTGCAACGGTAGCAACGTTTGAATTGAAGATAATAATGTTTTCCTTGAACGAGCTTGGGATGAGAAAGTTAGAAGTATGAACATTTGTTGGAAGAAATTACAAACTTAACAAGTGGCTCAAATGTTAAGTTCTTCGGTTTCGTCGTTGGTGCCGGGGTAAGTGGCACAGACAAAACGATAATTTGATGAAATTCCTCCAAATTAAGAACTTCAAAAATTTTGCAGAACAAACCACCCAGCCAAAGCTTTCACAAACTATAAGACTTTAAAAAAATTTTATGGACAATAGATTTTGCCCTAATGTTTAACAACTTTTAATCATTATGCATGTTTTGTCACATAATTTTTATTTTATATTTTATTTCTTTTTTTTTAGATAAAATTTCTTTGTTAACTTTTTTAAAATAATTGCAATAGTTGCTGAGCTCAGAAGCAGTAGTGGTCTGGAGATACTCCCATTGAAACACGAAAGTGCCATCTCACTCTCAAACTCTCATACGAGCAGTTGGGAGAGACCCTGAGTGAGATATTGCCATATCAAGTATGTGTATTTGGGAATTTGGATCACAGTAGGTGCAGAGGAGAACGAGTTGATTTTTGCTTTTTAATCTTCAGAGAGTGGTCTTGCCCAGCTGCAGGATTAGATGCTACAAGGGAGAGAGCCAATTGGTCAGTAGTTGTTTTTCTCAAATTTAAAGCTATATTAAGAAAAAGAGTTCTGGCTTTTTAAAAAAATAACTTACATCATTTTCTAATTGGCATAAATTTAACATAAAAGTCTTTAAACTAAAGTTGTGGCAGGGGAGCTCAGTCTGTGTGTTGCACCGCCAGTAACATGTGGGAATTTATAGACGCCTCTTGCAGCCTAGATGACCACGTGAGCGGAAAGTGCCACAGATTTGACCAACTCTGAGTTTCAGAGCTTGAAGTTCAGCTCGAGGAACTGAGATGCATCTGGGAGACTGAGAGTTATGTGGAGAGCACATTTTTAGACATGGTCACTCCGCAGCTTAAGGAAATGCAGTCAGGGAGGGAATGGCCGATCACCTGTCAGAAGAAGGGGGCTGGAAGGTTGTCAGGAAAACCCAGAGGGCATCTCACTCATGAACCATTTTTTTGTGAAAGCAACGGTTCCTCTGGGGAGTTCAGCCAGTGCCAAGTTCACAGCACTGTGAGTGGCTCAGCTGCATAAAGGGGAAGGAGTAAGAGTGCAACAGCAATAGTGGTAGGAGACTCAACAATGAGGGATGCAGAGAGGCACTTCTATGGCCATGGATGAGTGTCCAGGATGAAGTTTTGTTTCCCTGGCACCAGAGTCAAGGACATCACTGTGGCTATAGGGTATTCTGAAGGAGAAGGGTGAACAGACAGAGGTCAGGGTTCACATTGGTATCAATGATATATGTAGAAAGAGGGATGAGGTCCTGCAACAGGAATTTAGGGAGATAGGTAGCAGATTAAAAGCAGGACCTCAAACGTTGTAATCTCTGGATTACTCCCAGTGCTACGTGTCAGTGAGTATAGGAATAGGAGGATAGAGCAGATCAATGGGTGGCTAGAGGGATAGTGCAGGGGGGAGAGTTTTGGTTTCCTGATCACTGGAATTGTTTCAGGGGAAGGTGGGACCTGCATAAATCCGACAGGTTGCACCTGAACTGAAATGGGTTCAACATCCTCGCAAGGAGTATTGCTAGTGCTGTTGGTGTGGTTTAAACTAATTTGGCAGGAAGATAGGATACAAAGTGGAGGTACAGTAGTGGGTGATAAGCAGCTGGATATAGAAGAAAAACCAAGTCAGTCTGGAAGACAGCGCAAAGAGAGACATGTTACGGCACAAGGGAATATGGCAAGGCTGGATGGCATTTATTTTAATGTAATGAGTCTTACGGGTAAGGTTGATGAACTTAGGGCATTGATTAGTACATGGGAGTATAAACATAGAACAAAGAACAATACAGCACAGGAACAGGCCCTTCGGTCCTCCAAGCCCGCGCCACTCCCTGGTCCAAACTAGACCATTCTTTTGTATCCCTCCATTCCCACTCTGTTCATGTGGCTATCTAGATGAGTCTTAAATGTTCCCAGTGTGTCCGCCTCCACCACCTTGCCCGGCAGCGCATTCCAGGCCCCCACCACCCTCTGTGTAAAATACATCCTTCTGATATCCGTGTTAAACCTCCCCCCTTGAATCTATGACCCCTCGTGAACGTCACCACCGACCTGGGAAAAAGCTTCCCACCATTCACCCTATCTATGCCCTTCATAATTTTATTAGGTCACCCCTCATCCTCCGTCTTTCCAGTGAGAACAACCCCAGTTTACCCAATCTCTCCTCATAACTAAGCCCTTCCATACCAGGCAACATCCTGGTAAACCTCCTCTGCACTCTCTCTAAAGCCTCCACGTCCTTCTGGTAGTGTGGCGACCAGAACTGGGCACAGTATTCCAAATGCGGCCGAACCAACGTTCTATACAACTGCAACATCAGACCCCAACTTTTATACTCTATGCCCCGTCCTATAAAGGCAAGCATGCCATATGCCTTATTCACTACCTTCTCCACCTGTGACGTCACCTTCAAGGATCTGTGGACTTGCACACCCAGGTCCCTCTGCGTATCTACACCCTTTATGGTTCTGCCATTTATCGTATAGCTCCCCCCTACGTTAGTTCTACCAAAATGCATCACTTCGCATTTATCTGGATTGAACTCCATCTGCCATTTCTTTGCCCAAATTTCCAGCCTATCTATATCCTTCTGTAGCCTCTGACAATGTTCCTCACTATCTGATATTATTGTTATCATAGGGACATGGTTGACGGAGGGGCAGGACTGGCAGCTCATTCTTCTGGGGTATAGAATCTTCAGGTGAGACAGTGGAGTAGTGTAGCAATATTAATCACGGAGTCAATTACTGCAGCAAGCAGGGATGATATCTTAGCAGACTCATCAACTGAGATCGTATGGGTGGAACTTAAAAGAAAAAAGGATATTCTGGAAATGTACTATAGGCCCTCAAACAGTGAGTGAGAGTTAAAAGAGCAGATATGTAGGCAAATCTTGGAGAAATATAAAAATATAGGATAATAACAGTAGGGAATTTCAACTTCCCCAATATTAATTGGGATAGGCAATGGGTGAAAGGCTTAGAGGGGACGGAATTCATGAAATGAATCCAGGAGAGATTGTTGAACCAGCACGTTAAAAGTCCTACAAGAGACGGGGCGATATTCAGCTTTATTTTAGGGAATGTGATTTCATACACTAAACACTGAGGAGAATGTTTTGTTTATTGAAAGTAATTTACTATTTTTTCTTTGCTCTGAAAAAGTAAATGGATTTCACAGCCTGTCAGAGTTCACTAAATGCTTTTAAACTCATTTAGCCCTAACTCCTAACTCTCTGGACTGTTATTACTGCAAGGAGTAGAAACATCATTTCTCCAGTCAGCTGTATTCTGACTTTTAAAACTACAACCTAAAAGTTATATTCCTAAAACCAAAAATTATATTCCACAGCAAACGAACCATGAGCTAAGTATTCACAACATCTCACACCAGTAGAAAATGAAAATATGTCATGTGTTTTCATTTAAACAGTGTGGAATATTATAACTTATAATTTGTTATAGATCTTAACAATCTTACCACATACAATACACATAATAATTATCCTCTCTTTGTTAAATCAACTTCACAAGTTCATCAGCACTCTGCTGAATTCCATGTCCATTTTAAGATGTGAAATATTACTTTTTGTGATTTTTTTGAGAGTTTTCTTCTTACAATATTTATAGTGCAAAATTCCATCTACAAAAGAAGATTCTTCATTCTTATTCACAGGTGAATTTTCAAACTCGCTCTTCAAAAAACAGTTGGTGCTGATTTCAGCTTTTGAATCTCACTGGTCTCCATGCCTGTAGTTTTCTCATCTTTAAACTCTACAAAGAATGACTAGTTAAATCCAGAGTTAAATTGTCTCAGTCTTCTTTAGCTGTCAGCTATTATTTCTAAATTCATTTTTCAGAATCAAACATTTTAAACCTTCTTTTTGGGATAATTTCAAATGGCTTCTTTTTCTGCCACCAATCTTTGATTAAAATTCTTTCGGGCTAATCCAAGAATGTCATTTACAATTTCTTCTTTGATCTGATAAAGTACGTGTGTGCAAAGTGGTTCTCATTCTTGCAGTTAGAGCACTGCTTTCCCCACGCTAAGTTCACATTTGAAGATTCACTCTCCTGTGTGGATCCTCTGATGGAACAGGACCGAGGACCTTGAGACGGAATTGTCACACACCTCACCTGGGAAAGGTTTCTCCTCTGTGTGAATGTTTTGGTGTGCACAGAGGGATGAGGAGTCCGGGAATGATTTGTCACACACCTCACACGTGAATGGCTTTTCCCCAGTGTGAACTTGCCGATGCTTCAGGAGGTCCCAGGATTCTGCAAAGCTCTTCTCACATTCTTCACACTTGAACGGTTTTTCCCCGGTGTGAATGTGTTGGTGTGCATAGAGGGATGAAGAATGCAAGAATGATTTATCACACACTTTGCATCTGAATGGTTTCTCTCCAGTGTGAATGCGTCGGTGTCTATGGAGATGTGATGATTGTGAGAATGATTTGTCGCACTCGTCACACTTGAACGGCTTCTCCCCAGTGTGACTGCGTCGATGTTTTACCAATGTTGATGACTGTGTGAAAGCTTCATCACACAACTCACACTTGAAGGGTTTCTCCCCTGTGTGAACCCTCTGGTGCCTCAGGAGATGATAGTTTTGGGAGAAAGCCATCTCACAAAATTGACACTTGAAGGGTTTCTCCCCCGTGTGAATCCTCTGGTGTATCAGGAGGGTCGAAGATCTTGCAAAAGCTTTATCACAAAACTCACAATTGAAGTGTTTCTCTCCTGTGTGAATTGTCTGATGTAGCTGAAGGCTCTTTAGGTTTGTGAAGACTTTGTCACAGACCTCACACTTGACCTCTTCTGCTCCTGTGTGAATGAGCTGGTGTTCGTGGAGGTTTGTCAACCATGAGAATGATTTGTCACACACCTTGCACTTGAAGGGTTTCTCCCCTGTGTGAATGCGTTGGTGTGCACGGTAGGCCGATGACTGCCTGAATGATGTGTCACAAATCTCACACTTGAATGGTTTCTCCCCTGTGTGAATGCGTTGGTGTTCACGGAGTGAGGATGGTTGCGAGAATGATTTGTCACACACCTGACACGTGAATGGTTTCTCCCCTGTGTGAATACGCAGATGAACACGGAGGGTCCAGGACTGGGTGAATGATTTACCGCATACTTTGCATGAGAATACATTCTCACCTTTCTGAATACATTTGTGCACACGGAGATTTGATGACCACGCAAAGGATTTGTCGCATACCTTACAAGTGAATGGTTTCTCCCCTGTGTGAGTGTGTCGATGTTGCACAAGTGTTGATAACTTTGGGAAGGCTCGGTCGCACACCTCACACTTGAATTGTTTCTCTTCCATGTTGCTGCCCTTGTGTCAGAAGAGGGACAAGTTACAAGACCTTTATGTCCTGTGGAAGTCTCCTCAGATACCTCACACTTCAACGGCCTCTCATCTGTAGGAATGAGTCAGTGGTTCATTAGGTTAGATGAATGACTGAAGCTCTCACCACACTTGGAGTCACTCTCACTTCTTTGGAGATTCACCCTGATCGATCACTCACAGCTGAACATTCAGTATGGTTGGTTCTGATGAAAGGTTCCACAACACTGACCAATTTCAAATCTGATGACATGTCAAAGCCCCCCTGACCCATCCAATTTCCAGATGATGTTTTCACTGCCCAATCTTCTCTATGTTGAGCAATGCAGCGAAAGGACTGGATGTCTTCCCACAGTTATGCAGTTTTTCCTTGGGTGGTCACCAAGATCTATCTGCGGAGTCTATCCTCTCTGTATTCTCTAGTGTATTACAGTGCAATTGTTCTGTAAAACAGGAAATAAAAACATGATTCCTTCCAACTCCCTCTCCTCCTTTGCTGATAGGCTCATTCTTCAGTTAGAGGCAGTTCCACAGCCAATTCCAGTCCGTCAGTTATACAATAATCATTTTGAAATTTCTCCCTTTGTTTCCCCAAATTATTTCAAGAAAACACTATGGCAAGAAGTGCCAGAAGCCAAGGAAAATATTGCTTCAGTGTAGCTGATTGAAGGGTTCTGATTTATCCTGGGAAATTAGATACACTGCACTCACTCAGACTGCACCTCCCAAATTCAGCTATCAGACACAGCACTGGGCAAAACTATCAAATCCAAACCCAGGCTTTTGGGAAAGGCCGAGGCCTTCAGGTAAAATCTTTAAAGAAGTCATTAAAAGACATTTCAATAAATGTGTCTCTGTCCCTCCCAGATAATTACACCTCACCTTCTCATATTCAGCAATGACCCATCAACAAAACTCAGCCTGTAAATCAGAAGGGAAATGCTTCCAATAAACACACTCAATATCCAACACACAGCTCCAATCAAACAGCTCAGCGCTCTGATTGACGGCTCCTGCAGCCAATCAGGGACAGAATGCATAATAAACCCACCCATAATACCCATGCCAATCACTCCACCCAGTTCTGCGCAGCCGCTTTCGAGACAGACTCTCACCCGGTCGGAACTACATTCCATGCCGCATGTACCCCCGGAGCCTGCGCAGTGAGGAGCGGCAGTATGGAATCAGGCGAACCAGCCCGCGATGCCTGACGGGAGTTGTAATTCTGTCGCGCGCAGCGGCGGTTGGCGCCCAGCGTTCGGGAGTTGGAATGTGAGGAAGCGCGAGCCCCGAGCGGCTGAATCGAATTGAAAAGCAGAGATTGACCCTTGGTAGGAACCAGAGCGATGGCGGTGGGAAGATTCACCATTGCAGGAGATTCTCTGTATACAACTAAGGAGGAAAAAGTCACACAAGTCACCGCAGTCCCACTGACTGGACAACAGGGAAGAGTTGCAGGACATTTAAAGATGATTTGAGGAAAAACGTTTCCACCCAGAGAGTGGTGCGAATCAAACTCACTGCCTGAAAGGGTGGTGGAGACAGGAACCTCACATTTATATGATCACTTGAAAGGCCAGAGCGAGGGACTAAGTGGTGGAAAATGGGTTTAAATAGATCGGTACTTGATAGCTGGCACAGATATGAGTTTTAAAGTTTATTTATTGTCACAAGTAGACTTACATTAACACTACAATGAAGTTACTGTGAAAATCCCCGAGTCGCCACGCTGCAGCGGCTGTTCGGGTACATGAGGGAGAATTTAACATGACCAATGCACCTAACCAGCACAATCTTTTGGACTGTGGGAGGAAACTGGAGTACCTGGAGGAAACCCACGCAGACACAGGAAGAACGTGCAAACTCCACACAAGCCAGGACCCTGCCGCTGTTTGGCAGCAGTGTTAACCACTGTGCCACCGTGCTGCCAAATGATGGATCGAAGTAAGGAGACAGGTAGTGAAGGAGTTGGATTTATAATAATTACATTGCATAATATCCACACTAATGTTCAGGCAGTCTGACTATCCTGTGGGGAATTCAGTGTGGAAATGTCCCTTACCTGAGTTTTCTGTGGCAGCTTTTGTGATTTGTTTGGCTTTTCTGGAAGACCAGAGGATTCACACAGGGAAAAAATTCTATAGTTTCCATGTTGTGTCAAGGCTTTCACTGATGAATTCAATCTCCTGAAGAACCAACAGATTCACACTGGGGAGAAACCATTCAGGTGTGAGTTCTGTGACAAAGCTTTCACACAGTGAGTGTATCTCCTAATCCATTATCACACTCACACAGGGGGTGTGCATTCTCTAATAAAATCTTCACACAGTTGTTGGACCACCTGGAATATCAGTGAACCCACATGGGAAACAAACCCAGAGTGACTTGTGCCAGGATTGTTTAACATCCTCCTCCTCTCTTGCCAAATACCGACATCTCCACACACATTTGGAGCCGGTTCACCTGCTTGCCCCTGTGCTGGCAAAGTGAGCCAGCTCTGAGGAGTGAGTATGGGGTAGAACTGGACCCTGTTTAAGTTGATTTTCAAATACTTTGTTATTTTGGTTAGTTCAAAGCTTGGTGTAAGCTGAATATCATATTGTTGTTTGAAGTTTTATCAATCCTCAGTGTAGATTTATAACTTACCATAAATTCAGTTTTTAATTGACCCGCCTACCTGATTTGTCAGCATATTGTGTTCCTATTCACTGAAACACTCAGGAACCAATAATAAGAGTCCTGTACACAATATATTGGGCAATGTCACTGTGGGCTGGTGTACTTCCTCCATCAATGGCTTTATAAATTCCAGTTCACAGGAAGCAGAATGTTTCCCTAAGAAAGAAAGATTTGCATTTTATATCAAGTTTCATGAAATGGGGATGTTGAAAGTACAATGAAGTGTTTTTGAAGTGTACTCACTGGCAAGCTGGCAGTAAGTAGTTCCCAACTGGTATGGAAAAATGATTCAAAATGATTAAAAATGTATGCAATTAAACTAGAACAAATCATTTCATCAGCTCTGTCGGCATCACCAAGACCCAATAAACTTCAGGCCTCCCGTGCATCTGCCAACTGGGAAAGAGCCATATATGTGCAGTTTAGATTTTCTACATTGATCAGGCCCATATGCTTGGACTTGGAGCTGAAGGCAAAGGACCCATGCACCCACACAAACAGCAAAAACTCAAAAAGTGCGTAAAAGTCCGAGGAGAAGTGAGAGAGGCAGAGAGGAAAAAGTGGCGTATGCTGTTTTGAAAAGCACAATATTGAAACCATGCCAATCACTTGTATCTATAGTTATGTTTAGCTAACCGAGATAGGAGATTAACATGAGGCTGAGACTTCTGTCCTGCACTTCAGCTTTATGCTCTTCATTATGTTTTTGTCTTACATTTCATTTTTCTACTTGAGGTAATGGTACCCAAAATATTAATACAAAAGCAAAATACTGCAGATGCTGGAAATCTGACAATAAGAGGAAAATATGCTGGAAAATCTCAGATTATCAGGCAGTATCTGTGGAGAGAAACAGTTCACATTCATGCTGATGACCATTTCAAATTATTAAATCTTGTATGAACTGGATAAATTATTTGTAAACTGTGTTTTTCAGGAAATCAAGGTTCCCTTTATACAGTTTACATTTATAGTGTATTTACATTTTTCTAAGTCAATGGCACAGGTTTTGTGATAGCTATCAGCGCTCAGCATTATTATCATGGAAATCAGATTTTTGGTATCCACCCATGCACATTAAAACATGGAAACCCACATTTCCTGATTCTCTCTGGGTTTTCGGCCCACGTCGTTGTTTTTTCTGGTGGCAGTTGCGGGCTGAAAATCACTCCAGAAAAATCATTTGCTAGAGGGCAGTTCAGAGGAAATAGGAGAGGGGCCTTAAAACTTTTTAATAGCATATAGCTGTGCCATGACATATTAAAGATTAGGAACCACTGAATTAGTACACAGCAAGCTCTGAATAGCACTGTGGTAATGACCAGATCATCTATTTTTGTGATGTTGATTGTGGATCTATATCAATGATAAGTTCAGTGATAACTCCCCTGCTCCTCGACAACATAGTGTCATGGAATTTTTTACATTCACTGGAGATTAACTGATCTGAAAGATGGTACTTCTGACAGTGCAGCACTCCCTCATTACTACACTAGAGTATCAGTTTTAGTGTTCAAGACTCTGAAGTGAGACTGGAATCCACAACATTCTGACTCAGAGACGAGAGTATTAACTAAGCCATGGATGAGAATAACATATAATATTTCTGTTGTATTAGATTCAGTTTCTAAGGGATTAAGTCTCATGGCTGTGTACAGAATGCTTCCCCCCTGTAAACTGGCAACTTGAAAGTTTGATTTGAGATAAGTGATAACTAGTTCGAGCTGCAAGTGACAGTGTTGTCTTTGTATCTGGGTTCCTGTTTTTTGTTTTATCAATGCAAATTTCTGAAGCCAAGTGATAGGATACTCCTTTGCTGAGTTTGTGATTAGTCTGTAGAGGGGACACTCCTTGGTAATGTGTGGCATTGGTTGTGTCTCTCCACAAGTACATATAAGGGGTTTTACTGAGTCCCCAGCAATGGAAGTTGTCTGCACAGGGTTTGGCCTGTCCTGAACCTGTTTAGCAAGGAGCACCCTCAACACAGTAGTTCAAAGTCTTTCAACAGATGGGGTTAGTCACAAGGAATTTGTTAGTGACCTTCTGTGTTTCCCATTCCTTGATCTAAAGGATGTCCACTGGAAAATCTTGCCAGGAAGGTTGCTCCATATGGGGCACTGAGATGGAAGGCGGGCAGTAGTTGGGTTGAACAGGTCACTATGAAGTGGGTAAACGGAGGGTTTCAAACAGCTTGTGGGTTGTGGTCAGTCGGGGATGTGAGGGGGAGTGATGTTTGTGAGGATAGGAAGTCAGGGGAGAGGAATTGAGCGGAGGGTTCTGGTTATGATGCACATTGTTGTTATTCAGTTGAGTCACAGCAAGGTGTGTGCGCAATGTCCTTTACCAGGTGTTCACTAGTCTGCTGTGGAGTCTGATCGGGCGAGTGCTGAGGTCCCGAGTGTTGTGGCAGCAGCTCCCCACATAGATCCAGCAAGTTTGGTCAGTAGATTGTTTCTGGTTTTGATCTTTGCTGCAGTTTTTAAAAAAAATATTTGCTTGATCATCGGATGTAGGCACCGTCGGCGAGACCAGCATTTATTGCCCATCCCTAAATGCCCTTGAGAAGGTGGTGTTGATCCACCTTTTGATGCAATGCAGTCCATGAGGTGTAGGCACACCCACGGTGCTGTTAGGGAGGGAGTACCAGATTTTGACCCAGTGACAGTGAAGGAACAACAATATATTTCCAATGGTGAGTCAGGATGGTGAGTGACTTGGAGAGGAGCTTGCAGGTGGTGGTGTTCCCAACTATCTGCAGCCCTGGTTTGAGGCTCTTCAAATTACACTTAGGGTCTTTGGATGTTCAGGCACCAACAGTCAGTTGTATCCATGATTGCAGTCTACAAGCTGTGGCCAGCAATTATTTTAGCAAACTACAGGCCCACAGATAATAGTTTATTTCAATTGTGTCACGGAAACAGGAGAAATAGTTAAAATAGCTTTATCTAGTCATAATTACATTATTACCTCAATAATATTGTATGGAGTTTCTGCCTAGCTTTTTCATTTATGATAGAGTTTAAAATGGTGAACTTTTTCTCTATCCCTCTCTATAATGGTAGAGGAAGAGGAGAGGGAGAACGATAGAGGAAGAGGAGGAAAGAGAATGAGACATAAGAGGAAAAAGAGGATGAGAAAGAAAGTGGAGAGATGGATAGAGGTGGGAGAGGAGATGAGAGGAGGAGAGTAAATGACTTCATTAAATTGAATGTAACACTCAGAGAGCAGCAGCAGAGGTCACTGAAGTTTTATGGAATAGCAGCTTCCTCAAGATGCTGGGAGGTATTGATAAGTCACATGGCACTGAAGGTCACCCGAGAAGACTCACAGAGCTCACTGAACAGATCCCAGCACTGTAAATTATCACTGCCTTGGATGCTGTGGGTCTTCCTCTTCTGATCTGCTGTCAAACATCCGAGGCTATACATCCCACACTGATGTTGTCAGTTTGAAAGTCTCCGAGGATGAAGAATGCTATTCCCACACTAGAAATCTCTGTCAAGCATTTACCAG
Organism: Mustelus asterias; assembly: GCF_964213995.1. Taxonomy (NCBI): domain Eukaryota; kingdom Metazoa; phylum Chordata; class Chondrichthyes; order Carcharhiniformes; family Triakidae; genus Mustelus; species Mustelus asterias. The sequence goes on from NC_135808.1 coordinate 38,820,211, forward strand.
GGGAACTGAGACTGCAATAAGTGAGGTTTTATTCAGATTGCACAATGACAAGTTTAAATCCCCACCTGATCTGCTGCTCAAAGTTGCTTCTGCTTCACTGCTCAGTTTCCCAAGCTTCAGGAAACTCGTGTTTACTCCCTCCCCAGTCTACAAACTGACAGTAAACCACCCCAGTGCTTGAACACTTGTTAATATCTCCTTTTTCTGGGGGCTGTTATCTTGCTCAGTGTCAATCACCTATCCAACGGACACCGGACAAATATCCAACCTGTCAGGGTGGTTACCACCATCCCTATTCGTCACCCTGCTCGAGGTCGGCTTTTTAGTTTACGTTCTGTTGAGGGTGATATCCTGATCCTTTCTAAACAATTACTTTGATCAGGAGGCACACAGGATACAGCTAACCAGCTTAGGAATGTTAACAGGGCAGCCTGAAGTCAGTGACTTTGCTGTTTCTACAGACTGTTTAAAACTTGTTGCCTTTTTAGCGTTTTTAATTATGCTGAAGGTGAGTTTTTCTTAAAGACCTCCAATTTCTTACTCATCCAGGACCAAGCAACCCACTTGATTGCCACCCCATCCACCATCTTAAACATTCATTCCACTCACCAGTGACACACAGTGACATGTATGTGCAATACCTACAAGATACACTGCAGGAACTCACCAAGGCTGCTGACAGCAGCCACTAAACCAACAACATCTACCACCGAGAAGGACAAGGGCACTAGATGCATTGGAAAATCACCCCCTCCCTCGAAGCCACACACCATCCCGACTCACCATTCCTTTATTGTTGAAGGGTCAAAATTCTGGAACTCACACCGAAAAGTGCTGTTGATGTACCTGCGCCACATAGACTGCAGTGGTTCAGGAAGTCACCTCACCACCATCAAGGGTAATTAAGAATAAATGTGGTCCTGCACAGCGATTCCCATTTCCCATGAAAGTATTAATAAAAAATTGAGAATACAGCCCCTGCAGCAAAGTAGGAGAGGGAGTTGGAGGAAATCATGTTTCCTTTTCCTGTTTTACAGACGGATTGCACTTTACTACACCAGAGAATACGGAAAGGAGAGATACTGACCATCACCCAAAGAACTACCACATAACTGTGGGAAGACAGGTTTTTGTGAGACTTTTGTGACATCCAAGAAACTCCAGGGTCACCAGTGGATTCACACAGGGGAGGAAATCATCAGGTGTGATGTTTGTCACATGGCCAACATATCTCCTGGCTCTGGCAGTCATCAACCCAGCAGAGACAGTGAATCTGACAGAAACATTGAAACGAGAAACAGGAATAGGCCTTTCGGCCCTTTGAGCCTGCTCCGACATTTATGATGATCATGGCTGATCATCAAATTCAATATCCTGAACTTCCCCTTCCCCCCGAACACTATATCCCTTGATCCCTTTATCCCCAAGAGCTAAATCTAATTTCTTCTTGAAATTACACAATGTTTTGGCCTCGGCTACTTTCTGTGGCAGTGAATTCCACACATTCAGCAGTCTTTGGGTGAATAAATTTCCCCTTACCTCAGTTCTAAAAGGTTTACGCCTTATCCTCAAACTATGACCCCTAGTTCTGGACGCCCCCAGCATCGGGAACATTCTTTCCGTATTTACCCTGTCTAACCCTGTTAGAATTTTATAAGTTTCTATGAGATCCCTCTCGCTCTTCTAAACTCCAGTGAATATAACAAGAACAAAAAGAACAAAGAAAAGTACAACACAGGAACAGGCTCTTCGGCCCTCCAAGCCTGGGCTGATCATGATGCCCTAGCTAAAAAAACCTTCTGCCCTTACTCAGTCCATATCCCTCTATTCCCTCCCTATTCATGTACTCATCCAGATGCCTCTTAAATGTTGCTAATGAGCCTGCATCCACCACATCCTCTGGCAGCGCGATCCAGGCACCCACCACTCTCTGCGTGAAAAATGTTCCCTGCACATCTCCCTTAAACGTTCTTCCTCTCACCTTGAACCTATGCCCCCTTGTAATTGACACTTCCACCCAAGGAAAAAACCTCTGATTGTCCACCCCGTCTATGCCCCTTATAATTTTGTAGACCTCTATCAGGTCTCCCCTCAGCCTCCATCTTTCCAGTGAAAACAATCCTAGTTTATTCAACCTCTCCTCATGGCCAACACCCTCGAGATCAGGCAACATCCTGGTGAACCTTCTTTGCACTCTCTCCAAAGCTTCCACGTCCTTCTGATACTGTGGTGACCAGAACTGCACCCAACACTCCAAATGCAGCCTAACCAAGGTTTTATATAGCTACAACATGATTTCCCAACTCCTGTACTCCATGCCCTGGCTGATAAAGGGAAGCATGCCATATGCCTTCTTAATCACCTTGGCCACATGTGTTGCTACTTTTAGCGAATTGTGGACCTGCATGACCAGATCCCTTTGTATGTTAGTATTCCTAAGGGTTCTGCTATTTACAGTATAATTCATACCTAAATTTGATCCTCTAAAATGCATCAGCTTGCACTTGTCCAGATTAAATTCCATCTGCTATTTCTGTGTCCAATCTATCTATATCCCGTTGTATCCTCTGACAATCCTTGGCACTAGCAGCAACTCCGCCAATCTTCGTGACATCCGCAAACTTACTAATCAGACCACCCACATTTTCCTCCAGATCATTTACATATACGACAAACAACAGAGGTCCCAGCATTGATCCATGCAGAACACCACCAGCTACAGATCTCCATTCTGAAAAAAAACACCTCCACTGTACTCTCTGTCTTCTATAAGAAAGTAAGAAGTCTCACAACACCAGGTTAAAGTCCAACAAGTTTATTTGGTAGCAAATACCATAAGCTTTTGGAGCAATGCTCCTTCGTCAGATGGAGTCTCCATCTGACGAAGGAGCATTGCTCCGAAAGCTTATGGTATTTGCTACCAAATAAACCTGTTGGACTTTAACCTGGTGTTGTGAGACTTCTTACTGTGCTTACCCCAGTCCAACGCCGGCATCTCCACATCATTCTATAAGAAAGCCAGTTCTGTATGCATCTAACCAGCCTACCCTTAATCCCAGGTGATTTTAGTTTTTGCACCAGTCTGCCATGTGAGACCTTGTCAAACACCTTACTAAAGGCCATATAAACTACATCCGCAGCGCTTCCCTCAATAATTTGCTTTGTCACCTCTTCAAAAAACTCAAATCAAGTTGGTGAGACATGACCTTCCCCGTACAAACCATGCTGCCGAACCATCTTAGTCTCTCCTCACATGACAAACCTGCTATCCCAGGAATCAGCCTGGTAAACCTTCACCGTATTCCCTTTATAGCAAGGACATCCTTCCTCAGATAAGGACACCAAACTGCACACAATACTCCAGGTGTGGCCTCACCAATGCCCTATTCAATTGCAGCAAAACATCCCTACTCCTTTACTCAAATCCTCTCACTATGAAGGCCAACATACCATTTGTCTTCTTTACTCACAGACAAGCCTCTTGCTCAGACAAATAAACTACACAATGAGGTACATCTCTTCAAATGTTACCAGAAGTTGTGATGAAAGGATGACCTGAAACTATCAAGGCCACACCTGTTGCTGTAAGAGAGTATTGGGCAGACAGAGATTAAGTGATCGCCCAAGAAGGCATTTGTACAAAGACACTAGGGTCATTATTCCTAAAGAGATGAGGAAAGAGATGCTGAAGCACATCCACACAAACCATCAAGGAATGATGTCTCGTCCTAGGAAGGAGAGAGATGTGCTTTACTGGTCAAACATAAGCGATGAGATTAGGGACCACATCTGACAGTGCAGTGCTTGAAACGAACATCAAGCAAAGCAAGATACAGTGCTGCTCATGACTCTTGGCATCCCAGACAGACCATGGATGAAGCTTGGAGTAGACTTCCTCACTCTCGCTAGAACTGATGATCTCATCACAGTTGACTACTATTCAGACTACTGGCAGTTAGACTAGCTGACATCAACAGCTATCAGTGAGATCTTAGAATGCCTGAAAACACACTTCAGTCATCATAGTATACCTGACATTGTGATGAGGGACAATGGCCCTCAATTCACAAGTGAAGAATTCATTTAAAGAATGATTTGGAAATTCAGCATTACACATCATCCCCACAGTTTCTCTAGTCAAGTGGAAAGGCTGAGGCAGCAGAAAAATTGCCAAAGGGTTCATCAAATAATCAGCCTGGTCCAGCATAGATGTGTGAAAGGCAATGCAAGAGTGGAGAAACACATTTACTGAAGGCATGGGAAGTTTTCCAGTCCAGTGACAAGAGTCACACTGCACCCAGTCTATCTTCCAACAGCTGAGAAACAACTGAGGCCAAAATGTTAACAGAAGTGAATGACAAGATCAGAGTGAAAAGACAGAAAGACAAATTTACTTTGATAAATCTCCCAAATTTTTTTGCCAGAGCTGAGAATTAGCGAGGCAGTCATGGTGAAAACATTCACCAAACTCAATGATATTCAGCTCAAATGAATGGCCAGATCTATCGTCACAACTTCGCAGAGTGTTAGGAAGTTAAGAGATATTTAGTCAGCATTTCTGTTTGGAACCACTCCCCCCAAACGTCCATCCAATTTCCATTGACGTTGTTTATCGTCTCCATTTCCTTATAGGCAGCGTGTTCCAGGTCATTACCAGCTGCATCAAAATATCCTTCCTCACATCCCCCCCCCCCCCCCCGCACCTCTGTTTCCAAAACCTGAAATTTGTGCCCCCCTTATCCTTATCTCATCAGCTAATGGGAACAGTTTTACTTTGTCCACCTTATCTAAACCTGTCAGAATCTTGTCCACCTCTATCAAATCTCTCCTCAACCTCCTTTGCTACAAGGAGAACAACCCCAGCCTGACATCGACAATGAAGAACAAACTAACAAAATATGCTAACACCTGAAGTCATATGAGGTCTTTAATTTCTGTTTTCAAGATATTGTGAATATATTGTCCAGGACAGTAAGGGAATTGGAATAACTCACCTTAAGTAAGGGGATAGAGTGAACGTTCAAAGACTATTTCCTCGGGTGGATGGAGCTATTACAAGGGGGCATAACTATAGGGTTCATGGTGGGAGATATAGGAAGGATATCAGAGGTAGGTTCTTTACGCAGAGAGTGGTTGGGGTGTGGAATGGACTGCCTGCAGTGATAGTGGAGTCAGACACTTTAGGAACATTTAAGCGGTTATTGGATAGGCACATGGAGCACACCAGGATGATAGGGAGTGGGATAGCTTGATCTTGGTTTCAGATAAAGCTCGGCACAACATCGTGGGCCGAAGGGCCTGTTCTGTGCTGTACTGTTCTATGTTCTATAACTGCAGACATCTATGTACATCCGGAGAAGCTGCTCCTTCACAGAAGACAGCTGATGAGACAGGAGAGAACAGCACAGGGGGACAGGGGTAGAAGTACAGGAGGGTGGGAGTAATTTACTCTCCTCTTTCTCCCCAGTTTCTATCTCTCCTTGCTATCATCTCTTTCCCACCTCTCCATTCTCCTCATTCTTGTGTTTGGCCCTCCCATCCCTTCATTTTTCTTTTCTTCCACTGTCCATTCCATTCACTTCTTCCTTTCTGCTACCCCTCTCTCCTCCTGCCTCTCATCTTTTTTTCCTCTCTTCTATTTGTCACTACTCTTCCTCCCATCTCTCTCTCTCCATTTTCCCTCCTCCAGTGTTATAAAGATGAGATAGAGAGAAAATTCACAATTTTAAACTACCATACATGAAAATAACAAAGCAGGAACTCCAGATAATATTGAGGTAATATTATTTAAGTGTTTCTGTGACACAACTGAAACAAACTAGTATCTGTGGGCCTGTAGTTTGCTGAATAATTGCTGGCCGCAGCATGTAGACTGGAGTCATGGATATTACCCACTGTTGATGCCTGAACACCCAAAACCCTGAGTGTAATTTGAAGAGCCTCAAATAGGCGCAATCACTCTTCATTATTTCCATCTGGGGCTGTGGTCATTTATGTATTTGGTATCATCTTCCTAGGTGATGTTTAATAAACCAGTGTTAAAGATCACAAAAATTCAGTTCACTTTTGATGTAACTTAAATTTAAAATTCCTGATAAGTCAAATTCAGCCAGATTATGCTGATTAAAACAACAAGGAAATTTACTGAAGAGAGTTTTTTTAAAGTTGTGACCAATTGAAATAGTTTTATCTTAGGATTCTGATCTGATTGGTTTTATGATCATGCTGTGTGTGAACATGGAGAATTTCTGCACTCATTTTCCAATATTCCAACTGCTTCAATAAATAGTGATGTTGGGAGTGGGTGGGATGTTTGTACAGGGAGCCCAGAACCTCCAAAATTCTAAACATGGCATTGACAACAACATTGATCCACGTTCCTGGAATAATCCATCTGGAGTTGGACATTAAAGATCCCATGACACAACATTGTAGAAGAGTGAGGGAGTTATTTCCAATGGCCTCATCAATATGGATCCCACGATCAATATCAAAAGAACAGATTTATTCAGTCAATATCACATTGCTGTATGTGGGACCTTGTTATTGTTGCAAACATCTAGATTGTAGTTCATGGGTTTTAGAAAATAACTTTTGTTTTAGGAATTAAACTTTTAATTGTCTATAAATGGGACCATATCTTTGAGAAACTTTTAATAATTCTGATATAAATGCAATTCAAACAAACTTGAAGTTCATTAATGTAAAAAGCAAACCTATGTTTATCTTACAGGGTGAAAGGTAGCAGTGTATAAATAATAGGTCAACTTTAGGTTTGTAATGGGGCCAAAAGATCTTTCCTGCAATAAATTATTTAAATGAGGTCTGCAGTTTCCAGATAAAAGAAGCTGAAAGCAGCCATATGAACATTGGGAGTTTCTCCATGCACCTAGTGAGTCTGGAGAGAGGACAATCACATGCATTAGCAGTGTTAATTATGCATATGAGTTATGGAATCAAAGAGTTGGGTAAAAGGGTATTTTGTTTAATTTAGCTGGGTGTTTGCCCGCAGAAGGCAGTTGCAGTTTTGCGTTGGTGTAGGTGGTACCTCATTGGATTGAGGGAGCCAAAGGGAAATGATTGTTCATCAGGCCTGGACTTGCAAGTAGAGAAAATACTAACTTTATCATTCACCTTGTGGAACGTGAGCCTGGCTCAAGCACAAGTTAGGATTTTGTGAAAGAAAAGCAGCTAGAAAATTTGTCTAGTTTGAACTTAGTCAAGTAGAAAATATCCACAGTGATCCTCACAGAATTTTGTGCCATAAAAGAATCAGTAGATTTAGATTGAAAGCTCGCAAATGCAGTTGAGTTTCTGCCGAAAACTTAAACACGGAGCTGAGCATTCGCAGCTCTGAGCCATCAAAGAAAAGTTGCAGGGTCGCTCAGTCAACAAGCTATTGGAAAGAAATCAACTGAAAAACTGAGGAGAATTAATGTAGTGTGCCTTTGGCTAGATCCCAAAAGAAGTGGAGTAAGAAGTAGAACTGAGCTCATAGCATAAGTAATGATAAACTACAATGTTGTTTGTTTAATTATTTTATGTACAATAAAGTTTGTTTTTGATTAAAAATGTGAAATCTGTTGATTAATCAGGGGGCATTCACATTTCTCTTCAACTGTTAATGGTCCCTAACAGGATCATCACACTGTGCACTGATTGGCTGCCATGTTTCTTATATTACAACATAAACTACACCTAAAGCATTTCATTGGTTGTAAGCTGCTTTCTGATGTCTTGTGTTCATGAAAGTTAACATATAAATTCAAATACTTGTTAGGGAAGTATTATACTTCCTGTGAACTGTAAATTATAATCCATTGATGGGAGGAAGTATAGCAGCCCATAGGGATATTGATCAATATATTGTGTACAGGACTCTTACTGTAGGCTCCTGAATGTTTCAGTGAACAGGAACATATTATGCTGACAAATCAGGTAATTTGGGTTAAAATCATGAATTTATTGTGAGTTATAAATCTATACAGGAGATTGATAAAATAGCAGACAAACAACAATATTCAGCTTACATCAAACTTTCTATCAACCAAAATAACAAAGCATTTGAAGATGTCTCAAGATCTTTCCAAAAATATGAAGTAATCTTTGAAGAGTAAGGTGAACAAATCAAACTTTTATTATATCAAGTAATGAAGGAACTCAGGTCTGTAGAGACTCACCCCCCACTCCCTCACCATACTCAGGATAGTTGTCCTCCCAGACAGGAGAGTACAAACATTACCCATGGTGTTAGTCAAACACCATCACCTGAAGAGGATCTGTCTATAATTCACATCACCAACTAAAGCAGGGTGTGATTCTACCCCACACTCACTCCTGACAGTTGGCTCACTTTATTAACACACATTCACATCAGGGAAACTCTCAGAATACTGCAGAAAGTGTATTTAAAATCCCTGTGCTTTAGTTTGGCTCCCAATTCCAATGGTCAGAAATGACACCAAACTTTAGCACACAGAATGGAGCTCATTTCCCTCATAGAAACCCACCAGTGGTTACAGAGATCCAGTGGTCACATGTCTCCATGGACCAATTAGTTTCCATTCCTGGAAGACACTCTTCCCCCAAGTGAGTTGGTCAGCGCTTTCTAATTCCCAACTCTGTGCCCACTGACCCTCCATTCACCACAATGCACCTGTAGCTGTCAATCTGGTTTACCTATTCCCTCATATCCACCTTTTACACCCTTATTCCCAAAATCTTTTAGTCTCTTTATTCCTGGTCGATCTTCCAGTTTCTAAGTTCCGGGGTGGGGGGGGGGAGATTTGACCACATCTAGTGCACAACTGGTGAGCCATCCATCGCCATCTCTGACTGGACCACATCAAGCACTAGTGGTCCTGCTTTCCTCTGTCAAAACTACTAATTACTCCAGGACCATCCTGAAGAAAAAAGATAACCCACAAATTCCCCCACTCATGCCCAATAAAGGGATGTAATATTCAGACTTTTAAGATAGAAGCTTATTTAATTTAGACACTTTGGAACTGACTTATCCTTTATAAAGTGGGCAATGTGCTCCAGAGATGATCCATGAAGGTCAGGTTACCTGACCTTCAAGAATTGATTCACTGTCAAACAGAAAAGAAAACTATATTACAGATTTAAACAGAAAGCAGGTGTACTCACCTAACTGGAGAAGTGACATCCGTGCTGCTTGTAAAGAAGTGCAGTCTAGATAAATGTTTCTTTTGTGAATTAGAACTAAATTAATTTAATGCATTCAGTGAACCATGCAAGGCTGAATTGTCACGAAGATGGGTGGAGTTTCAGAAGGTTCATATCCACCTTTCAACGTGCAATGTGCTGTATCTGAACACAGTTTGCTTGAATTGACATTTGCCTCATGTTAATTCCGAATAATCATAGAGTTTTACGGCACAAAAAGAGGCCTTTCAGCCCATTGTCTTTGCACCATCCATGAAGTATCTATTTATCTAATCCCATTTTCCAGCACTTGGACCATAGCCTTGTCTGCTATGGCATTTCAAGTGCTTATCTAAATGATTCTTAAATGCTATGAGGGTTCCTGCCTCTACCACCCTTTCAGGCAGTGAGTCCCAATTGATTATAAGCTTCCATGTTAGATTCTAAGATACATTGTAAATTGCTTTATTGTTCTGACTTTGTAAAGCTTACTTCCTTGAGTATATTTGCGTAAGAGAGAGAGTGTGTGTGTGTGTGTGAGAGAGAGAGAGAGCGAAATGGAGAGTTGTTGCCATAGCTCAAGCTTGTGGGGTGAGCGCTTAAGTAAAAAAAGAATCACCTGTCTTTGTTTAAACCCACAAAAAGCCTGCTACTGACTTTTCAAACTGTATACACAATGAGGGGTCAAAACACACACCCACATCTTCCTCACAGAAAATGGCTGATTACGTTCAGTTGGAAAGGAACAGGGATTTCAGCAGTTCCCTCTCCCCCTGAATGTAATATCCAAAAAAAAACAACTGTGTCCATGTGGAAGTAATAATCCAGCTGTACAGAGCTCTGTTTAGACGCTATCTGAAGAACTGTGTGCAGTTCTGGGCACTGCACCTTAGAAAGGATATATTGGCCTTGGAGGGAGTGCAGCGTAGATTCACTGGAATGTTTCTGGGACTAAAAGGGTTAAATGAGGAAAGATTGCATAGATTGAGCTTGCATTCCCTTGAATGTAGAAAATGAAGGGGTAACTTAATTGAGGTTTTTAACATGATTAAACAAGTTGATAGAGTAGTTAGAGAGAAACTATTCCTCTGGTGGAGAATCCAGAACAAGAGGGCAGAGCATTAAAATTAGAGCTAGGGTGTTCAGGGGTGATGTCAGCAAACATTTCTTCACAAACAGGGGATGGGAAATCTGGAACTCTCTCCACAAAAATCTGTTGACGTTGGGGGTCAATTGAAAATTTCAAAACTGATATTGATAGGTTTATTATTGGACAAGGGGATTAAGGGTTACAGAGCCAAGGCAGGTAGATAGAGTTCAGATACAGATCAGTCATGACCTAATTGAATGATGTCACAGGCTCAAGAGATGACTCCAGTACCTACATTCCTTAAATTCCTCTCGATTTCCCTCTCCACTCTCATCACCAACAACAATTGGTCAGTGTCATCCCCTTCAACCTCCAACTGAGCTTCTGACCCCAGACCCTCTCCATCACAATGATCACCTTCTGTAACTCTGCCCATTTCCAACACCCCCACCCACCCTGCATTAGTCCATCTGCTTTGAAATCCTCATCCATGCTGACGGTGTGAAGTCTTTGTCAGGCACCTCACTGTGAAACATCTTTTCCTCAGTGTGGATATCTCAGTGTTTCATGAGTGTTGCTGACTGTGTAAGGCTCAGTCACACACCTCACTTGTATTCCCCGCTGTGTGAATGCGACGATGATCCAACATGCCCCATAATTGTTCAAACTCCTTATTACACACCTCACATGTGAATGTTTTCTTCTCCCCTGTGTGAATGCGTCGGTGACTCACCAGGCCTGGCAACTGTGCAAAGCCCTTATTACACACCTCACACTTGAACGGCTTCTCCCCAGTGTGAAGGCGTTGGTGTTCTCGGAGGTTTGATTGCCGCGAGAATGATTTCTTACACACTTCACAAGTGAATGGTTTCTCCCCAGTGTGAGTGCGTTGGTGAACACGAAAGTGAGATGAGCGAGAGAATGATTTATCACACACTTCACAGGTGAATGGTTTCTCCCCAGTGTGAATACGTCGGTGTTGTGCGAGCGCTGATGACTGTGTGAAGGCTCGGTCACACAACTCACACCTGAAAGGATTCTCCCCTGTATGAACGCTCTGGTGTATCAGGAACCTCGTAGACGTTGGGAAAGCTTTATCACAAAACTCACACTTAAAAGGTTTCTCCCCTGTGTGGATTGTCTGATGGACCTGGAGGTTCGATAACTGTGTGAATGCTTTCTCACACACGTCACAGCGGAACAGCTTCTCCCCTGTGTGAATGCGTTTGTGTCTGTGGAGATGCGATGACTGTGAGAACGATTTGTTGCAAACCTCACAAGTAAATGGTTTCTCTCCAGTATGAGTGCGTTCGTGGATACGAAAGTGGGATGAGCACGAGAATGTTTTGTCACACAACTCACACTTCAACAGTTTCTCTTCCATGTGGCTGTCTGTGTGTTACAGGTGATACAATTGAGTCTGTTTAGCCCACCTCACACATGAACAGCCTCTCACCTGTAAGAATGAGTCAGTGGTTCATGAGGCTCAATGAAGGATTGAAATTCTCACCACACTTCTTCCCAGCCTCACCCTGACCGATCCTTTGGAAACGTTGGTTCTGACGTAATGTCCCACACCACTGACCAGTTTCAGATCTGATGATATGTCAAAGCTCCCCTGACCTAACCAATTTCTAGATGATGGTTTCACCGTCCAACCTTCAGCAATGCTGTGAAGGGACTGAATATCTTCCCGCAGTTGTTTCTTTGTGGAAGGTCAGGGTCAATCTGTGGTGTCTATCCTCTCGTGTAGTACGGTGCAATCCTTCTGTAAAACAGGAAAAGGAAACATGATTTCCTCCAACTCCCTCTCCTCCTTTGCTGAAGGGGCTGACTCCTCAATTAGAGACTGTTCCACAGTGAATTCCAGTCCATTCTTCTTCTGTGTGGGGAATCAGATACAAGCCCTTTCTTTTTCCTCACTTGACTCTCACACACCCTCTGTTTCCAGCAGGGACACTGGGCAGTGACTGGGAGCAGACAATGTGGCTACTTTATTTCCTCTGCCCGGACCCCATCTTCCCAGGCACTCTGAGGGCAATGGAAAAGACAGTTAGGCAGAGTGTAAAACGGGCTATCAATTCACTATGATGTTATGTTACTGAATCGTATCGATCTGGAAACATTCTAGACTTCTACCTCCCCATCCCTTGGAATATCCCATCCCACTGGTAGGTGGAAAGTCCTCAATGTTGACTTCATGGAGTCTCATGGCTTCGAGTCAAACAAGTTCAAGGAAAACTACACTCCCCTCCCAACTGATGAATGAGTACTTCACCATGTTAATCATCACTGGAGAAGGAGGCTCAGGGCAGATCCCAAAACTGGGTATCCACGACATGCAGTGAGCCATCAGCAGCAGCAAGATTGTATTCACCACAATCTCACAGTCCAGCGCAGCCCTCATTCCATGACTATCATCAAACCAGTAGAGACATGTCAGGAGCAGCATTGGGTAAACTTCGGAGTCCTGGTTTGAACCGAGTGAAGGTTATTATTGAATCTGCATCCACTGCCCTATCAGACAGTGCATTCCAAATCCTAACCACATGTTGTTTAAGAACATTTTTCATCAGCTCATCTCTGATTCTTTTCAAATCATCTTTAATCTGAAACCTCTATTGTTTAAGCACACAGTCTGTCAGGAATAAAACTCTAGAAATAACCCACTGTTCCAAGGAAAGCTGAGTGTAAGTTTTAGTGAGGATTTTGAGCTTGTTTTCAAATCCCTCCATGGCCTCTCCCTTCTCTATCTCTGAAAGGAGGAATCATAGAATCCCTACAGTGCAGAAGGAGGCCACTCAGGCCAACATGCCTGCACCGACACAATCCCACCCAGGCTCCATTCCTGCAACTCCACATATTTACCCCACTAATCCCTCTACACTAAGGGGCAATTTAGCATGGCCAATCTACTTAACCTGCATGTCTTTGGAGTGTGGGAGGAAACTGGAACGCGGGAGGAAACTGGACCACCCAGAGGAAACCCGCGCAGACATAGGGAGAACATGCAAACTCCACGTAGACAGTCACCCAAGTGCAGAATTGAACCTGGCATTGTGAGGCAGCAGTGCTAACCACTTTGATGGTATCAGGCAGGAACTTTCAACAATTAATTGGTAGAGTCTGTGGGAAGGCAAAGGGACATTTGGTAAGTGGGAGGCTTTCAAAAGTGTGTTAACCAGGGTTCAGGGTAAACACATTCCTCTTAGTGTGAAGGACAAGACTGGTAGAAGTAGGGAACCCTGGATGACTCGGCATATTGAGGCCCTGGTCAAGAAGAAGAAGGAGGCACATGACATGCATAGGCAGCTGGGATCAAGTGGATCCCTTGAAGAGTAGAGAGGGTGTAGGAGTAGAGTTAAGAGAGAAATCAGGAGGGCAAAAAGGAGACATGAGATTGTTTTGGCAGATAAGGCAAAGGAGAATCCAAAGAGTTTCTACAAATACATAAAGGGCAAAAGAGCAACTAGGGAAAGAGTAAACCTCTTAAGGATCAACAAGGTCATCTATGTGGGATCCACAAGAGATGGGTGAGATCTTAATTAAAATGAGTATTTCTCATCAGTATTCATTGTTGCGAAAAGCATAGATTTTGGGGAACTTGGGGAAATAAATAGTGATGTCTTGAGGATTGTACATATAACAGAGGAGGTGGTGCTGGAATTCTTAAAGCGCATCAAGACAGATAAATCCCCGGGACCTGATGAAGTGTATCCCAGGACACTCAGAGGCTAGGGAAGAAATTGCAGGTCCCCTAGCAGAGATATTTGAATCATCGGTAGTCACAGGTGAGGTGCCTGAAGATTGGAGGATGGCAAATGTTGTGCCTTTGTTTAAGAAGGTCTGCAGGGAAAAGCCTGGGAACTACAGGCCGGTGAGCCTCACATCTGTGGTGGGTAAGTTGTTAGAAGGCATTTTGAGAGACAGGATCTACAGGCATTTAGAGGCGCAAGGACTGATTAGGGACAGTCAGCATGACTTTGTGAGTGGAAAATCATGTCTCACAAATTTGATTGAGATTTTTGAAGGGGTAACCAAGAAGTTAGATGAGGGCGGTGCAGTTGATGTTGTCTACCTGGACTTTAGCAGGGCCTTTGACAAGGTACCACATGGTAGGTTGTTGCACAAGATTAAATCTCATGGGATCCAGGGTGAGGTAGCCAAATGGATACAAAATTGGCTTGATGACAGAAGCCAGAGGGTGGTTGTAGAGGGTTGTTTTTCAAACTGAGGCCTGTGACCAGCGGTGTGCCTCAGGGATCGGTGCTGGGTCCACTGTTATTTGTCATTTATATTAATGATTTTGATGAGCATTTAGGAGGCATGGTTAGTAAGTTTGCAGATGACACCAAGATTGGTGGCATAGTGGACAGTGAAGAAGGTTATCTAGGATTGCAATGGGATCTTGATCAATTGGCCAGTGGGCTGACGGATGGCAGATGGAGTTTAATTTAGCTAAATGCGAGGTGATGCATTTTGGTCGATCGAACCAGGGCAGGACTTACTCAGTTCATGGTAGGGCGTTGGGGAGAGTTGTAGAATAAAGAGATCTCGGGGTACAGGTTCATAGTACAGTCACAGGTGGACAGAGTGGTGAAGAAGGCATTCGGCATGCTTGGTTTCATTGGTCAGAACATTGAATACAGGAGTTGGGGCGTCTTGTTGAAGTTGTACAAGACATTGGTAAGGCCACACTTGGAATACTGTGTACAATTCTGGTCACCCTATTATAGAAAGTATATTATTAAACTGGAAAGAGTGCAGAAAAGATTTGCTAGGATGCTACCGGGACTTGGTGGTTTGAGTTATAAGCACAGTAAGAAGTTTAACAACACCGGGTTAAAGTCCAACAGGTTTATTTGGTAGCAAAAGCCACACAAGCTTTCGAAGCTCTAAGCCCCTTCTTACTGTGTTTACCCCAGTCCAACGCCGGCATCTCCACATCTTGAGTTATAAGGACAGGCTGGATAGACTGGAACTTTTTCTTTGGAGGGCAGGAGGCTTAGGGGTGATCTTATAGAGGTCTACAAAATAATGAGGGGCATAGATCCACTAGATAGTCAATATCTTTTCCCAAAGGTAGGAGAGTCTAATACTAGAGGGCATGGGAGGGGAGAGAGACAAAAGGGTCCAGAGGGGCATTTTTTTTTCCACACAGAGGGTGGTGAGTGACAGGAATAAGCTGCCAGAGGTA
The DNA here is from genome assembly GCF_964213995.1 of Mustelus asterias. Lineage (NCBI taxonomy): Eukaryota > Metazoa > Chordata > Chondrichthyes > Carcharhiniformes > Triakidae > Mustelus > Mustelus asterias. The sequence continues at coordinate 38,835,666 of NC_135808.1, forward strand.
GAAGAGGCGGGTACAATTTTGTCTTTTAAAAAGCGTTTAGACGGTTACATGGGTAAGATGTGTATAGAGGCATATGGGCCAAACGCAGGCAATTGGGACCAACTTAGGGGTTTAAAAGGGGGCAGAATGGACAAGTTAGGCTGAAGGGCCTGTTTCCGTGCTGTAAACCTCTATGACTCACTGTGCAACCATGCGCCCAAAGCGAGTGACTGAACAAGATAGAAGAATGGAACAGGATGAAAGTGGAGTAGGTGGAGGAAGACAACACACAGGTAGGAAAGAAGTAAAGAGAGAGAGGGAGAGAGGGGAAAAGGAGAATAGGGAGTAAATTACTTACCACCTCCTGTGCCTCTCTATCCTGTGTCCTTCTCTCCTGTGTGTGTGCTGATCTCACCATTGCACATCATGGCTGCCTCCAGTCAATCTACATAACTATAATCTGTTCGTCCAGGAACCAGTCTCGTAAATCTCTTCTGTACCCTGTCCAAAATTCACAGACAGGGGAAAGGAGGTCTTGGAGGCATTTGAAAAGACAGGAAACATCCAGATCCCCCTCCACCCCACACACACACACACACACACACAGAGCTCAACAATAGGAAATCAGCAAGAGTCCTCAGACATTCTGCACTTCCAAGATAATTACACCTAAAATTTAAAGTTTTTAAAGTTTATTTATTAGTTTCACCAGTCGGCTTACATTAACATTGCAATGAAATTACTGTGAAAATCCCCGAGTCGCCACACTCTGGCGTCTGTTCGGGTACACTGAGCGAGAATTTAGCATGGCCAATGCACCTAACCAGCACGTCTTTCAGACTGTGGGCAGAAGTGAGAGCACCGAGAGGAAACACACACAGACATGGAGAGAACGTGCAGACTATGCACAGACAGTGACCCAAGCCAGGAATCGAACCCAGGTCCCTGGCACCATAAGGCAGCAGTGCTAACCACTGTGCCACCGTGCCACCCTCACCTTCCCAAATTCAGTAATGATCCGCCAACAAAACTCAGCCTGTAAATCAGAAGGGAAATGCTTCCAATAAACACACTCAATATCCAACACACAGCTCCAATCAAACAGCTCAGCACAAAGCACCGAGTAAACAGGTCTCTCAGCTGGATCTTCTCACACAGCATAAGGGGCATTCCCACACCTGATTCCCCACAGGATAGTCAGACTGCCTGAACATTAGTGTGGATATTATGCAATGTAATTATTATAAATTCTGCTCCTTCACTCACCATCTCCTCACTTGGTTTTCAGTCCCTACAGGAAGTGAAGCAGCTGTGAAAGAGGAAGAGGAGGGAATGGGCAGAGTGGGTGGGCTCTCTGATTGATGTCTCTCACAGCCAATCCAAATATTTCTAGAGTAACATGAGTTTCCAGAAGCTTGGGAAACTGACCGGTGAAACGGAGGCGACTTTGAGCAGCAGATCAGGTGGGGATTTAAACTTGTCTTTGTCCCATCTGAATAAAACTCACTTATTGCAGCTGCTGTCTCAGTTCCCCTGGCAAACATTTGACAGAGATTTCTAGTGTGGGAATAGCATTCTTCATCCTCGGAGGCTTTCAAACTGACAACATCAGTGTGGGATGCATAACCTCAGATGTATCTGACAGCACATTTGAAGCGAAAGATCCACAGCATCCAAGGCAGTGATGATGTGCAGTGGTGGGATCAGCGCATGTACGGGAGAGAAGGATGTGGAGATGCCGGCGTTGGACTGGGGTAAACACAGTAAGAGTTTTAACAACACCAGGTTAAAGTCCAACAGGTTTATTTGGTAGCAAATGCCATTAGCTTTCGGAGCGCTGCTCCTTCGTCAGATGGAGTGGAAATGGAGATTTGAGAGCAGATTTCCACTCCATCTGATGAAGGAGCAGCACTCCGAAAGCTAATAGCATTTGCTACCAAATAAACCTGTTGGACTTTAACCTGGTGTTGTTAAAACCCTTACAGGAGAGAAGAACACAGGAGAGAGAGACAGAGGAGGTCGTAAGTAATTTAGTCCCCTGCTTTCCACCTCGCATCTGTTTCTTCTCTCTTCTTTCCTATCTCAGTTCTCTCTTCTGGGCATTACTCCCCTTTCATTCTGTTCCACTCTTCTCCATCTCTCTCTCCTCCTTACAGAAATAGAGAGGGAAAAAGCCATGGAGGGATTTGAAAACAAGCTCAAAAACCTCACTAAAGCTAACACTGAGCTTTCCTGGGAAGAGTGGGTTATTCCTCTGTTTTATTCCTGACAGAATGTGCCTAAACAATAGAACTTTCATGAGTGAATGAAACAGAATGGTTAATCAGTCGTACTGATTGAGGACAATCCCTTAAGATGTCCATTGTACATCATTTCAGCTGACACCAGGGACTTTACCACCTTTCACAGCTTCAGGAACCCAGACACAAAGACAACACTGACACCTGCAGCTCCAACCTTAAATCAAATTAAACTTTTGAACTGCCAGTACAGAGGGAAGAACATTCTGTGCACAACCTTGGGATTTAACCCTCTTAGAAACTGAATCTAATACAACCAAAATATACATTATTGTCAGCTGTTGCTTAGTTAGCACTCTCGTCTCTGAGTCAGAAAGTTGTGGATTCAAGTCTCACTCCAGAGACTTGGGCACTGAGGCTGACTGAGTGCAGTACTGAAGGAGTGCTGCACTGTCATAAGTACCATCTTTCAGATCAGTTAAACAAACACCCTGCTTGCTCTCTGAGATTAATTTAAAATATCCCTTGACACTAAATTGTCGAAGAACAGGGGAGTTATCCCAGATGTCCTGGTCAATCTGGATCTTGCAATAAACATCTCAAAAACAGACTATCTGGTCATTATCACATTGGTGTTTGTGGAAGCTTGCTGTTCAAAATTGGCTATCATGTTTCCTACATTACAACAATGACTACCCTTAAAAAAAACATAATTGGTTGTGAAGTGCTATCAAGAAGACAGGTTTGTGAAACTAGATATATAAATGCAAGCCTTACTTTCTTAGGGAAACATTATGCTTCCTGTGCACTGGAAATTCTAAACCCATTGATGGTGAAAGTATACCAGCCCATAGAATCCTACAGTGCAGAAAGAGGCCATTCGGCCCATCGAGTCTGCACCAACCACAATCCCACCCAGGCCCTATCCACATATCCCTACATATTTACCCACTAACCCCTCAAACCTATGCATCCTGGGACACTAAGGGGCAATTTAGAATGGCCAATCAACCTAGCCCGCACATCTTTGGACTGTGGGAGGAAACCGGAGCACCCGGAGGAAACCCACGCAGACACAGGGAGAATGTGCAAACTCCACACAGACAGTGACCCAAGCCGGGATTCGAACCCAGGTCCCTGGAGCTGTGAAGCAGCAGTGCTAACCACTGTGCTACCGCGCCGCCCACAGTGACACTGACCAATATATTGTGTCTTACTATTGGCTATTGAAGGTTTCAGTTAATAGGAGCATACGCTGACAAATCAGGTAATTTGTGCTAAGTTTAAAAAGTGAATTGATGGTGAGGTATAAATCTATATCAAAGACCGATATAACAGCAGACAGGCAACAACAGGTTTTCACCAAACTTTGAATCAACGAAAATAACAAAGTATTTGAAAATTATAAAAGATGTGGAGAATGCTGGGAGGTGGCAGCTCCCCTATGTGAGCACTGGAGAGTAAACAATACAGACAACTCTCAGTGTAAGGGAAGCAGGTGAGCCGGTTCCAAGTCCTTAAGGTAATGTTGATGTTTGGTGAGAGAGGAATAGATGAAACAATTCCAACACATGTCACATTATAAAAGGGTTTGTCTCTCATGTGGCTTCACTGATGTTCCAGGAGGTCCAACAACTGTGTGCAGATTTTATTACAGAACTCACACCGATGGGGTTTCACTCAGTGTGAGAGTGTTGATGGTCCAGATGATGGCCTGTCTGTGTCATGTCACACACCTCACACCTGAATGATTTATTTTCTCCCCAGTGTGGAACTGCTGGTCGCAACCGCCCCCCCCCCCCCCCCCTCCGCTACCCGCCCCAACCCCCACCCGCCCCGTGAAAAAAGATTCAAAATTATTCAAATTTCAGGATATTAAACTAAAACTAATTCTCCTGTCTTCAGCTCTGACGTCGGCATCTCCAAGACCTGATGAACCTCAGGCCTCCCATGCATGTGCTGGCTGGGGAAGTGCTACGCATGCACAGTTTTGATTTTTTTATGTCGAGCAGGCCCATGTGCTTGACCAACAGGACTTGGAGCTGAAGACAAAGGAGACATGTGCCTGCACAAAAAGTAAAAACTCAAAAAGGCACAGAAACCCTGGCTGAAGCAAGGTAGGAAGGGAGAGGTTAAAAAAACCAGGCGAGAGGACAGGGAGAATGAAGTTCTCAGTAAGAGAAGATAGAGAATAGAGGAGGTGTGCCTTAATTTTTTTTTATTGTATAGATGTGTGCCATGACACAAAAGTTTGGAAACCACTGGATAAAAGCAAATTACTACGGATGCTGGAATCTGAAACCAAAAGAGAAAAAGCTGGAAAATCTCAGCAGCTCTGGCAGCATCTGTAAAGGAGAGAAGAGCTGACATTTCAAGTCCAGATGACCCTTTGTCAAACCCTCCCCCCACATCTTCATCTATCACAGCTTACCCTCTGATTTCAGCTTCTCTGCCGTTTGGCCATTCACACCCTTTATTCTCTCTCTATGGACTGCCATTAGCAGCCTTTTTTCCTGGTTTCTGTGGCTTCGACTCATCTTTCATTCCTCACCCTGCAGTATAAATATCTCCCACTTTCTGTGCCTTTTAGCTTTGACAAAAGGCCATCTGGATCTGGACTCGAAACGTCAGCTCTTTTCTCTCCTTACAGATGCTGCCAGACCTGCTGAGATTTTCCAGCTTTTTCTCTTTTGGTTTTGGAAACTACTACTCTGATGTATTAGGAGCTTCAATAAGTTTGTGAAGGCTTTGTCACAGAGCTCCTACTTCAATGGTTTCTGCCTTGTATAAATGTGTTAGTGTAGGTAAAAATGAGATGTGTGCAAATGCTTTGCTGTACTTACTTGGTTGCTCCCCAGTGTTAGTGCCTAGTGTTAACATACCAAACTTGATGGATGTGCAGCTTTTCCCTCGTCTGGATGCGTCTATAATTTTTGAGCTTTATTGTCAGTGTAAATGTTTGGTCACATATCTCAGAATTGAATGTTTGTTTTCCCATTTGAACTATCTGCTGTATCAGGAAAGATGCCAACCTTGTGAGGACTTTGTCACACCTTTCACACTTGAACAGATTTTCCTCAATGTGTTCAGTGCACCACGAGTGTCAATCACTGTGAAGGTTCGGTGAATTTCCCTGTGTGAATTTGCTGGTGTACGCGGAAGCTTGATAACTAGATGAACGATTGGTCACATGAGTCACATGTGAATGGTCACTCCCCTGTATGAAGGCGATGGCGATTCACCAGAGCAGACAATTGTGCAAAGCACTTATTACACACCTCACACTTCCCAGAATGAATGCATTGGTGTACACGGAGACTCAGTGACTATATGAATGATTTATTGCACACTTCGCAGGTGAATGGTTTTTCACTTGTGTGACCATGTCGGAGAGTGTGGAAGTTCAAAGAACACAAGAAAGATTTGTTGCACATGTCACATGGGAATGACTTCTCCGTTGTGTGAATGCATCAGTGATGTACGAGCATTGATAACTATGTGAAGGCTCGACCATGCACCTCACACTTGAAGGGTTTCTCCCGTGTGAATTTAATCTGGACAAATGCAAGGTGCTGCATTTTGGAAGGTCTAATGCAGGAAGGAAGTATACAATAAATGGCAGAACCCTTAGAAATATTAAGATAAAGAGAGATCTAGGGTTACAAGTCCACAGTTCCTGAAAGTGACAACACAAGTGGATAAGGCGGGTCAAGGAGGCGTTTGGCATGCTTGCCTTCATTGGTCAGGGCATAAAGTCTAAAAATTGGCAAGTCATGTTGCAGCTGTATAGATCTTTCGTTAGGCTACATTTGGAATATTATGTACAGGACTGGTCACCACACTACCCGAAGGATGCGAAGGCTTTGGAGAGGATACAGAAAAGGTTTTCCTGGATGTTGCCTGTTTTGGAGAGTGTTAGCTATGAGGAGAGATTGGACAAACTTGTTTTGTTTTCACTTGAATGTCAGAGGCTGAGGGGCGACCCAATAGACGTTTACGCAATTATGAGAGACATAGATAGAATGGATAGTCAGTGTCTTTTTCCCATGATAGAAATGTCAATTACTAGGGGGCATAGGTAAAAGGGGGAAAAGTTTAAAGATGTGAGAGGCAAGTTTTTTTACACAAAAGGTGGCAAGTGCCAGGAATGCGCTGCCAGGAGAGGTGGTAGAAGCAGATACAATAGCAACGTTTAAGAGGCATCTTGACAGATACATGAATAGGCAGGGAATAGAGGAATATGGACTGCGTAGGGGCAAAAGGTCTTTAGTTTAGAAAGACATTATGTGTCGGCACAGGCTTGGTGGCTGAAAGGTCTGTTCCTGTGCGGTATTGTTCCTTGCTCTCCTGTAACACCAATATATCCACAGGTGAGAAACCATTCAAGTGTGAGGTGTGTGAGAAATCATTCTCCAAGTTATCGAACCTTCATGCACATCAGCTCATTCTCACAAGGGAGTTACAACAAAGATTTTACCCACTCCTCTTATCTCCTGAAGCACCAACAGAGACACATTGGTCCAGTCTGAGATATACAACCAAACATTAGAACAGACATCAATGTTTGTGTAACAGCAACACAGTCACACTGGAGAGAACCCATTTCAGTATGAGGTGTGTAATGCGGACCACATGCGATTATTGTATCTGGTGAAAACCCGTCATACTCGCATATGTAGGAAAATGTACAATGTGTGACCAAATCTTCAAACAATCTTCAGTGCTCCTGATATACTGAAGCATTCACACGGGGGAGAAGCCATTTACATCTGAGCAGTGTGACAACATATGCTTGCAGTCAGTATTCCGTGTAGACCAGCACAGTGACACATGGGAGAAACCCTTCAAGTGTGAGGTTTGTGACAAAGTCATCCAACATAGTAATTAAACCGGCTGGTCCATCAGAGGATCCACATCGGAGAACCTTTCAAGTGTGAGATTTATGGTACAGTTTTTCTGAAATCATCAAAACTCCCTGGACACCAGTGGATCCACACTGGTGAGAAACTATTCAGCTGAGAAATATGTGACAAGACTTTCACACAGTCAGCATATCGCCTGGTGCATTAACACACTCATGCAGTAGAGAAATCCTGTCTGTATTGAAGACTTAACACAACCGTCAAACCTCCTGGAATGTCAGTCAACCCTGTTCGGGGACGCGGTGATGTTGTTTTGTCAGTGGATTCGTCAGTGGATTCGTAATTCAAAGATCCAGGGTATACTCTTGGGGACTTGGGGGTCAAATCCCACCATGGCAGATGGTGTAATTTGAATTCAATAAAATAAAATCAGGAATTAAGAGCCTGATGATGACCATGAAATCATTGTCAACTTTGTAAAAACCCACCTGGTTCAACAATGTCCTTTAAAGAAGGAAACATGCCATCCTTATTTGGTCAGGCCTACATGAGACTCAGTGGTTTACTCTTAAATACTTCCTCAAGTGCAATTAGGGATGGATAATAAATGCTGGCCCAGCCAGTAACTCCCAAATCCCGTGAACAAATAAATAAAACATGGGAGACAAATGCAGTGTGACGTGTGCCAAGATCATTTCACCTGCTCCTCCTTTCTCCCCAAACACCAACATCTCCACATGGACTTGTGGCCAACTCACCTGCTTCTCTTACACTGAAAGTTGTCTGTGTTGTTTACCCTCCAATGCTCACACTGGGGAGCTGTCCTTCCAAAGCACTGTCTGTCTCAGCAGTGTCTGAATCCAACCTCTCCCACCATCAGTCCAATTGTTTCAAGAAGATCAATTTAATCTTTGACTCGTTCACCAACCATCACCAAAAGACATCAATATGTATAGAAGCTTCTGCTTATTCACAGATGTCAGTGTGTCTCTGGGATGATTTCCTCAGCCACAGGAAGATGATGTTTCAGGAGAACATGTGTCAGGATTTTCTCTGCTCTGGACAAGAGGGAAATACGTCAATAGTTTCCACAGCATGATTTATCTCCCTTCTTGATGATAGTTACAGTTGTCACTTTCCTGAAGTTGGGGGGGTGAGTTCATGGAGTCTTGACGTGAGCAGAAGTCCACCAGCTTGGAAGCCCTCAGCTGCAATTCCGTTGGGGCCTTAGGCTTTGTTTTTCATCTGCTTCATTGTTGCAGCTCTCCCATCAATGGTGACTCACCCACGGATTCTACCACATGCACTGGGGGATAAACTGGAGGGTATCAGCTATCACTGTGGACTCATGGTTGAGTTGTTCAAAATGTTCTTTCCAGCGTTAACAGATGGCATTGTCATCATTTCAAGAGAAACATCATCCTGTGAACAAAGGGGATTTTGTCCATTTGACCTCAATCTGTAGATGAGCCTGATGATTTCATGTCATCATGATCAGAAATTGTTGGGTTCATTTTCCCACCACTTGTCCTTTAACTTGGGCGGCACAATGGTTAGTACTGATTCAATTCCGGCCTCGGGTCATAGTCTATGTGGAGCTTGCATATTCTCCTCACGTGGGTTTCCTCTGGGTGCTCCAGTTTCCTCCCACAGTCCAACGATGTGCAGGTTAGGTTGATTGGCTATGCTAAATTGACCCTAGTGTCAGGGGATTAGCAGGGTAAATATGTGGGGTTATGGGAAGAGTCTGGGTGGGATTGTGGTCGGTGCAGACTTGATGGGCCAAATAGCCTCCTTCTGCATGGTAGGGATTCTATAATCTTCAGGATTTATCTTTGGTAATTATTCTTCAGCTGTTGATATGCTGCCTTGTGAAATTGTGACTTTGAGTTGCTCTGCCAGGCAATGAAGGCTGATCATTTTTGAATTTATTTTTACTGTTTGTGGGAGCTTGCTGTCCAACAATTGCCATATCTCTTACATTGCAACAGTGACTCAATGACCACATTTCAAAAAGCATTCCCTTGGATGTAAAGTGCTTTCGGACAACTTGTGATTGTGAAAGTTGATACATAAATGCAAGTATTTATTTCTTAGGGAACTGTTCTGCTTCCTGTGAATTGTCAATTCTAAATTTATTGATGGAGAATGTATACCAGCCCACAATGACATTGACCAATATATTGTGTACAGGACTCTTGTTGTAGATTCCTGAGTGTTGCAGTGAATAGGAACACACCATGCTAACAAATCAGGTAGTTTGGTTTCAGCTTAAAATATGAATTTATTGAGTTCTAAATTTATACAGAAGATTGATAAAGCAGTCGACATAAAACACAATATTCAGATTTTTGCACAAAATTTTGTATTAACCAAAATAACAAAGCATTCGGAAATGACTCAAGATATTTCCCAGAACATAAAATGAATATTGGAAGAGTGTAAGGTGAACCTATCACACTGTTATCACATCGTGGTATGATAAGCTGAGGGAACACAGGTCTGTAGAGCCTCACTTTACTAAGGATAGTAGTCCTCCCAGTCAGGAGAGTACAAACATTATGCATGGTATTCAAGACGTTTCTTTAAAATCCCTGTGCCTTAGTCCGGTTCCCAAATCCAATGGTCAGAAATGATACCAACTTTAGTGGCACAGGATGGAGCTCATTTCCATCATACAAAAACTCCGATGGATACAGAGATCATGTGGGTTCATGGACCAATCAGGTTCCATCCCTGGAAGACGCTACCCCCCCCCCCCCCCCCCACCAGTCGAGTTGACAGCGCTTTCTAATTTCCAACTCTCTTCCCTTTGACCCTCTATTCATCACAATGCTTCTGTCGCCATCAATCTGGTTTATCTGTGTTGTACCACCTGTAATCACCTCATATCCACTTTCTACATCCATGTTCCCAAAATTACCTTTACTCTTCCTTTCTAGTCAAAGCTACTATTTTCTGCTCATCACTAATTTCCCTTCAGTAGATGGTGGTGAGCTGCCTTCCTGAACCGCTGCAGTCCAAACTGCTGCAGTTAAACACTTGCTGCTGTAGTTTGTCAAAGGCTGAACTGATACAGCTGATCCGGTGTTGCATCTCCTCAACAATGGAGATCTTGTGATAGAGGAGGCTGTCGCTGTCTGGGAAGTGTTCAAGATATTCCAGAGAGGTTCCGAAGAAGAATCATATGGGAAACGCGGAGGTTCAAGGTGGAAGTTAAACAGCCTCTGTTCAGGGGCAATTAGGGATGTGAAAAAAATGCTGGGGTTGACCAGAAAGAAAAGGAAAGGTAATTTTGAAAATGAGGATGGATATGCTGATTGTATGAAATCCTGGTCACACATCTCTTATCTGAATGGTTTCTGTGGATGTGAATGTGGACCTGCTGCTCCTTTAGGAGATCAGAGGAGTGGTTGAAAGCCTTGTGACAAACATTGCACCTGAAGTGATTCCTCCCTTGTGAATATTCTGGTGTCCCAGATGATTTAAAGTTGTCATGAAAATCTAGATTGTAAACCTCACATTTGAATAGTCACTCTCCAGTGTAGATCCTCTAATGGAGCTGGAGGTACAACCAACTTGAGAATGAGTTATTGCACACCCACACTCAAGTGGTTACTCCCCATTGTGATTATGTTTTTGTCTGCACAGGGCCAATAGATTGGACAATGATTTGTTGCACACCTTGCACGTGACTGGTTTCTCCCCCTGTGTGAATGTGTTGGTGTACACGGAGGTTCACTAACTGCGAATATGATTTGTCACACACATCACATGAGAATGGTTTCTCTCCTGTGTGAATGCGTTCATGTATACGAAGAGTGGACGATTGTGAGAATGACTTCTCACACACTTCACAGCTGAATGGTTTCTCCCCAGTGTGGGTGCGTAGGTGTGTACGGAGGTCCGCTGAACACGAGAATGATTTGTCGCACTGCTCACACATGAATGGTTTCTCTCCAGTGTGAATACGGTGATGTACACGGAGGCTCGATGATTGTGAGAATGATTTGTTGCAAACTTCACAGGTGAATGGCTTCTCCCCTGTATGAATGCGTTGATGTTTACGGAGGTTCGATGACCATGAGAAAGATTTATCGCACACCTCGCATGTGAATAGACTCTGCCCTGTGTGGACGCGTTGGTGTACGGCAAGGGTCGATGACTCCGAAAATGATTTGTTGCACACACTGCATGTAAATGGCTTCTCCCGAGTGTGAACGCGCCAGTGTTTCAGCAGAGCTGATGATTCCGGGAAGCCCTTGTTACACACCTCACATGTGAACGGCTTCTCCCCAGTGTGAATGCGTCGGTGTTTCACAAGCGCCGAGGAACGTGTGAATGTATGATCGCACATCTCACAACTGAATGGTTTTTCTTCCATGTGACTGCCCTGGTGTTACAGGTGGGACAAGACATGCACCTTAAGTGTTTGGAAATCTTATGAGCCTGTATATCCCTCCTCACACATCTCACATTTGTAATGCCTGTCCATTGTAAAAATGAGTCAATGGTTTATGCAGCTCGATGAATTATTCAAGATCTCACCACATTTGGAGACCACTGTCCAATTTCTCTGTGTTGAGCAATGCTGTGAAGGGACTGGATGTCTTCCCAGAGTTGAGCAGTTCTTCCCTGGATAATGGTCAGAATCTATCTGCGTGTCTATCCTCTCTGGTGTCGTATGGAGCAATCCTTCTGTAAAACAGAAAAAAGAAAACATGATTTTCTCCAACTCCTTGTGCACCTTTCCTCAATTCGAGACTGTTCCACAGTGAGTGCCAGTCTGTAGTTTCCCCTGCGTGAGGTTCAGATGCAAGTCCTTTCTTTTTCCTCACACTGTCCTCATGACTGTCACACATCATCTTTCCAACACGGATACTGGATAGGGACCAGGAGCATACAATGTGGCTACTTTCTTTCTTATTCCCAGACGTCCATCTTCCTGAAGCACCATGAGGGCAATGGAAAAAACATAGTGTAGAATGAGCTCTTACTTCACTATGAATTCACTTGCTGGGGATGACCAGTTGTATCCTTAGAGTATGTTTTTTTTATTTAAAAAAATTCAGGAAAAATCATAGAAACCCTATAGTGCAGAAGGAGGCCGTTCAGCCCTTTGAGCCCGCATCAGCAACAATCTCACCAAAGCCCTATCCCCATAACCCCACTGCTAGTCCCCTTGATACGAAGGGCCAATTTAGCACGGTCAATCAACCTAATCCGCACATCTTTGAACTGTGGGTGGAAACTGGAGCACCTGGAGGAAATTCACACAGACATGGGGGGAATATACAAACTCTACACAGTCAACAAGGCCGGAATTGAATCTGGTCCCTGGCGCTGTGAGGCAGCAGTGCTAAGCACTGTATCACTGCTGCCCAAATGTTTTGAAATTTTAACACTTATTCTCCCAATTATTTGAAGAAAACCCACTTGGCAGAAAGTGCAAGAAAGCTAAGGGAAATGTTGCTTCAGTTGAAGGGTTCTGATTTATCCTGGGAAATCAGATACACTGCACTCACTCAGACTGTACATCCCAAATTCAGCTATCAAACCCAGCACTGGGCAAAACTATCAAATCCAAGCCCAGGCTTTTGGGAAAGGCCGAGGCCTTCAAGTAAAATCCTAAAAGAAGGCGTTAAAAGACATTTTAATAAATGTGTCTCTGCCCCTCCCAGATAATTACACCTCACCTTCTCATATTCAGCAATGACCCATCAACAAAACTCAGCCTGTAAATCAGAAGAGAAATGCTTCCAATAAACACACTCAATATCCAACACACAGCTCCAATCAAACAGCTCAGCGCTCTGATTGACAGCTCCTCTTGACAATTAGAGAGCGACAGGAAGCGGCAGTGTAACCCACAATTAACATGTCAATCTCTCGGTATTGCCAATCACAGCGAATGGGGATGGGCTTCTCTGGAACGCAGCCCCGCTCAGTTTTGCGCAGCCGCCTTCCAGACAGATTCTAACCCGATCGGAACTACATTACCCATACTGCATGTGGCTCCGGGGCCTGCGCAGTGAGGAGCGACAGTATGGAATCAGGCGGAGAACCAGCCCACGATGCCTGATGGGAGTTGTAGTTCTGTCGCGCGCAGCTGTGGCTGGCTCCCAGCGTTCGGGAGTTGGAATGTGAGGAAGCGCGAGCCCGAGCGGCTGAATCGAATTGAAAAGCAGAGATTGACCCTTGGTAGGAACCAGAGCGATGGCGGTGGGAAGATTCACCATTGCAGGAGATTCTCTGTATACAACTGAAGAGGGTAAAGTCACACAAATCACAGCAGTCCCACTGACGGACAACACAGAGTTGCAGGAGGATAGTGTGGTTGGCCGTGTCCAAAGGCTGCAGAGAGGTTGCTTCTCTCTCCACAGATGTTTCCTGACCTGAGGATTTCCAGCATTTTCTGAAGCTCTATCAGATTTCCAACATTCACAGGATTTTGCCCCATTGGATTCCAGGAGCTGTCTGTGTGCACTTTAGGGAAGTGTAGACTATGAGTTGATTTGATGGAGCTTTGAAAATAACAACAGTTTTCTTTGTGACTTCATGTGGACAAATTATTTCAATCAGAGAGATTAGGGAGGACCAAAGGTCACATTTACAAGTTGTACAAGGGCAGAACTACAGATTCATCAATCATTAAAAGTAGCAAGTCAGCTCAACAAGGATATTTTATGAAAACAAACAATAACGCCGGGTCCATTTTTGGAGGAATTGAAATGGAAAACAGAGAAGTGATGTTGAACTTTTGTAGAACTTTCTTTCGACCACACTTCGAGACCTGCACACAGTTCAGATCAACATATTGAAAAAAGGACAGAAAGAAACTGGAGAAGGTACAAAAAAATTGATAAGGGTGATATTGAGAGATTGTAACTATCAGGAAAAACTGAATCGACTGGTACAATTTTGCCAGAGAAGAGAAGGCCAAGGGGGGAAGATATATAAATCTTTAAAATGATGAATTATAAAATTCAGAATTTGGGGGTAAATAGAGAGAAGATGTCCCCACTTGTATGCGGGAGTCCCAAAACTAGGGACCAGGCATTTAATATGATCAATCATAAAACCAATTAGAGATTCAGGAGAAACTTCTTTTTCCAAGGGAATGTTTCGATTGTGGAACTTGCTCCCATAGGAAATGGTTGAGAGAAATAGTTTTGGTGTATTTGATGGGAAGCCAGGTTAATAGATGAGAGAAAAAGGAATAGAAGGGTCTTGATTTGATTTAATTTATTATTGTCACGTGTTAGTATACAGTGAAAAGTATTGTTTCTTGTGTGCAATACAGACACAGCATACCGTACATAGAGGAGGAAAGGAGAGAGTGCAGAATGTAGTGTCACAGTCATAGATAGGATGTAGAGAAAGATCAACTTAATATGAGGTAGGTCCATTCAAAAGTCTGATGGCAGCAAGGAAGAAGCTGTTCTTGAGTCGGTTGGTATGTGTCCTCAGACTTTTGTATCTTTTTCCCGACGGAAGAAGGCGGAAAAAAGTATGTCCGGGGTGCATGCTGTCCTTGATAATGCTGGTTGCTTTTACGAGGTAGTGGGAAGTGTGGACAGACTCAATGGATGGGAGGTTGGTTTGTGTGATGGACTAGGTTTCATTCACAACTCTTTGTAGTTTTTTGCGGTCTTGGACAGAGCAGGAGCCATACCAAGCTGTGATACAACCGTAGCCTCGTGAGAAAGTAGAGGCGTTTGTGGGCTTTCTTAACTATAGTGTCAGCATGAAGGGACCAGGACAGGTTGTTGGTGATCAGGACACCTAGGAATTTGAAGCTCTTGACCATTTCTACTACGTCCCCATTGATGTAGACAGGGGCGTGTCCTGCACTGCAATTCCTGAAGTCGATGACTATTTCCTTCGTTTTGTTGACATTGAGCGAGAGATTATTGTTGTCGCACCAATTCACCAGATTCTCTATCTCTTTCCTGTACTCTGTCTCATCATTGTCTGCGATCCGACCCGCTACGCTGGTGTCATCAGCAAACTTGAAAATCGAGTTGGAGGGGAATTTGGCCATACAGTCATAGGTCTATAAGGAGGATAGTAAGGGGCTGAGGACACAGCCTTGGGCACCAGTGTTGTGGACGATCGTGGAGGAGGTGTTGTTGCCTCTCCTTACTGATTGCAGTCTTTGGGTCAGGAAGTGTAGGATCCAGGTGCAGAGGGAGGAGCCGAGCCCCAGGCCACGGAGCTTGGAGATGAGTTTCATAGGAATAATGGTGCTGAAGGCTGAGCTGCAGTCAATAAATAGGAGTCTGACTTGGGTGTCTTTGTTATCCAGGTGTTTTAGGGTTGAGTGCAGAGCCAGTGAGACGGCGCCTGCTGTGGACCTGTTGCGGTGATAGGTGAACTGTAGTGGATCCAGGGAGTCTGGGAGGCTGGAATTGACTTGTGCCATGACTAACCTGAGATAAAATTTTACATATGGTGAGAACTTCAATCGTTCATTGAGCCTCATGAATCACTGACTCATTCCTGCAGGTGAGTGACTGAATGGGTGTGCAGTTGTGTGAGGAGGGCTCCATAGGCTCAGAGGATCTAATTCATAAGGTGCAGCTGTAGTATCACACAAGGATAGATACCTGGATGAGAAAGTATTCAAGAGGTGTGTGATCGAACCTTTGCATATTTATTGACACTCGTGAATCACTGGTGTATCCACACTGGCCAGAAGCTGTGCACGTTATATGTGTGACAAATACTTATTGTGGTCACATAATCTCTGCAGTTAGCAATGAATTCACATCAGGGAGAAACCAGACATGTGTGAAGGGTGCAAAAAAAATCATTCTCACAACCATTGTATCTCCTTGCACACCAATGCATTCACACAGGAGAAACCATTTATGTGCGATGTGTGTAACTAATTATTTTCACGATTATTGTTCCTCCGCATACACCAACACACCCACACAGGAGAAACCATTAAAACATGAAGTGTGTGACAAAGGGTTTGTGCATTTATTGACACTCATAAATCAACAACCCGTTCGCACGGGAGAAGCCATTCACCTGCGATGTGTGTGACACTATCATTCTCAGGGTCATTGCACCTCCAAGTACATCAGTTACACAGGATAGAAACCATTCACGTATGAGGTGTGCGACAAATCATTCTCAGGTAACAAAGCTCCACATGCATCAACACATGAAAGAAACCATTCACTCATGAGATGTGTGACAAAGCCTTTACACTGTTATCAAGCCTCAGTGTCCATCAGATAGTCAGAAAGGCAAGAAACCATTCAAGTGTTCGGTTTGCGATAAAGCTTTTGCAATATCTACAAGCCTGAAACACCAGATGATTCACACGGAAGAGACCATTCATGTGTGAGGCGGGTGAGCAAGCCTTCACACACTGATCACTGGTGAGTGATTGATGTATTCACACAGGGGAGGAACTATTCATGTGTGAGGCGTGTGACAAATCATTCTCAAAGTGATTGTCCTTCCGTGCCTACCAATGCATTCACACTGGCTAGATACTGTTCAAGTATGAGTTCTGTGATATTAGTTTTGTGATGTCTTCGACCATCCTGATGGAGCCAACAATTCACAAGTGAGCGAAATCCTTCAGGAGTGAGGTTTGTAAGATGGCTTTCTATCCCTCCAACCTCCTGATTCACTGGAGGGTGTTCACAGGGTGTGAAATAAGCAGTAATTATTTTCGCAGATATTTAACCTCCTGGTCAATCAGAGAATCCGTACGGGGAGGAACAATTCAGGTATGAGGAACGTGACAAAGTTTTCAGATAGTCAGTGTATCTCCACATCCATCAATGCATTCACAAGAGAGAAACTCCATCTGTGTAAGACTGTAATAAAGGCTTCACATAGTTGTGGGACCTTCTTGAACATTAGTGAACCCACACAGGAGATGAACCCAGTGTGATGTGTGTCAGGATTGTTTCACCTACTATAATAAAATAGAAACAAATTACTGCTGATGTTGGAATCTGAAAAAAAATTTGAAAATGCTGGGAAATCTCAGCAGGTCTGACAGCATCTGTGGAGAGAGAAGAGAATTCTGGATGACCCTTCATCAGAGCTTTGTTTACACCAACATCTCCACACGGACTTGGAGTCGGCTCACCAGCTTTCCTTACACTGAGTTGTCTATGTTCTTTACCCTCCAGTGCTCAAACAGGGAAGCTGTCCTTCCAAAGCACTGTCTATCTCAGCAGTGTCTGTTTCCAACCTCTCCCACCATCATTTCAATCGTTTTAAAAAAAGGGCAAATAAAACTTTGACCACTTCTTAAACCCTGTGTTTATTTTAAAGTTATAAACCCTCATTACAACGCGGGCATCTGTTAAAGTGAAATTAGAACTGAAGTTCTCTTAACACTCAGCTACAGAAATATGAATTAAGCTTAAATTTAAAGGAATCTATTATGCCCAGTGCACATAAATGCAAATATAGATTCCCTAAAACTTTGGCCAGAATTCCCTGGCCATTTGCTTGGGGTGGGATTCTCTGGTCCCGCCAGAAGTGCAACCCTGCCGCTTGTTTCCTAGCAGCATAGGGTCGCTTCAGTGGGAATTCCCATTGAGAGCAGTTGGACCAGAAAATCCTGCTGCAAGTGAACACCCCCTGCCTAGTTCTGGGCAAAATATTGAGTCATTTTCAACAGTCTTGTTATTTTTGTTGATTCAAAGTTCGGTGTAAGCCAGATATTGTGTTGTTTGTCTGCTGTTTTATCAAACTTCTGTATGGATTTATAATTCACAATAAATTTGTTTTTTTTAAAAAACTTACCTCAAATCTTAGCATGGTGTGTTGCTATTCACTGAAACAATCAGGAGCCTACATTAAGAGTCCTGTACACAATACATTGATCAATGTCACTGTGGGCTGGAGTGCTTTCTCCATCTTTTAATGCCTTCTTTAAAGATTTTAGCTTCAGACCTGAGTTTCCTCATCCCATCATACCTTGATGTAATAACAGTGAAATGTTCATCTTACACTCTTTCGAGATTCATTTCAGGTGCTGGGGAAGGTCTTGAATCATTTTCAAATGTTGTCTTTTTTTTGGTTGATTCTAAATTTGCCACAAGATAAATATTGTGGTGTTGTTTGTCTGTTGTTTTACCAATTTTCTATTTAGATTTATAACTCACAATGAATTCACTTTTTTAAACTTACCCCAAACTACTTGATTGTCAGCATGTTTGACTGATTGATTTTATTATTGCCACATGTATTAGTATGCAGTGAAAAGTATTGTTTCTTGCACGCTATACAGACAAAGCATACCACACATAGGGAAGGAAAGGAAAGAGTGCAGAATGTAGTGTTACAGTCATAGCTAGGGTGTAGTGAAAGATCAACTTAATGTGAGGTAGGTCCATTCGAAAGTCTGATGACAGCAGGGAAAAAGCTGGTTGGTACGTGATCTCATATTTTTGTATATTTTTCCCGACGGAAGAAAGTGGAAGAGAGTATGTCCGGGGTGAATGGGGTCCTTGATTATGCTGGCTGCTTTTCCAAGGCAGTAGGAAGTGTAGACGTGTCAATGGATGGGAGGCTGGTTGAGTGATGGACTGGGCTTCATTCACAACCCTTTGTAATTTTTTGCGGTCTTGGACAGAGCAGGAACTATACCAAGCTGTGATACAACCAGAAAGAATGCTTTCTATGGTGCATCTGTAGAAGTTGGTGAGTTATAGCTGACATGCCAAATTTCCTTAGTCTCCTGAGAAAGTAGAAGCATTGGTGGGTTTTCTTAACTACCGCAGCCGCATGGAGAGACCAGGACAGTTTGTTGGTGATCTGGACACCTAAAAACTTGAAGCTCTCGACCATTTCTACTTCGTGCCCATTGATGTAGACAGGGGCATGTCCTCCACTACACTTCCTGAAGTTGATGACAATCTCCTTCATTTTATTGATGTTGAGGGAGAGATTATTGTCATCGCACCAATTCGCCAGATTCTCTGTCTCTTTTCTGTACTGTGTACGGTGTATTCCTATTCACCTAAACACTCAGGAGCCTACAGGAAGTGTCCTGTACACAATATATTGGTTAATGTCACTGTGGGCTGGTATGCTTTCTCCATCAGTGGATTTAGAATTTCCCGAAGAAAGAACTGAAGACATCTGAAAGTATTTTACAGTCATTGACAAGATTTTTGAAGTGTAATCAGTGTTGTAATGTGTGACTTGGACCAACAACCTTCTTGATGAGAGTGCTACCTAAACCATGGCTGGCAACTTATCATACTTCTGTTGTATTAGATTCAGTTTCTAATGGGTTAAGTTCCGAGAAAGTGGTAACTAGTTGGAGCTGCAGGTATCAGTGTCGTCTGTGTCTGGATTTCTAAGGAGATGTGGTTTACTGATGCCCATGTCTCTCTGAGGCAGCTGACAGAGAGAAGTTAGTGGGATGCTGAAGAACTATTTCAGGTACTGGTTACACCAGGGCTGGATCACAGTATTCCCCAGAGAGAGAGAGAATGGTCATAATCATCCTGGTGTACTGTGCACTGAACAATATCGCTCTCAAACAAGCTCTAGACTGGGACAGTCCAGCAGAGCAACCAGGACAGAAGAATGGAATGGGACATTCCAGGAGAGGTGAATGGACTGGACACATCCCTGGAGAGGTGAATGGATTGGGACATCCCGGGAGAGTTGAATGGACTGGGATGATGCGGGAGAGGTGAATGGACTTGGACATCCCAGGAGAGGTGAATAGACCAAGGTTTCTCAGGACAGGCAACAAATAAGCTGAACCTTGGAGTTTCTGAACTCCATAACAATATTCAGTCAGTGATGGATCAAGATTCCTATCAATTACATTGCATAACACCAATGTTCAGGCAGTCTGACTATCCTGTGGGGATGATGTGGAGATGCCGGCGTTGGACTGGGGTAAGCACAGTAAGAAGTCTCACAACACCAGGTTAAAGTCCAACAGGTTTATTTGGTAGCAAATACCATAAGCTTTCGGAGCGCTGCTCCTTCGTCAGATGGAGTGGATATCTGTTCTCAAACAGTGCAAACAGACACAGAAATCAAATTACAGAATACTGATTAGAATGCAAATCTCTACAGCCAGCCAGGTCTTAAATGTACAGACAATGTGGGTGGAGGGAGCATTCAACACAGGTTAAAGAGATGTGTATTGTCTCCAGACAGAACAGCTAGTGAAATTCTGCAAGTCCAGGAGGCAAGCTGTGGGGGTTACTGATAATGTGACATAAATCCAACATCCCGGTTTAGGCCGTCCTCATGTGTGCGGAACTTGGCTATCAGTTTCTGCTCAGCGACTCTGCGCTGTCGTGTGTCGTGAAGGCCGCAAGACTTCTTCAAGTTATGAACAAGACTTCTTCACTGCACAGGACCTTCAACCGATGCTATACACTAGATACATCGATGACATTTTCTTCCTTTGGAGTCATGGTGAGCAATCACTGAAACAACTATATGATGACATCAACAAGTTCCATCCCACCATCAGACTCACCATAGACTACTCTCCGGAATCGGTTGCATTCTTGGACACACGCATCTCCATTAAGGACGGTCACCTCAGCACCTCACTGTACCGCAAGCCCACGGATAACCTCATGATGCTCCACTTCTCCAGCTTCCACCCTAAACACGTAAAAGAAGCCATCCCCTACGGACAAGCCCTCCGAATACACAGGATCTGCTCGGATAAGGAGGATCGCAACAGACACCTCCAGACGCTGAAAGATGCCCTCATAAGAACAGGATATGGCGCTCGACTCATCGATCAACAGTTCCGACGCGCCACAGCGAAAAACCGCACCAACCTCCTCGGAAGACAAACACGGGACACGGTGGACAGAGTACCCTTCGTCGTCCAGTACTTCCCCGGAGCGGAGAAGTTAAGGCATCTCGTCCGGAGCCTTCAACACGTCATTGATGAAGACGAACATCTCGCCAAGGCCATCCCCACACCCCCACTTCTTGCCTTCAAACAACCACGCAACCTCAAACAGACCATTGTCCGCAGCAAACTACCCAGCCTTCAGGAGAACAGTGACCACGACACCACACAACCCTGCCACAGCAACCTCTGCAAGACGTGCCGGATCATCGACACGGATGCCATCATCTCACGTGAGAACACCATCTACCAGGTACACGGTACCTACTCTTGCAACTCGGCCAACGTTGTCTACCTGATACGCTGCAAGAAAGGATGTCCCGAGGCATGGTACATTGGGGAAACCATGCAGACGCTACGACAACGGATGACTGAACACCGCTCGACAATCACCAGGCAAGACTGTTCTCTTCCTGTGGGGGAGCACTTCAGCAGTCACGGGCATTCAGCCTTGGATCTTCAGGTTCAAGCGTTCTCCAAGGCGGCCTTCACGACACACGACAGCGCAGAGTCGCTGAGCAGAAACTGATAGCCAAGTTCTGCACACATGAGGACGGCCTAAACCGGGATGTTGGATTTATGTCACATTATCAGTAACCCCCACAGCTTGCCTCCTGGACTTGCAGAATTTCACTAGCTGTTCTGTCTGGAGACAATACACATCTCTTTAACCTGTGTTGAATGCTCCCTCCACCCACATTGTCTGTACATTTAAGACCTGGCTGGCTGTAGAGATTTGCATTCTAATCAGTATTCTGTAATTTGATTTCTGTGTCTGTTTGCACTGTTTGAGAACAGATATCCACTCCATCTGACGAAGGAGCTGTGCTCCGAAAGCTTATGGTATTTGCTACCAAATAAACCTGTTGGACTTTAACCTGGTGTTGTGAGACTTCTTACTATCCTGTGGGGAATCAGGTATGGAAATGCTCCTTATGCTGTGTGAGAAGATCCAGCTGAGAGAACTGTTTATTTGGTGCTTTGTGCTGAGCTGTTTGATTGGAGCAAACTCAACCCGGAAAAGTTGAGATATTCATCCTGGATGGACTACTTTAGGGATGGTGGTTAGGCCAGGGTGACCCTGGAATGAGTGCAGAAGATGCTGGATAAGGAGGTGGGCTGGGTGGAAGGACTGTCTTGGTGAACCGGCAGTGTATCAAAGTTTAAAAAAATAGAGAAACACAATACAGCTATCATCACTTACTCACTCCCCACATCCCATCCATGCCAACTGATGCCCTAGCAACCCCCCCCCCCCTCACGGAACTCCATGGCCCCTCATATCTTCTATGTCATCCTATGCCCTCCACTCATGGTCCCTCATACTTTCCATGCTAACTTATGTATCCAACCACATCCATGGCTTTTCATACCCTCCATGCCAACCTCTGCCTTCCTCCATGTATTCCT
Source organism: Mustelus asterias (assembly GCF_964213995.1). Classification (NCBI taxonomy): domain Eukaryota; kingdom Metazoa; phylum Chordata; class Chondrichthyes; order Carcharhiniformes; family Triakidae; genus Mustelus; species Mustelus asterias. The sequence continues at coordinate 38,858,042 of NC_135808.1, forward strand.
TTATGGCCTCCTTGCCAATTTAATGTAATCTCCAATCACCTCATGCCCACCACCTATTGCCCTTACACCATCCATACTAACCCACCCAATGTCCACAATGGGCAGGACCGACGATGAGGTTAGATAAAATGAAGTTCCAAGTATCTGTTGCAGGCTTTATTTTTTCAAAATAACAATTCATGGAAAAAACAATTATGAGCTTTAAATTCTTTCAATCACATCTGTTCAAACACTCAGCTGCTTACATCACCTTCACTCAGCCCCATATCTGATCCACCATTGATTATCATGCGGTTGGAGAGGCCAAACAGCTTCCTCGTGAACTCCTCCTGTTCCATCAGCTCCTTGAAGTATGGTATCCACCCTCCAGTCAACGAGCGCTCCTGGGTGTTATGGGCCAGCTTTACCTAAAGGAAGAAATGAAAATGAAAATCATGGTCCAGATTTTGCTGTGCTGTCTTGTGACACGTTTTCTGAGTGCTGGAGACAGCTTTCAGCCTGCACCCAGGGGGACTTCGATTAGAGATCAATCTTATGACAAAGTCAGAGCCATCTCTAAGGCAACTGCATTTTACATCTCAAAATTAATTTTAAAAATGTTGTGGTCTTTCTCTATTTTGAACTCTAATACTATGATTTAAATTTTCAAATATTAACTTATAAACATATTTAATATTCAGCTATTGCCCTCTTGTACATCGTATAGAAACTTGTGCATAAGCAGTTGTTTCCATACATATTGATGTCTTCTTTTGGTAATGATTGGTAATTTGGTCAAAGGTTAAATTGGCATTCTTGTAACAATTGGACTGATGGTGGGAGAGGTTGGAGGCAGACACTGCTGAGACAGACAGTTCTTTGGAAGGACAGCTCCTCTCTGTGAGTACAGGAGGGTAAACAGCAGAGACAACTCTCAGTTTATGGGAAGCAGGTGAGCCGCAGTATGAATATGCTGGCGTCTGTGGAGGTGTGAGGACCGTGAGAATGATTTGTCGCACACCTCGCATATGAATGGTTTCTCAGAGGGAGCTGATAAGTCCGAGAATGATTTGTTACGTACCATACATATGATGGTTTGTCTCCTGTGTTACTGTGCGTCTCGGGAAGGTGACTCGGGGAATGGTTTGTCACATACCATACATGCGAATATCTCGGTGTACACAAGAAGACAATGAGTCCAAGAATAATATCTTACATGCCTTGCATGGGAAGGGTTTCTCGCCTATGTGAACACATTGGTGTTTACAGAGGTGCGATGACTGTGAGAATGTTTTGTCGCACACTTCATAAGAACATAAGAACATAAGAACATAAGAAATAGGAGCAGGAGTAGGCCATCTAGCCCCTCGAGCCTGCCCCGCCATTCAATAAGATCATGGCTGATCTGACGTGGATCAGTACCACTTACCCGCCTGATCCCCATAACCCTTAATTCCCTTACCGATCAGGAATCCATCCATCCGCGCTTTAAACATATTCAGCGAGGTAGCCTCCACCACCTCAGTGGGCAGAGAATTCCAGAGATTCACCACCCTCTGGGAGAAGAAGTTCCTCCTCAACTCTGTCTTAAACCGACCCCCCTTTATTTTGAGGCTGTGTCCTCTAGTTTTAACTTCCTTACTAAGTGGAAAGAATCTCTCCGCCTCCACCCTATCCAGCCCCCGCATTATCTTATAAGTCTCCATAAGATCCCCCCTCATCCTTCTAAACTCCAACGAGTACAAACCCAATCTCCTCAGCCTCTCCTCATAATCCAAACCCCTCATCTCCGGTATCAACCTGGTGAACCTTCTCTGCACTCCCTCCAATGCCAATATATCCTTCCTCATATAAGGGGACCAATACTGCACACAGTATTCCAGCTGCGGCCTCACCAATGCCCTGTACAGGTGCATCAAGACATCCCTGCTTTTATATTCTATCCCCCTCGCAATATAGGCCAACATCCCATTTGCCTTCTTGATCACCTGTTGTACCTGCAGACTGGGCTTTTGCGTCTCATGCACAAGGACCCCCAGGTCCCTTTGCACGGTAGCATGTTTTAATTTGTTTCCATTGAGATAGTAATCCCATTTGTTATTATTTCCTCCAAAGTGTATAACCTCGCATTTATCAACGTTATACTCCATTTGCCATATCCTCGCCCACTCACTCAGCCTGTCCAAATCTCTCTGCAGATCTTCTCCGTCCTCCACACGATTCACTTTTCCACTTATCTTTGTGTCGTCTGCAAACTTCGTTACCCTACACTCCGTCCCCTCCTCCAGATCATCTATATAAATGGTAAATAGTTGCGGCCCGAGTACCGATCCCTGCGGCACGCCACTAGTTACCTTCCTCCAACCGGAAAAACACCCATTTATTCCGACTCTTTGCTTCCTGTCGGATAGCCAGTCCCCAATCCACTTTAACACACTACCCCCAACTCCGTGTGCCCTAATCTTCTTCAGTAGCCTTTTATGGGGCACCTTATCAAACGCCTTTTGGAAATCCAAAAACACCGCATCCACCGGTTCTCCTCCATCAACCGCCCTAGTCACATCTTCATAAAAATCCAACATGTTCGTCAAGCACGACTTTCCCCTCATGAATCCATGCTGCGTCTGATTGATCGAACCATTTCTATCCAGATGCCCTGCTATCTCCTCTTTAATAATGGATTCCAGCATTTTCCCTACTACAGACGTTAAGCTGACCGGCCTATAGTTACCCGCCTTTTGTCTCCTTCCTTTTTTAAACAGCGGCGTAACATTAGCCGTTTTCCAATCAACCGGCACTACCCCAGAATGCAACGAGTTTTGATAAATAATCACTAACGCATCCACTATTACCTCTGACATTTCTTTCAATACCCTGGGATGCATTCCATCCGGACCCGGGGACTTGTCCACCTTCAGTCCCATTAGTCTACCCAGCACTGCCTCTCTGGTTACATTAATTGTATTAAGTATTTCTCCTGCTGCCAACCCTCTATCGTTAATATTTGGCAAACTATTTGTGTCCTCCACCGTGAAGACCGACACAAAAAACTTATTTAAAGACTCAGCCATATCCTCATTTCCCACTATTAACTCCCCCCTCTCGTCCTCCAAGGGTCCAACATTCACTCTAGCCACTCTATTCCTTTTTATATATTTATAAAAACTTTTACTATCATTTTTTATATTAATTGCTAGCCTAGCTTCATAGTCTATCCTTCCTTTCTTTATCGCTTTCTTAGTCTCTCTTTGTTGTTTCTTAAATTTTTCCCAATCACTTGTTTCTCCACTATTTTTGGCCACTCTGTACGCAGCTGTTTTTATTTTAATACTCTCCTTTATTTCCTTCGTTATCCACGGCTGGTTCTCCCTTTTCTTACAATCCTTGTTTTTTGCTGGAATATATTTTTGCTGAGAACTGAAAAGGATCTCCTTAAAAATCCTCCACTGTTCCTCAGCTATCCTACCTGCCAGCCTGCTCTCCCAGTCTACCTTAGCCAATTCATCCCTCATCCTATCATATTTCCCTCTGTTCAAACAGAGGACACTGGTTTGGGACCAAACTTTCTCCTCTTCCATCTGAATCAGAAATTCGACCATATTGTGGTCACTAGACCCAAGAGGGTCCTTCACAATAAGATCCTTAATTCTACCTACCTCGTTACACAATACCAGATCCAAAATAGCTCGTTCCCTCGTCGGTTCCGTAACATGCTGTTCAAGGAAACTATCCCGACAGCATTCTAAGAACTCTTCCTCCATTCCACCCTTACCGACTTGAGTCTGCCAGTCAATGTGCATGTTGAAGTCCCCCATGATTATTGCCGTTCCGTTTTTACACGCATCCCTTATCTGCTTGTTTATAGCCCTCCCCACCTCAACATTATTATTTGGGGGCCTATATACCACACCTACTAGTGTCTTTCTCCCTCTACTATTCCTCATCTCTACCCATAACGATTCCACGTTTTGTTCCTCAGAGCCTATGTCATCCCTCAGTACTACCCTGATATTATCTCTTATTAATAGCGCGACCCCACCACCTTTTCCTTCCTGTCTATTCTTCCTAAACGCCTGATACCCCTGGATATTCATCTCCCAGTCCTGGTCACCTTTCAGCCACGTTTCTGTAATGGCCACTAGATCGTACCCACTCGTGCTGATTTGCACCATCAACTCATATACCTTGTTCCGAATGCTTCGTGCATTCAGGCAAAGTGTCCTTATTCCAGCTTTTATCTGGACCCGCTTTGATGAGTCGCGAACACCCTCTCCCTCTACTCCCTTATCTAAATTACCGCCTTCATTCACTTGCACCCTCTCCTCTACCATTAATTTTGTAATTCCCCTTACCCCTGCATCCTCCACCCCATCAATTAGTTCCTTGATCCTAGTCAACTCTTCTAGCTCCCCTCCCCCCAACCTATCTAGTTTAAATTCTCCCCAGTAACTTTAGCCAACCTACCGGCCAGGATATTGGTCCCCGTGTGATTCAAGTTCCACCCGTTTTTTGTATACAGATCACCCCTGCCCCTAAAGAGGTCCCAATGGTCCAGGAACCTGAATCCCTGCCCCCTGCACCAGTCCCTCAGCCACACATTCATCTTCCACCTCACTCCATTCCTGCCCTCACCTTCCCGTGGCACAGGCAGTAATCCTGAGATTACTACCTTTGCTTTCCTCTTTCTCAGCTGTCTCCCTAATTCCCTGTACTCCCTTTTCATGACCCCTTCTCCCTTCCTACCCACATCAGCGGTACCAATATGTACCGCTACCTCAGGCTCCTCTCCCTCCCACCTCAGGATTTCCGGGACGCGACTAGCGACATCCTGGATCCCGGCCCCAGGGAGGCAGACCACCATGCGAGAATCCCGCCTACCTCCGCAGAAACGCCTGTCTGTCCCCTTCACCATCGAGTCCCCGATTAATACCGCCTTCCTCCTCTTTTCCTTAGCCCTCTGAGTTACAGGGCTGGACTCCACTGCGGAGACACGGCCACTGCTGCTTCCCCCAGGCGGGCTGTCCCCCCCAGCAGTACTCAAGCAGGAGTACTTGTTGTGCAGGGGCAAATCCACTGGGGTGCTCTCAACCACCCTAGCCTTACCCTTCCTGGCCATCACCCACTTGGCCTCCTCCCGTTGCCCTGGTGTGACCACCTGATGATAGCTCTTGTCTATCACCTCCTCATTCTCCCTCATCAGCCTAAGATCCTCGAGCTGCAGTTCCAGCTCCCTAACACGGTCCCTCAGGAACCGCAGCTCGACACACCCCTCACAGATGTGGATGTCCGGGAGGCCAGATGCCTCCAGGACCTCCCACATCCTACACTGGGAACAACACACTGGTTTCACACTCATACTGGACACTTTATGTCAAGTAAGACAGTGAAAAGTTAATAAGAGTGTAAGGAAACAAAAAAATAAATAATTAATTAAAGTCAGAAAACCCACTCTCTTACCCTCAGCCTGCTCCTGGGAACAAATCCCTGATATTAACAACTGATATTAAACCCAAACAACTGAGATTAAACCCAAACAACTGAGATTAAACCCAAACAACTGATATTAAACCCAGAACAACTGAGATTAAACCCAGAACAACTGAGATTAAACCCAGAACAACTGATATTAAACCCAAACAACTGAGATTAAACCCAAAACAACTGAGATTAAACCTAAACAACTGATATTAAACCCAAACAACTGATACTAAATCCAAACAACTGATATTAAACCCAAACAACTGATACTAAATCCAAACAACTGATATTAAATCCAAACAACTGATACTAAATCCAAACAACTGATATTAAATCCAAACAACTGAGATTAAACCCAAACAACTGATACTAAATCCAAACAACTGATATTAAATCCAAACAACTGATACTAAATCCAAACAACTGATATTAAATCCAAACAACTGAGATTAAACCCAAACAACTGAGATTAAACCCAAACAACTGATACTAAATCCAAACAACTGAGATTAAACCCAAACAACTGAGATTAAACCCAAACAACTGAGATTAAACCCAAACAACTGAAATTAAACCCAAACAACTGAGATTAAACCCAAACAACTGAGATTAAACCCAAACAACTGAGATTAAACCCAAACAACTGAGATTAAACCCAAACAACTGATACTAAATCCAAACAACTGATACTAAATCCAAACAACTGATATTAAACCCAAACAACTGAGATTAAACCCAAACAACTGAGATTAAACCCAAACAACTGAGATTAAACCCAAACAACTGAGATTAAACCCAAACAACTGAGATTAAACCCAAACAACTGAGATTAAACCCAAACAACTGAGATTAAACCCAAACAACTGAGATTAAACCCAAACAACTGATACTAAATCCAAACAACTGATATTAAACCCAAACAACTGAGATTAAACCCAAACAACTGAGATTAAACCCAAACAACTGATACTAAATCCAAACAACTGATATTAAACCCAAACAACTGATACTAAATCCAAACAACTGATATTAAACCCAAACAACTGATATTAAACCCAAACAACTGATACTAAATCCAAACAACTGATACTAAATCCAAACAACTGATATTAAACCCAAACAACTGAGATTAAACCCAAACAACTGAGATTAAACCCAAACAACTGAGATTAAACCCAAACAACTGATACTAAATCCAAACAACTGATATTGAATGGTTTCTCTCCTGTGTGAAGTCGTTGGTGTCTGTGGAGTTTTGATGACTGTGAGATTGATTTGTTACACACTTTACACTGGAAGAGTTTCTTCCCTGTGTGAATCCGGTGGTGTACCTGAAGGGTCGATGATTGCATGAATGATTTGTCACACACTTCACACATGAAAGGTCTCTACCCTATGTAAATGCAGTGGTGTACACAGAGATCCAATGACCGCAAGAATGTTTTATTACACACTTTACATGTGAATGGTTTCTTCCACATATGAATACATTGTTATTCGCAGAGTGCCGATGAATCAGCGAATGTATTGTCGCAAAACTCTCACATGAATGAGTTCTCCACGGTAGGAACGCGTCGGTGTACACAGAGGTCTGATGATTGTGAGAATGATTTGCCACACATGTTGCATCTAAATGGTTTCTCCTCAGTGTGAATGAGTTAATGGTTGAATAGATGTGATAACTGCAAGAATGATTTGTCACACACCTCAAGAGTATGGCTTCTCTCCTGCGTGAATCTTCTGGTGTCTCAGCAGATTGGAGGAATTGGTGAAAACTGCCTCATTCACCTCACATCTGAGCAGTTTCTCACCTGTGTGAATCCTGTGGTGTCTCCGGAGATTGGAGGAACTGGTGATAGTTGCCTCACAAAGGTCACATCTAAACAGTTTCTCTCCTGTGTGGATCCTCTGGTGGAACAGAAGGCTGCGAGATGTCACAAAAGCTTTAATACACACCTCACACTTGAATGGCATCTCTTCCATGTCGCTGTACTTGTGTTACCAATGGTTGTAACAATCCACCATTGGTGTGCAAAGATCTTAAGAGCTAGTGGGACCCTCACACTTCTTCTCAGCCTCACCCTGACCAATCACACACAGCCAAATGTTAGGAAAGGTTGGTTCTGATGGAAAGTTCCACACAACTGACCAGTTTCAAACCTGATGATATGTCAAAGTTCCCCCGACCCAACCAATTTCCAGATGATGGTTTCTCTGTGTTGAGAAATGCTGTGAAGGGACTGATGTCTTCCTACAGTTGTGCAGTTGTTCCTTAGGTCATGGTCAGGATCTATCTGCAGTGTATCCTCTGTATTCTCTGGTGTAGTACAGTGCAATCCTTCTGTAAAACTGGAAAAGGAAACATGATTTCCTCTACACCTTAGCTATGACTGTAACACTACATTCTGCACTCTCTCGTTTCCTTCTCTATGAACGGTATGTGGTACACCAGTCTGTATAGTGTGAAAGAAACAATACTTTTCACTGTATATTAATACATGTGACAGTAATAAATCAAATCAAATAAAAGATTTTCTCAAATTCCATCCCTCTCCTCCTTTGCTGAAGGGGCTGACTCCTCAGTTTGAGACTGTTCCACAATGAGTGCCAGACTGCTATTCCCCTCTGTGAGGATCAGATGCAAGTCCTTTCTTTTTCCTCAGCCGACTGTCACACATCCTATGCCGCCAGCAGGAACACTGAAGAGTGACCAGGAGCAGACAGTGTGGCTACTTTCTTTCCTCTGCCCACATCCCTTCCCAGGCACTGTGAGGGCAATGGAAAAAAATAGTCAGGCGAAGTGTAAAATGGGTTATCAATTCACTATGACCTTGTGTTGTGCTGACAAAGACCATTTTTACCCTTAGAACCTGTGTTTAATATAAAAACACTCAGGAGAAATGTTAATTCAGTGGAGATTTTGACATTTCTTCCCTTGATTTCTAAAATTATTTGAAGAATAATTATTCTTGCAGGAAGTGCAAGAAGCTAAGGAAAATATTGCTTCAGTGTCGCTGATTGAAGGGTTCTGGTTTATCCTGGGAAATTAGATACATTGCACTCACTCAGACTGCACATCCCAAATTCAGCTATCAGACACAGCAAACTTTCAAATCCAAGCTCAAGCTTTTTGAAAAGTCTGAGATCTTCAGGTAAAATCTTTAAAGAGGACATTACAAGATATTTCAAGGCATGGTCGCCAAATTGCATGATGCTGGATTAACAATCCAGAGATTGAGAGGTCAAATCCAATCACAGAAAGTTACGTGCATAGAATTACAATGCAGAAATAGGCCATTCGGCCCATTTGATTCACGCTGGTGTTTATGCTTCACAAGAGTCTCCTCTGACATCCCTCCTCACCTCACCCTATCAGCATATCCGTCTGTTTCTTGTTTCCTCATGAGCTTACCGGTTTTCCCTTAAAGGCATCTATGTTTTTCAACTCAACAACTCCATGTTGTGAAACTGAATTTAATACATTTTGGAAATTTGTGGAATTGAATCCCATTGGTGGGGTTTTCGAGGTGGACGGGTATTGCCAAAATTTCAGACAATACAAGACTCATGAAGCCAGTGTCTCAGTTTAAATTTTATTTTACAGCGGCCACTAGGAGAAATCATCAAAGGGTCAGGACAACTCCCGTGATGCAACAGCTAGATCTGTCCAATAAATTCCGACATATATATTTCAAAACAGATCAATTATAGGTTTTTTTATCAATTACTCCTGCCTTTCTTTAGCTTTAAATCAATCATCTTTAATATACATAAATCAACAACAATACCTGTCATATACTTTAGCCAATCGCATCTTTCCCTCTGGCATAATGGCATCTTATTTGTCCGTAGAATCCAGAACCTAATTCCTGTCTTGGCTAACCCCACTTCCTGTGTTGCCTAATAACCTCAGATGTTAGCCACAAAGTTCAAAGTGAATGTTCCCATAAATTCCTCTTAAGGTTACTGCCAAACCAGATTAACACATGACTCCATGTCTGGGCATGCATCCATCTTATTTGAATAGTGAATAAACCCTACTCATGAAATTTGAATAAGTGTTCTGAATGTTCCAACCATTAGAAACTGTTGATAAATCTTGCACATTCTCAAGGTTTCAATTTTCCCTGAGAATATGGCTTCGTCCTAATGCCCTTTATCACAATGCTTTGTGGCAACCTGCCTTTGGCTGAAGTGAACAATGATTGTTAAAAATACATGAATACATTCACAATATCAGCATATGCGTTTTTAAAGCATAATCACTTGTTTAAATCTCTTACTGCATTTTACGTGTGTAAATTGCTTTCTTGTTAGCTTATTTTTAAAGTTATTTAACTCAGTGCTGGTAGTTCTGTCAGTGCTTTCATGTCTAATTGTTTAAAAATCTTTATTAACCTGTTAGGATTTTTCCCCTTACAACTCCAAATAAAAACATGAAAATTTTCAGGTTGTCCTGAAAACCCAAATATTGCCCTTCAGAGAAGGGAACTTGCTGCAAGTGCCTGCTCTGGTCCACATGTGACTCCAGTCCCACACAACATAGCTGACTCTGAACTGCCCCTCTGAAGTGGCCCAGCAAACAATGATAAACAATCACTCCAAAGTCAGGTAATAAGAGGAAATTCAGATAGCTCTGGACAATTTTGGTGTTGTGTCAGAATAAGATTAATGTCTTCTCAGCCCAAGGTCTGAGGACAAGTCCCCAAATGAGGAGAGCTGCCCCAGACTGGTCAAGTAGAAATTCACTGAATCCCAGACTTCTCCTTCACCATCCCTGGGAATGCCCTATCTCACTCGCATGTGGGGAAGTCCTCAATATTAACTCCATTGAGTCTCATGGCTTCAGGTCAAACAATTTCAATTAAAACTACCACCCAACTGATGAACATTTCACCATGTAATCATCACTGGGGAAGTAGACCAAGAACAGATTCCAAAACTGGGTATCCATGAGGTGCAGTGAGCCATCAGCTGCAGCAGGATTGTATTCCATCACAATCTCACAGCCCTCATTCCATGATTACAATTAAACTAGTGGATGGAGATGCTGGGAGCAGCGGACGGCAGAACACATTTTGTTGGGAATTGCAGATAAGCAGTTCAGAAACAGGAGAAGATGGCTCTATTAACACTTCCATTCTCAACCCCAAAATCCAAATCTCAGGAGTCCCAGGACCAAGTGGGTTTTAGAGATCTCATGGAGGGGACAGAAGGCCCAGAGGGGTGTGGGTGTTAGTGTAAATGCCAGTGGAGGATGGAGGAACAACAGGGACGAGACCTTCGGCTGGACGAGGGAGGGGGGGATCTGGAGTGCTCAATGTTAAAATGGGGCAGCTGATCGAGACACCCGTGCTTGAGCACTTGTTAATATCTCCTTTTACTGGGGACTGGTATCTTACTGAGCGTCAATCACCTATCCAATAGACACATGACAAATATCCAAAATCTCAGGGTGGTTATCACCTTCCCTATTCGTCATCCAGCTCGAGGTCGGCTTTTTAGTTTACATTCTGCTGAGGGTGATATCCTGATCCTTTCTAAACAATTACTTTGATAAGGAGGTACACAGGATGCCAGTTAACCAGCTTAGGAATGGTAACAGGGCAGCCTGAACTCAGTGACTTTGCTGTTTCTACAGACTGTTTAAAAATTGTTGCCTTTTAAGGGTTTTTTAATGATGCAGAAAATCTCTTTTTATTAAAGACCTCCAATTTCTTCCTCGTCCAGGACCAAGCAACCCACTTGATTGTCCCCCATCCACCATCTTAAACATTCACTCCCTCCACCAGTCACAGCCATTGCAAAATACTGCAGGAACTCACCAAAATTGCTTTGACAGCACTTCTAAACCAGCAACCGAAGGAAATAATTCAGACGCTTGACTAATGATTGGGAAATTCAGAAATACACACCCCCCCAGTCAAATGTAACATATGAATTAGGAGCGAGAGTAGGTAATTCAGCTCTTCGAACCTGCTCCACCATTCTATATGAACTTGGCTGATCTCCATCTCATCCTAACCCCACTAACCTGCCTTTTCCCCATTACCCTTTACCCCACTTTTGATCAAATATTTATCAATCACTTTCTTGAATCCATTGATTGATTCTGTACCCACTGCATTCTGGGGCGGTGAGTTCCATAGATTCACAACCCTCTGTGAGAAGTAGCTTCTCCTTATCTCTGTCTTGAACATCCCCCTCTTAATCTACAATGATGACCTCTTGTCCTAGACTGTTCAAGAATGGGGAACATTTGGTTAATATTTATTTTTTATCAATCCCATTGAATATCTTATACACCTCAATCAAATCCCCTCTCATTCTTCTGTACTCCAGCGAGTGCAAGCCCAAGTTACTCAACCACTCCTCATACGACAGCCCCTTCAAACCTGGAATCAATCTAATGAATCTCTTCTGAACTGCCTCTAGTGTCACCACGTTCTTCGTCAAAGAAGGAAACCAAAACTGAACTCAATACTCCAAGTGTGGTCTCACTAATGCCTTAGATAATTGTAACAACACTTCTCTACTTTTATACTCTGGACCCTTTGCAATAAATGCCAAGATTCTATTTGCCTTCCTTTTAACATTCTGCACCTGTATACCCACTTTCTGAGACTCATGCACAAGGACACCCAGATCCCTCTGCACAGATGTCTTTTGAATCTTTTTCCCATTTAAATAGTAATTTGCTCTTTTATTTTTCTGGCCAGAATGGATAACCTCGCATTAATCTACATTAAACTCAAGAAAAAAAGAAAAGCCTACAAAAGGTTCAGGGAGCTAGGTAATGTTAGAAATCTAGAAGAGTATATAACTAATAGGAAGGAACTTAAGAGGGAAATTAGAAGAGCAAGAAGGGGTCATGAGAAGACCTTGGCAGACAGGATAAAGTAAAACCCAAAGGCATTCTACAAGTATGTGAAGAGCAAGAGGATAAGATGTGAAGGAGTAGGACCTATCAAATGTGATGGTGGGAAAGTCTATATAGAACCGGTAGAAATGGCAGAGGTACTCAATGAATACTTTGCTTCAGCATTCACAATGGAAAACGATCTTGGTAGTTGCAGTGCAGACTTGCAGTGGACTGAGAAGATTGAGCATGTGGACATTAGGAAAGATGATGTGTTGGAGCTTTTGAAAAGCATCAAGTTAGATAAATCGCCGGGACCGGATGGGATGTACCCCAGGTTACTGTGGGAGGCGAGGGAAGAGATTGCTGAGCCTCTGGCAATGATCTTTGCGTCATCAATGGAGACGGGAGAGGTTCCGGAGGATTGGAGGATTGCGGATGTGGTTCCGTTATTCAAGAAAGGGAGGAGATAGCTGGGAAATTATAGACCAGTGAGTCTAACCTCAGTGCTTGGTAAGTTGATGGAGAAGATCCTGAGAAGCAGGATTTATGAACATCTGGAGAGGAATAGTATGATCAGAAATAGCCAGCACGGCTTTGTCCAAGGCAGATCATGCCTTACGAGCCTAATTGAATTTTTTGAAGATGTAACTAGACACATAGACGGGGGAAGAGTGGTAGATATAGTTCATATGGAATTTAGCAAGGCGTTTGATAAGGTGCCCCATGCAAGGCTCATTGAGAAAGTGAAGGGGCATGGGATACAAGGTGACATTGCTTTGTGGATTCAGAACTGGCTTGCCCACAGAAGGCAAAGAGTGGTTGTCGATGGGTCTTTTTCAGCATGGAGGTCGGTCACCAGTGGAGTGCCCCAGGGATCTATTCTGGGACCCTTGCTCTTTGTGATTTTTATAAATGACCTTGATGAGAAAGTGGAAGGATGGGTTGGCAAGTTTGCTGATGACACAAAGGTTGGTGGTGTTGTGGATAGTGTGGAGGGATGTCAGCAGTTGCAAGGAGACATAGATAAGATGCAAGACTGGGCGGAGAAGTGGCAGATGGACTTCAACCCAGATAAGTGTGTGGTGGTTAACTTTGGCAGGTCGAATAGGATGAAATAATATAATATTAAGGGTAAGACGCTTGGCAGTGTGGCAGATCAGAAGGATCTTGGGGTCCGGGTTCATAGGACACTCAAAGCAGCGTCGCAGGTAGAGGCTGTAATTAAGAGGGCGTATGGAATACTGGCCTTCATCAATAGAGGAATTGAGTTTAGAAATCGGGAGATAATGCTGCAGCTGTATAAGACCCTGGTCAGACCCCATCTGGTGTACTGTGCCCAGTTCTGGTCATCTCATTACAGAAAGGATGTGGAAGCCATAGAAAGGGTGCAGAGGAGATTTACAAGGATGTTGCCTGGATTGGGTGGCATGCCTTATGAGCAGAGGTTGAGAGAGCTAGGTCTTTTCTCCTTGGAGAGGCGAAGGATGAGAGGTGACCTGATAGAGGTATATAAGATGTTGAGGGGTATTGATAGAGTGGATTCTCAGAGGCTTTTACCCAGGGCTGAAATGGTTGCCACAAGAGGTCACAGGTTTAGGGTGCTGGGGAGTAGGTACAGAGGAGATATCAGGGGTAAGTTTTTCACTCAGAGGGTGGTGGGTGTGTGGAATCGGCTGCTGGTAGTGGTGGTGGAGGTGGATTTGATAGGGTCTTTTAAGAGACTTTTGGATAAGTTCATGGAAGTTAGTAAGATAGAGGGTTATAGGTAAGCCTAGTAGGTAGGGACATGTTCGGCGCAACTTGTGGGCCGAAGGGCCTGTTTGTGCTGCAGCTTTTCTATGTTCTATGTTCTAAACTCCATCTGCCAGAATCTGGCCAATTCTCCTTGCCTGTCAATATCCATTTGTAAACTTTTAAATCTCCTCATCACAGCCTGCTTTCCCACTATTTTTGTGTTGTCAGCAAATTTCACTATGTTACATTCTGGCCCTGCTTGTACGTCACTGATATAGTTTGTAAATAGTTCTGGTCCGAGAACCGAACCCTAAGGGACCCCACTAGTTGGGGAAAGGCTGGATCATCAAAACATCAACCAGATACAGCACAGATGAGTACAAGGCAATGTTACACTTACTGAAGGCATAGAAAGTTGTCCAGTCCAGCAAGAGTGTCATGCCGCACCCAGACTACTCTTCCAACAGCTGCAAAACTACTGAGGCCAGAATGTTAATAGGAGTGAGTGAAATGATCAAATTGAAAAAAACAGAAGGAGAAATTTCACTTTAATAAAGCTGCCAGATCATTGCCAGAGCTGAGAGTTGACGAGCTGATCATGGTGAAAACATTCAAAAAAACTCAACGACAGTCAGCTCAAATGAATGACTGTATCTATTGTCACAACTGCAAACACTTACATGTAACCAGAAAAGATGCTCCTTCACAGCTGATGAGACAGGAGAGCGTGGTACCGGAGGGAGGGGAACAGGGAAGAAGGAGAGGAGGGAGGGAGTCATTTACTCTCCTTTTGTTTCCCTGCAGGTGGAAGTCTCCAAGATTCATTTTTCATCTTAATAAAAGAGGAAGTTGCTGGAATCAATCATTGAGGAGGAGATGAATGAGCATTTGGAAAGGCAAAAGCTCAATCCACCATTGTCAGCATGATTTAATAAGGATAAGTCATGCTTGACAAACTTGCTTGACTTCTTTGAGGAAGGTGGATAGTGGGGAACCTGTGGATGAGGTATATCTGAACTCCCAGAAGCCGTTTGACAAGGTGCTGCATAAAAGACTGATCCAGAAGGTGAGATCACAGAGGATTGGAGGTAGAGCACTGAATTGGATTGAGGATTGACTGACTGGTAAAATGCAAAGGGTTGGGCTAAATGGGTCCTTCCCTGGCTGGCGAAATGTAACTAGCGGGGTGCTGCAGGGATCAGTCCTCAGACCTCAACTTTTACAATCTATATAAATAATCTGCAAGCAGGAACAGAGCAAAATTTGTGAATGATATCAAAATAAGGTGGGAAAGCAGGCAGTGAAGAGGATATGAAGATTTTACAGACAGATTTAGATAGGCTAGGAGAATAGGCCAAAATTTCGCAGATGGAATTAAATGTGGATAAGTGTGAGGTTGTCCATTTTGGCAGAAAAATAGGAAGACAAATTGTTACCTAAATGGAAAGCAGATTCAAAATGCGTCCGGGCAGAGGGATCTATGTTCATGAATCACAGAAAGTCGGTATGCAGGTGCAGCACGTAATAAAAATGGTAAATGGGTTTTAGGCATTTATTGCAAAGGGACTGGAATATCAAAGTAGAGAAGTGTTGTTGCAATTGTATAGAATGTTGATGAGACCACATCTGGAGTTTTGTGTCCAGTTTTGGTCTCCTTATTTGAGGAAGGATGTGGTGGCATTGGAGGCAGTTCAGTGGAGGTTCACCAGATTGATCCCTGGGATGAAAGGGTTGATGTATGAGGAGAGATTAAACAGGTTGGACTTGTACTCACTGGAGTTTAGGATGAGAGGGGATGTGATTGAGGTTTATAAAATTGTAAAAGGGATTGATAAAGTAAATGTAGAACAAATGTTTCCTCTTATGGGGTAGTCTTGAACAAAAGATCACAAGTATAGGTTGAGAGGCAGTAGATTTAAAACCGAAATGAGGAGGAACTACTTCTCGCAGAGGGTGGTGTTGTGGAACTTGCTGCCCCATAGCGCGGTGGAGTATGAATCATTGAATGGTTTCAAGAAGGAGGTAGATATATTTCTAATTTTAAAAAAGGGATAAGGGGATATAGGGAATAGGAGGGGAGGTGGATTTGAGACCAGGGAGAGATCAGCCATGATTGAATGGTGCAGCAAGCCCGAAGGGCTGAATATGCCTACTTCTGCTCCTACTTCCTATGTTCCTACAGCACAACCTTGCTGCCATTGCTTGAACACTGTTGATTTCCAGATATCCCACCAACTCCAGAACTTTCCCTTAAAATTGAGGCGGGGTGGGAAGAAGCCCAAAAGTGGTCAATAATTAAACACCTAAAGGCCTCATGCCTCGCATGTCCAATCATAAAATTGAGGAGAGACTGAGGTGGGCAGGAGCCTGGAGGGAAGATCATTCGAGAAGTTTCACGGTTACCGCCTGACATGTACAAACCTGCTGGCCAAGATACATAAAGTTCTCCTGCAGGATTGCAAATATCTTTTAAAAGTTATCGTACTGTACACATAACGATCCCTCAACCAACACCACTGAAAAACATTATATGGTCATTATCTCATCGCTGTCTGTGGGACCTTGCTGTGCATATTGACTGCTACATTTACTACTTACAACTTCAAATATATTTCACAGCCAGATTTTTACATTGCTTAGATGAGTGCCCAACCTGGAAGCACGTGCAATCGCTCGAGAAGTCGTCAAGTGTGTCCCATTGTCATTGCACAGTCTCACGACATTTTACAGTTGACAGGTGGACTGGCTGGCCGGTTTTAACTTCAACCTCAATCCAGGGCAGAATGAAATGTCAGGGCTGAAATAAAATTGGAAAAGGTATTTGGGGACTGAGGTTTGTGTTTGAATGCGCTGACTTGACACTGCAGTGTTTCTCATTGAGATTGATGTTTTGCAGGTCAGCAGCTCCCTGAGACAGCTCTGTTAGCGGGAGAAAGTCTCAAAGAAATCACTCAACGCTCAGGGTTGGTCCTCGCACCAAACGGTTTACTTTTGCCGGCGGGGAGGTGGCTTCTGTTAAACGCAGTGCCTCTCTCCAACGAACAAAGGAAAAACATCCATTCTTATACATTTTTCAAACATCTACACAGCCCATCACGGCTGGACCTTGTCCAATAATATTGATTACAGATTACATACGGTAATCACATATCCAATGAAAAAGGCATTACGCAAGGTGGGCTTGTGCATGATCAGCTCATGGTCTCATGGACACGACTCATGGTACCTCATCAATATTATCTTTCTTTCTCCCATCTGGAGTCCTTGAGTGTACAATACTCCTTGTTCAGTTGGCCTCCTTATCATCTCCCATGACTGTCCTCCCTAATCCTCCGTGTCTGGTTTTCATCCGAGGCCTCAGATCATAGACTGGTACCAGTCACCAGTATCTGTGGTCTATTGTGCACAAGCTTGTGCTCAAGCCAGCTAGTGGTGTTCAGGAATGTGGCTAAAAGCTAGCATCCATCTTGTGTCGTTTTACTATCCTAAGCTCCTGTTAACATGGTGGAGTTTTCATGCATGCCCTTTGTGATCGTATAACAGTAAATTCATACATATTTATTATATACTATTTATCCCATCTAATATAAATTGCTATACAGGTATCTTTGAATATAAATTGTTATACAGGCACCTAAACCAAGGATATTTCTCCCTCTAAATCTATTTTTTAAATCTCTCTTCAACAGCTCCACAGGAACTGGCCCCCGGAGGAAGTCCATTTGAAGAACCAGTCCACATCCTCCCTTTTCTTGGCCCGCCCTCCCCAGCAGCACTGAGCTGTGTAATCCCGACAGTGCAGAAAGAGGCCATCTGGCTCATTGAGCCTGCACCGACAACAATATCACCGAAGCCCTATCCCCGTAATACCACGGCATGGTGGCACAGTAGTTAGCACTGCTTCCTCACATCGCCAAAGACCCGGGTTCGATTCCCAGCTTGGGGTCACTGTCTATGTGGAGTCTGTATGTTCTCCATGTCTGCGTGGGTTTCCACCGGATGCTCCAGTTTCTGCCCATAGTCTGAAAGATGTGCTGGTTAGGCGCATTAGCCATGCTAGTTTCTCCCTCAGTGTACCTGAACAAGTGCTGGAGTGTGGCGACTAGGGAATTTTCACAGTAACTTCATTGCAGAGTTAATATAAGCCTACTTGTGACACTAATAGATAAACTTTTTTTTCTGCTAATCCCTGACACTAAGGGGCAATTTTAGCTGACGCTGTGAAGCAGCAGTGCTAACCACTTAGGTTCTCAATGTGTTGATCTGAACTGTGCACAGCTCTTCAAGTGTTGTCGAAAGAAGGTTCTTTTCAAGTTCAACATCACTTCCCTGCTTTTCAATTCTATTCCTCCAAAAATGAACCTCAGCTTGTTGAGCTGCCTTGTTACTTTTAATGATTGGTGAATCTGTAGTTCTGCCCTTGCACAACTTGTAAATATGACTGTTGGTGCTCCCTAACCACTCCAATTGAAATAATTTGTCCACATGAAGTCATGAAGATAAACGGTTGTTATTTTCAAAGCTCCATCAAATCAGCCCATAGTCTACACTTCCCTAAAATGCATACAGACAACTTGGGAATCTAATGGGACAAAATTCTGTGAATGCTGGAAATATGATAGAAAATGCTGGAAATCCTCAGGTCAGGAAACATCTGCGGAGAGAGGAGCAACCTCTGTGCAACCTTTGACATGACCAACCACACTATCCTCCTGCTGCAACTCTTCTGTGTTGTCGAGTCAGTTGACTTGTGTAACTTTTTCCTCTTCAGTTGTATACAGAGAATCCCCTGCAATGGTGAATCTTCCCACCGCCATCGCTCTGGTTCCTACCAAGGGTCAATCTCTGCTTTTCAATTCGATTCAGCCGCTCGGGCTCGCGCTTCCTCACATTCCAACTCCCGAATGTTGGGCACTAACCGCCGCTGCGCGCGACAGAACTACAACTCCCATCAGGCACCGCGGGCTGGTTTCTCCCTCTGATTCCATGCTGCCGCTCCTCACTGCGCAGGCCCGGGGACAGATGCAGTCAAGTATAGTTCCGGCCGTGTGAGCGGCGCAAGGGGGTCAATGAAGCCCCGCCCCCTCATATATGACTGGTTGTGCGGAATGATTGACACGTTAATTACAGGAAGGACCAGAATTCCTTCCCTCATAGATTGGGCGTTTGAGCCGTCAATCAGAGCGCTGAGCTGTTTGATTGGAGCTGTGTGTTGGATATTGAGTGTGTTTATTGGAAGCATTTCCCTTCTGATTTACAGGCTGAGTTTTGTTGATGGGTCATTGCTGAATATGAGAAGGTGAGGTGTAATTATCTGGGAGGGACAGAGACACATTTAGTGAAATGTCTTTTAATGTTTTCTTTAAAGATTATACCTGAAGGCCTCGACTTTTCCCAGAAGCCTGGGCTTGGATTTGACAGTTTTGTCTGATAGCTGAATTTGGGATATGCAGTCTGAGTGAGTGCAGTGTATCTAATTTCCCAGCATAAACCAGAAGCCTTGAACCTGCTACACTGAAGCAAAATTTTCCTTAGCTTCCAGCATTTCCTGCCCAGTGTGTTTTCTTCAATTAATTTTGGAAAACAAGGGGAGAAATGTCAAAATCTGCATTGAATTAACTTTTGTGTTTTTTTATATTAAACACATAATGTAAGTACAAAACTGGTTTACACCAGCAGGGTCTGGAATTATAGTGAATTGATAGCCCATTTTACACTCTGCCCGTCTGTCTTTCCATTGCCTCACAATGCCTGGGCAGATGAGAACTGTTCTTGGTTACTATCCAGTGCCCCTGCTGGAAACAGAGAGTTTGAGACAGCCAAATGAGGAAAAATAATCGACTTGTATCAAATCCTCACACAAAGGAATAGCAGACAGGCATTCACTGTGGAACAGTTTCTAATTGAGGAGTCAGCCCCTTCAGCAAAGAAGGAGAGGAAGTTGAAGAAAATCATGTTTCCTTATCCTGTTTTACAGAATGTTTGCAGTAACCTACTCAAGACAATACAGAGAGGATATACACCGTGCATAGAGTGAGACCAATACGCAAGTAAAAACTGCACAACTGTGGAAAGACATCTATTCCCTTCACAGCATTACCCAACACAAAGAAGGTTTGAGAGTGAAATCATCATCTCAAAATCAGTTGGGTCAGGAAAGTTTTGATATATCATCAGATTTGAAACTGGTCAGAAAGAACCAGTATGATGAGAGCTTCAAACATTTATCAAGCCTCATGAAACACTGACGCATCCCTACAGGTGATAGGCTGTAAATTCAACGTGTGCATGGACAGCTCAACAGGATCATAAAAATTGCTCACTGGCAACGTGCATCTCTTATTCCACAAGGACAGCAACATGGAGTCAAAATCTTTCACTTGTGAGGTGTGCAGTCGAACCTTCACACGTTCATCGACACTTGTGAACCACCAACGCATTCATACTGGAGAGAAGCCCTTCAAGTGTGAAGTATGTGACCAGGCCTTTACATGGCCAACAAATCTCTTGCAACACCGACGCCTGCACACTGGGGAGAAACCATTCAAGTGTGAGGTTTGTAAAAAAACCTTTGCGCAGTCATCAGCTCTGGTGGATCACCGCCGCATTCACACAGGAGAGAAACCGTTTATGTGTGAGGTCTGCGCCAAATCATTCTCACAGTTGTCATCCCTCCGCGCACACCAACGCATTCACACAGGGGAGAAACCCTTTACATGTGAGGTGTGTGACAGATCCTTCTTGCATTCATCTCACTTTCGTGTTCATCAACGCATTCATGATGGGGAGAAATCATTTATTTGTAAGGTGTGTAACAAAGCCTTCACAAACTCAACAAACCTCCTGACGCACCAACGCATTCACACAGGGGAGAAACCCTTCAGGTGTGAGGTTTGTGAGAAGATTTTCAGCCACTCCTCTGCTCTGCTGAGCCACCAGAGAATCCACACAGGGAAGAAACCCTTCAAGTGTGAGGTTTGTGACCGAGCCTTCGCACACTCATCGACACTTGTGAATCATCGACGCATTCACACTGGGGAGAAGCCATTCATGTGTGAGATGTGTAAGGAATGCTTTGCACAGTTATCGCGCCTTGTGAGTCACCAACGCATTCACACAGGGGAAAAACCATTCACGTGCAAGGTGTGTGATAAATCATTCTCGCGATCATCGACTCTTCGTGAACACCAACATATTCACACAGGGGAGAAGCCGTTCACATGTGAGGTGTGCAACAAATCATTCTCACACTCCTCTCACTTTCGTGTACACCAACGCATTCACACAGGAGAGAAACCATTCACATGCAAAGTGTGTGAGAAATCATTCTTGCGGTCATCATCCCTCCGCAGGCACCAGCACATTCACAAGAGAGAATCTGTTCAAGTGTGAGGTGCGTGACAAAGTCTACACAAACTCACCAAACCTCCTGTTCCATTAAATAATCTGCAGACAGGAGAAGTCTTTCCAATCTGAAAATTTGGATCAGGCTTTCTTAACTCTTCCATTCCCCTAGGTACCAATGGATCCACATTGAGAAACCATCAGGCTTTGAGGCATGTGACAAGGCTTTTGCACAGTGAATGCATCTCCTGGTCCATCAACACACAGATACGTGGGAGATGCCGTACACAAACATCACCTAGAACTTAGACTTGGATTTAGACCTTCCAGAGTAACCCCTGACATGGTCTTTGTTGTGGAGATGCTGGCGTTGGACCGGGGTAAGCACAGTAAGAAGTCTCACAACACCAGGTTAAAGTTCAACAGGTTTATTTGGTAGCACAAGCCACAAGCTTTCAGAGCGCTGCTCCTTCATCAGGTGAGTGGGAGTTCTGTTCACAAACAGGGTGTATAAAGGCACAAACTCAATTTACAAAATAATGGTTGGAATGCGAGTCTTTACAGGTAATCAAGTGTTAAAGATACAGACAATGTGAGTGGAGGGAGCATTAAGCACAGGTTAAAGAGATGTGCATTGTCTCCAGTCAGGACAGTTCGTGAGATTTTGCAAGCCCAGGCAAGTCGTGGGGATTACAGATAGTGTGATATGAACCCAAGATCCTGGTTGAGGCCGTCCTCATGTGTGCGGAACTTGACTATCAGTTTCTGCTCAGCGATTCTGCGTTGTCGTGCGTCGTGAAGGCCGCCTTGGAGAACGCTTACCGAAGATCAGGGGCTGAATGCCCGTGACTGCTGAAGTGTTCCCCAACAGGAAGAGAACACTCCTGCCTGGTGATTGCCGCTCAACAATCACCAGGCAGGAGTGTTCTCTTCCTGTTGGGGAACACTTCAGCGGTCACAGGCATTCAGCTCTGATCTTCGGGTAAGCGTTCTCCAAGGCGGCCTTCACGACACACGGCAACGCAGAGTCGCTGAACAGAAACTAATAGCCAAATTCCGCACACATGAGGATGGCCTCAACCAGGATCTTGGGTTCATGTCACACTATCTGTAACCTCGTGACTTGCCTGGGCTTGCAAAATCTCACTAACTGTCCTGGCTGGAGACAATACACATCTCTTTAACCTATGCTTAACCCTCTCTCCACTCACATTGTCTGTACCTTTCAGACTTGATTATTTGTAAAGACTTGCATTCCAACCATTATTTTGTAAATTGAGTTTGTGTCTTTATATGCCCTGTTTGTGAACAGAACTCCCACTCACCTGATGACGGAGCATAGCTCTGAAAGCTTGTGGCTTGTGCTACCAAATAAACTTGTTGGACTTTAACCTGGTGTTGTGAGACTTCTTATAATGGTCTTTGTGGCCAGACAAATCCAAGAAAAATGTCAAGAACAAAACCAGGAACTCTTCATTACATTCATCGAATGTAGGAAACTTGGCCTGTCTCTAATTGTGGCCAAAACAAAACTCATTGAGCAACCCACACCTGTTTAGCCAAATATGCCACTTCTGATGCATGATGAAGTAGAAATTCTGGAATACATTGAATGCTTCCCAGTCCTCAACAGCCTCCTCCCTCAAAAGGCCTCCATTGACAAGGCAATCCAACACCGGATCAGCTGTGTCAGTTCAGCTTTCAGCAAACTCCAAAGCAAGTGTGTGACTGCAGCAGTTTGGATGGAGAGGTTCTCACGAGTCGATCACCAGCATCTTCTCAAGGGAAATTAGCAATGAGCACCAAATGCTGGGCTTGTCAGCAAAGCTTACATCCCCTCATAGAATGAAAAAAGCAAAGATATCTGCAGGTCAAGAAAAATCAAAGCATACAGACGAGACCCTGGACATTGTGTTCGCACCAGAGAAATTCCATCAGCTATGTCTCTCCTGATCCTCTATATTGATTGGAAGGATTATCACAAAAACATTAGGTCCACAACGATTCAGAGAAAGTTCCAGTGAATCAACTTTTGGAATGGCCACTGTGTTCACTTGGCCAAAAGTCATCTGTCCGGTCAGGTCCTGTTCTCAAAATATACTTTCATGGGAAAGTACAACCTATGCACATATTTTAACTCTTTTATACCCAGGAACTTTCTGGTGAATCTACACTGCATTCCCTCCAAGGCCAATACATTCTTCCTGAGGTACAATGCCCAGAGCTGAACATAGTTCTATAATCAGTTCTCCAGGTAGGGTCAAAACAGAGTTCTGTACAGCTGGAACATAACTTCCACAAGGACACAGTTGGTTTTGGGGAAGAGAAGTTGTGGGTTATATTTTCTCTTCAGGATGCTCCTGGAGTAATGAGCAGTTTTGACAGAGGAAATTAGATTCGGCAATAGATGGCTCAACCAGTGTGTACGAATACACTCAAATCTTCACCCCTTCGACTTGAACAGCAGGGAGATCGACTTAAAAGGAAGAGAGTAATGGTAATTTTTGGAAAAGGGGTGCAGAAGGTGGACATAAGAGAATAATGAAACCGAATCTGGGCCATGGACCCACATGACCACTGGATCGCTAACCTTTGGTGGATTTATATGATGGAAACAAGCTCCATCCTGTGTCACTAAAGTTCAATGTCATTTTTGACCATCGGAATTGGGAGCAAGTCGAAAGCACAGGGATTTCAAAGAAACTTCCATCTGTGGTATTCTGAGAGTGTTTCCCGTGATGTAAGTGTGTGTGTGTGTGTGTGTTAGTAACGGAGCTCTCAGGAGTGGGTATGGGGTAGAATCGGACCTGGTTTCGTTGGTGATGTGAATTATGGACAGATCGTCATTTGGCTATCCGACAGGAAGCAGAGAGTTCGGAATAAATGGGTGCTTTTCTGGTTGGCAGATGGTAACTAGTGGCGTGCCGCAAGGATCGGTACTGGGGCCTCAACTATTTACCATTTATATAGACGATCTGGAGGAGGGGACTGAGTGTAGGGTAACAAAGTTTGCAGACGACACAAAGATAAGTGGAAAAGTGAATCGTGTGGAGGGCATAAAAGGTCTGCAGAGAGATTTGGACAGGCTGAGTGAGTGGGCGAGGATCTGGCAGATGGAGTATAACGTTGACAAATGCGAGGTTATTCACTTTGGAGGAAATAATAGCAAATTGGATTATTATCTGAATGGAAAAAAATTACAACATGCTACTGTGCAAAGGGACCTGGGGGTCCTTGTGCATGAGACGCAAAAACCCAGTCTGCAGGTGCAACAGGTGATCAAGAAGGCAAATGGGATAGAAACATAGAAGAAACATAGAAAACTACAGCGCAAAACAGGCCCTTCGGCCCCACAAGTTGTGCCGAACATATCCCTACCTTTTAGGCCTACCTATAACCCTCCATCCTATTAAGTCCCATGTACTCATCCAGGAGTCTCTTAAAAGACCCTATTGGGATGTTGGCCTATATCGCAAGGGGGATAGAATATAAAAGCAGAGATGTCTTGCCGCATCTGTACAGGGCATTGGTGAGGCCACAGCTGGAATACTGTGTGCAGTATTGGTCCCCTTATTTGCGGAAGAATATATTGGTCTTGGAGGGAGTGCAGAGAAGGTTCACCAGGTTGATACCAGAGATGAGGGGTGTTGATTATGAGGAGAGACTGAGCAGATTGGGTTTGTACTCGTTGGAATTTAGAAGGCTGAGGGGGGATCTTATAGAGACCTATAAGATAATGAAGGGGCTGGATAGGGTAGAGGTGGAGAGATTCTTTCCACTTAGGAAGGAAGCTAGAACTAGAGGACACAGCCTCAAAATAAAGGGGGGTCAGTTTAGGACAGAGTTGAGGAGGAACTTCTTCTCTCAGAGGGTGGTAAATCTTTGGAATTCTCTGCCCACTGAAGTGGTGGAGGCTACCTCGTTGAATATGTTTAAATCACGGATAGATAGATTCCTGATCAGTAAGGGAATTAGGGATTATAGGGATCAGACGGGTAAGTGGAACTGATCCACTTCAGATCAGCCATGATCTTATTAAATGGCGGGGCAGGCTCGAGGGGCTCGATGGCCGACTCCTGCTCCTATTTCTTATGTTCTTATGTTCTTCAGGTAACGGGCGTTTGACTATACCATGGGTAATGTTTGTACTCTCCTGCCTGGGAGGACTACTATCCTGAATATGGTGAGTGAGTGAGGCTGAGTCTCTGCAGACCTGAATCCCCTCAGCCCATCATATCTCGATGTAATAACAGTGTGATGATGTGTTCATCTTACACTCTTCCAAGATTCATTTCATATTCTGGGAAAGATCTTGAGTCATTTTCAATGTTTTCTTATTTTGGTTGACTGAAAGTTTGGTGTAAGCAGAATATTGTGTTGTTTGTCTGCTGTTTTATCAATCACAATGGATTCATGTTTAAAGCAAAAACCAAATCAAACTATCTGATTTGTCAGCATCATGTGTTCCTATTCACTGAAATACTCAGGAGCTAACAGTAAGAGTCCTGTACACAATATATGTCACTGGGCTAGGATACTTTCTTCATCACTGGTTTTGAAGTTCCAGTTGACAGGAATCAGAACATTTACCTCCAAAAGAAAGACTTTTATTTTTTTATCCTCTGCCTCAGTGCTCTTCTGACTGAGACTTGAACCCAAAACTTTCTGATTCAGAGACCAGAGAGCTTACTAAATCATGGCTGACAATAACTTATAATATTTCTAATATATTAGACTTAGTTTATAACAGGTTAAGCCCCAAGGCTGTGCACAGAATGCTTTTCCTCCTGTAAACTGATAGCCTGAAAGTTTGATTTGATTTAAAGAGGTAACTAGTTCGAGCTATGGGTGTCAGTATTGTCTTTGTGTCTGGGTTCCTGAAGCTGTGAGAAGTGGTAAAGTCCCTGATGTCAGAAGAAGTGAAACTGATGGAGAAAACATCCTCAACCACCATGCAGTCCTATTGCATCAAGGACCAGATCCAAAATACAACCAGAACATCCAAGAATGACAGTCCGACAGATCAGTATGAGAAACAAAAGAGACCTCTAGACAAGGTTATCATCACAAAATCTGGGTGTATAACCCTTTTCTCTTTAGAGACTCATAAAAACATAAGTTCTGTGCAATTCTGTACTGGTAATTAAACATGAAGATGTATTGTTAAATATACATATTTGGAAGGAGGATGAAGTATCTTTAAAAGAAAATGGGGGATGTTATTGTATGCCTTTAAGAGGATGAACATGTATCCGGATAATCACTTGGGATGTATGTATTGTGTGTTCTAGTTTTAGTTTCATTTTTGGTGTAAGCAGCAGAGTAGACAACACAGCTCCAAAAATATCTGGGGTCACCATTGCAGATGTCAGAGAAGCTTTCTTGAAGGTCAACCCATGGAAAGCAACTGGCCCAGATGGGGTACCTGGACGTGCACTCAGATCCTGCGCGGATCAGCTGACAGAGGTATTCACAGACATCTTCAACCTCTCTTTACAACAATCTGAGGTCCCTATCTGCTTCAAGAAGACGACCATCACCCCGATACCGAAGAAAAACCAAGCAGCGTGCCTTAATGACTATCGGCCAGTGGCTCTGACATCCATCATTATGAAGTGCTTCGAAAAGTTAGTCATAGCATGAATCAATTCCAGCCTCCCGGACTACCTGGATCCACTACAGTTTGCCTACTGCTGCAACAGGTCCACAGCAGATGCCATTTCCCTGGCCCTGAATTAAACCCTGGAATACCTAGATAACAAGGACACCTGTGTCAGACTCCTATTTATTGACTACAGCTCAGCTTCAACACTAGTATTCCCACAAAACTCATCTCCAAACTCCGTGGCCTGGGCCTCAGCACCTCCCTCTGCGACTGGATCCTGCACTTCCTAACTCACAGACCACAAACAGTAAGGATAGGCAACAACACCTCCTCCATGATCATCCTCCGCACTGGTGCCCCACAAAGCTCTGTTCTCAGCCCCCTACTATACTTATACACCTATGACTGACTGACGACACCACCGTAGTGGGTCAGATCTCAAACAATGACGAGACAGAGTACAGGAATGAGATAGAGAATCTGGTGAACTGGTGCGGCAACAATAATCTCTCCCTCAATGTCAACAAAACAAAGGAGATTGTCATCGACTTCAGGAAGCGTCTACATCAATGCCCCTGTCTACATCAATGGGGACGAAGTAGAAAGGGTCGAGAGCTTCAAGTTTTTAGGTGTCCAGATCACCAACAATGTGTCCTGGTCCCCCCATGCCGACACTGCAGTTAAGAAAGCCCACCAATGACTACTTTCTCAGAAGACTAAAGAAATTTGGCATGTCAGCCTCGACTCTCGCCAACTTTTCCAGATGCACCATAGAAAGCAGTCTTTCTGCTTGTATCACAACTTGGTATGGCTCCTGCTCTGCCCAAGACCGCAAGGAACTGCAAAAGGTCATGAATGTAGCCCAATCCATCACACAAACCAGCCTCCCATCCATTCACTCTGTCTACACTTCCCGCTGCCTCGGCAAAGCAGCCAGCATAATGAAGGATCCCATGCACCCTGGACATTCTTCCACCTTCTTCCTTCGGCAAAAAGATACCATCCCTGATCACGTACCAACCGACTCAAGAACAGCTTCTTCCCTGCTGCTGTCAGACTTTTGAATGGACTTACCTTGCATTAAGTTGATCTTTCTCTACACTCTAGCTATGACTGTAACACTACATTCTGCACTCTCTCGTTTTCTTCTCTATGAACGGTATGTTTTGTCTGTATAGCGTGCAAGAAACAATACTTTTCACTGACAATAAATCAAATCAAAGTCTCCAAGCTATTTATCTATGTAAGCGTGTTCTCATGTGGCTAACTGAATAAATGAACCTATAATGTGTTAGCCAATCTCTAATGAGTGATTAGCACCTGGTGCTTAGAATAGAAAATAAGTTGAAGGACTTGTATCATTATAAGAATATAGCACAGATCACTCTCTGACTCTTAATGAGGCCAAGAAGACAATGAGATACTTAGTGATGAGAAAGACTTCACCTTCAAGCACCCAGGGGAGGAACCATTCCTTGGGTAGTTATGAAGGACCTTCAATTAGCCTCAGCAAATCAGCCAGGAATCCTGTTTCTCATCATAAGGGATGCGTGTAAAAACGGAACGGCAATAATCATGGGGGACTTCAACATGCACATTGACTGGCAGACTCAAGTCGGTAAGGGTGGAATGGAGGAAGAGTTCTTAGAATGCTGTCGGGATAGTTTCCTTGAACAGCATGTTACGGAACCGACGAGGGAACGAGCTATTTTGGATCTGGTATTGTGTAACGAGGTAGGTAGAATTAAGGAACTTATTGTGAAGGACCCTCTTGGGTCTAGTGACCACAATATGGTCGAATTTCTGATTCAGATGGAAGAGGAGAAAGTTTGGTCCCAAACCAGTGTCCTCTGTTTGAACAGAGGGAAATATGATAGGATGAGGGATGAATTGGCTAAGGTAGACTGGGAGAGCAGGTAGGATAGCTGAGGAACAGTGAAGGATTTTTAAGGAGATCCTTTTCAGTTCTCAGCAAAAATATATTCCAGCAAAAAACAAGGATTGTAAGAAAAGGGAGAACCAGCCGTGGATAACGAAGGAAATAAAGGAGAGTATTAAAATAAAAACAGCTGCGTACAGAGTGGCCAAAAATAGTGGAGAAACAAGTGATTGGGAAAAATTTAAGAAACACCAAAGAGAGACTAAGAAAGCGATAAAGAAAGGAAGGATAGACTATGAAGCTAGGCTAGCAACTAATATAAAAAATGATAGTAAAAGTTTTTATAAATATATAAAAAGGAATAGAGTGGCTAGAGTGAATGTTGGACCCTTGGAGGACGAGAGGGGGGAGTTAATAGTGGGAAATGAGGATATGGCTGAGTCTTTAAATAAGTTTTTTGTGTCGGTCTTCACGGTGGAGGACACAAATAGTTTGCCAAATATTAACGATAGAGGGTTGGCAGCAGGAGAAATACTTAATACAATTAATGTTACCAGAGAGGCAGTGCTGGGTAGACTAATGGGACTGAAGGTGGACAAGTCCCCGGGTCCGGATGGAATGCATCCCAGGGTATTGAAAGAAATGTCAGAGGTAATAGTGGATGCGTTAGTGATTATTTATCAAAACTCGTTGCATTCTGGGGTAGTGCCGGTTGATTGGAAAACGGCTAATGTTACGCCGCTGTTTAAAAAAGGAAGGAGACAAAAGGCGGGTAACTATAGGCCGGTCAGCTTAACGTCTGCAGTAGGGAAAATGCTGGAATCCATTATTAAAGAGGAGATAGCAGGGCATCTGGATAGAAATGGTTCGATCAATCAGACGCAGCATGGATTCATGAGGGGAAAGTCGTGCTTGACGAACATGTTGGATTTTTATGAAGATGTGACTAGGGCGGTTGATGGAGGAGAACCGGTGGATGCGGTGTTTTTGGATTTCCAAAAGGCGTTTGATAAGGTGCCCCATAAAAGGCTGCTGAAGAAGATTAGGGCACACGGAGTTGGGGGTAGTGTGTTAAAGTGGATTGGGGACTGGCTATCCGACAGGAAGCAAAGAGTCAGAATAAATGGGTGTTTTTCCGGTTGGAGGAAGGTAACTAGTGGCGTGCCGCAGGGATCGGTACTCGGGCCGCAACTATTTACCATTTATATAGATGATCTGGAGGAGGGGACGGAGTGTAGGGTAACGAAGTTTGCAGACGACACAAAGATAAGTGGAAAAGCGAATCGTGTGGAGGACGGAGAAGATCTGCAGAGAGATTTGGACAGGCTGAGTGAGTGGGCGAGGATATGGCAAATGGAGTATAACGTTGATAAATGCGAGGTTATACACTTTGGAGGAAATAATAACAAATGGGATTACTATCTCAATGGAAACAAATTAAAACATGCTACCGTGCAAAGGGACCTGGGGGTCCTTGTGCATGAGACGCAAAAGCCCAGTCTGCAGGTACAACAGGTGATCAAGAAGGCAAATGGGATGTTGGCCTATATCGCGAGGGGGATAGAATATAAAAGCAGGGATGTCTTGATGCACCTGTACAGGGCATTGGTGAGGCCGCAGCTGGAATACTGTGTGCAGTATTGGTCCCCTTATATGAGGAAGGATATATTGGCATTGGAGGGAGTGCAGAGAAGGTTCACCAGGTTGATACCGGAGATGAGGGGTTTGGATTATGAGGAGAGGCTGAGGAGATTGGGTTTGTACTCGTTGGAGTTTAGAAGGATGAGGGGGGATCTTATGGAGACTTATAAGATAATGCGGGGGCTGGATAGGGTGGAGGCGGAGAGATTCTTTCCACTTAGTAAGGAAGTTAAAACTAGAGGACAGCCTCAAAATAAAGGGGGGTCGGTTTAAGACAGAGTTGAGGAGGAACTTCTTCTCCCAGAGGGTGGTGAATCTCTGGAATTCTCTGCCCACTGAGGTGGTGGAGGCTACCTCGCTGAATATGTTTAAAGCGCGGATGGATGGATTCCTGATCGGTAAGGAAATTAAGCGTTATGGGGATCAGGCGGGTAAGTGGTACTGATCCACGTCAGATCAGCCATGATCTTATTGAATGGCGGGGCAGGCTCGAAGGGCTAGATGGCCTACTCCTGCTCCTATTTCTTATGTTCTTATATCAGAGGGGCCAACTGAGAAGTTAGAGGGAGGGCAGGATGTGTCTCGACTGTGACAGTCTCCGTTGTCTC
This sequence comes from Mustelus asterias, assembly GCF_964213995.1. NCBI lineage: Eukaryota > Metazoa > Chordata > Chondrichthyes > Carcharhiniformes > Triakidae > Mustelus > Mustelus asterias. Next base: position 38,889,172 of record NC_135808.1, read on the forward strand.
ACAACATTCATTGGGTCTACACATGCTGAATGGTCATTCAAACAGAGCACTAGAGGCCAATCAATGTCCAGTCTGTACTCCAGGTCAGTACCTTGAGAATTGGAGGGAATGTGAGAGGACAAAGCTTGTATTTATAGAGCGCTTTAATAGTCAAACATCCCAAATTGTTTCATAGAGCTGTAATCAGGGAAAATTTAACACTGAGACAAAGAAGAAGATATTAGGAGGGAATGTCACCACGTCTCTGGGAAAATTTCCTGAGCCACAGAATGCAGGAGAATGTATGTCAGGATTTTCCCTGCTCAGGACACGAGGGAATACTTTCCACAACATGATTGATTTCCCTTCTTGATAGATAGATATAATTATCACGTTCCTGAAGTTGGGGGATGAGTTCATGGAGTCTTGATGTGAGCAGAAGTCCACCAGCTTGGAAGCCCTCAGCTGGAATACCATCGGGGCCACAGGCTCTGTTGTTTCTCATCTGTTTGATTATTGCAGCTCTCCCATCGATGGTGACTCACCCATGGATTCTACCACAGGAATTCTATCACATTTCTGTCAAACTGAGGATTTATGTTCCACACTCTGAGGAATGAGTCCTACATCTCCCTCACTCATCGAATCATTTCGCAACTCACAGAGAAACGTCGTCCATCACCTGGTCAATATGACCCCTGCCCCGCCACCCAACTTGCCCATACTACGCGTCTCTATCCGGTGCCTCTCTCTCCTGCACATGTGCTGATCCTACCTCTACATGTCATCATTGCCATGAATGCTGTGGGTCTTCCTCTTCTACACATCCCACACTGATGTTGTCAGTTTAAAAGCCTTCAAGGATGAAGAATGTTATTCCCACACGAGAAATCTGTCAAACATTTACCGGGGGAACTGAGGCAGCAGCTGCAATAAGTGAGGTTTTATTCAGATGGCACAACGACAAGTTTAAATCCCCACCTGATCTGCTGCTCAAAGTCGTCTCCGTTTCACCGGTCAGTTTCCCAAGCTTCTGGAAACTCGTGTTGGTCCAGAAATATTTCGATTGGCTGTGAGAGACGTCAATCAGAGAGCCCACCCACTCTGCCCATTCCCTCCTCTTCCTCTTTCACAGCTGCTTCACTTCCTGTAGGGACTGAAAACCAAGTGAGGAGATGGTGAGTGAAGGAGCAGAATTTATAATCATTACATTGCATAATATCCACACTAATGTTCAGGCAGTCTGACTATCCTGTGAAGAATCAGGTGTGGAAATGCCCTTTATGCTGTGTGAGAAGATCCAGCTGAGAGACCTGTTTACTCGGTGCTTTGTGCTGAGCTGTTTGATTGGAGCTGTGTGTTGGATATTGAGTGTGTTTATCGGAAGCATTTTCCTTCTGATTTACAGGCTGAGTTTTGTTGATGGGTATGAGTATGAAAAGTTGAGGTGTAATTATCTGAGAGGGGCAGAGACACATTTATTGAAATATATTTATTTTTTTTCTTTATAAAGATTTTACCTGAAGGCTTCGGCCTTTCCCAAAAGCCTGGGCTTGGATTGCCCAGTGGTGTGTCTGATAACTGAAATTGGGATATGCAGTCTGAGTGAGTGCAGTATATCTAATTTCCCAGGATAAACCAGAACCCTTCAGTCAGCTCCACTGAAGCAATATTTTCCTTCGCTTCGAGCACTTCCCGCCCAGTGTGTTCTCTTCAAATAATTTTGGACAACAAGGGGAGAAATTTCAAAATCTCAATTGCATTAACATTCCTCCTGAGTATTTTTATAGTAAACACATTCTTGAAGGGTAAAATTGGTCTTTGCCAGCACAACACGAGCTCATAATGAATTGATAGCCCATTTCACATTCGCCCAACTGTCTCTTCCATTGCCCTCACAGTGCCTAGCAAGATGGGGGTCTGGAGTGAGGAAAGAAAGTATCCATGTTATCAACTGCTGGTCACTCACCAGTGTCCCTGCTGGAAATAGAGGATGTTGACAATCTAGTGAGGAAAAAGAAAGGACTTGTATCTGATCCCCCACATGGAGGAATGGCAGAATGGCTCACTGTGGAACAATCTAAGTGAGGAGTCAGCCCTTTCAGCAATTGCGGAGAGAAATTGGAGGAAATCATGTTTCCTTTTCCTGTTTTACAGAAGGATTGCACCGGAGAATACAGAGATGATAGACACCACAGGTAGATCCTGACCATCACCCAAGAAACAACGGTGGGAAGACATCCAGTCCCCCCACAGCATTGCTCAACACAGAGAAGATTGGACAGTGAACACATCATCTGGAAATCAGTTGGTTCAGTAGAGCTTTGATCTGTAACTGGTCAGTGGTGTGGAGCTTTCCATCAGAACCAACCTTTCTGAAGGTTCGGCTGTGGGTGATCAGTCAGGGTGAGGCTAGGAAGAAGTGTGAATGGACTCCAAGTGTGTTGAGAGCTTCAATCATTCATTGAGCCTCATGAGCCACTGACTCTTTCTTAAGGTGGGAGGCTGTCCCAGTGTGAGGTGTGTCAGAGACTCCACAAGATCAGAAGATCTTCTAAGGTGCATTTGTTACAGCTGCTGTTACCACAAGAGCAGTCAAATGGAAGGGAAACGATTCAGGTGTAATGTTTGTGATAAAGGTTTTGTGAATTCTACAAGACTTCTAAGGCACCAGGTGATTCACACAGGGGAGAAACCATTCACGTGTGATGTTTGTGAGAAGTCCTTCTCACAATTATCGACCCTCCGCCAACACCAACGCATTCACACGGGTGAGAAACCCTTCAAATGTGAAGTGTGTGACAAATCATTCTCGGTGTTATCGAACCTCCGTCAACACCAGCAGCTTCACACAGGGGAGAAACCTTTCACGTGCAAAATGTGTGACAAATCATTCTCATGGCCATCGTACCTCCGTAAACACCAACGCATTCACACAGGGGAGAAACCCTTCACGTGTATGGTGTGTGACAAATCATTCACACGGTCGTCATGCCTCAGTAAACACAAACGTCATCACACAGGGGAGAAACCCTTCAAGTGTGATGTTTGTAAGATGACTTTCAACAAAATTAACAACCTTCTATCACACCAGAGGATTCACACAGGGGAGAAACCCTTCCCATGCAAAATGTGTGACAAATCATTCTCAGAGTCATCATACCTTCGTAAACACCAACGCCTTCACACAGGGGAGAGACCCTTCACGTGTGAGGTGTGTGGCAAATCATTCACACTGTCAACAAGCCTCAGTAAACACAAACGCCTTCACACAGGGGAGAAACCCTTCACGTGCAAAATGTGTGACAAATCATTCTCACAGTCATCGAACCTCCACAGACACCAACGTGTTCACACAGGGGAGAAACCCTTCACATGCAAAATGTGTGACAGATCATTCTCACAGTCATCGACCCTCCGTAAACACCAGCGCATTCACACAGGAGAGAAACCCTTCAGGTGTGATGTTTGTAAGATGACTTTTAACCGAAAAGACAACCTTCTTTCACACCAGAGGATTCACACAGGGGAGACGCCCTTCATGCACGAGGTGTGTGACAAATCATTCTCTGAGTCATCGGCCCTCCACAAACACCAATGCGCTTACACAGGGGAGAATGCCCTCCCATGCAAGGTATGTGACAAATCATTCCTGGACTCAATGGCTTCTTGCACACACTGAAATATTTATGTGGTAAATTACCCCCACCCCGCTCTGTGCATATCAAAACATTCACACAAGAGATAAACCATTCACATATATGGTATGTAAAAAATCATTCTCCGATTAATCAGCCCTCACCATTCATATATGAGATGTGTGACAAATCATTCTCTGGGTCATCAGACCTCCACAGACACCAACACATTCACACTGAGGCTGACCTGCTTCCCTTACACTGAGAGTTATTTGTGTTGTTTACCCTCCAGTGCTCACACAGGGGAGCTGTCCTTTCAAAGCAGTGTCTGTCTCAGCAGTGTCTGTTTCCAGCCTCTTCCACCATCAGTCCAATTATTTCAAGAAGGTCAATTTAACCTTTGACCAGATCGCCAAACATCACCAAAAGAGGACATCAATGTATATGGAAGCTGCTGCTTATGCACAGGTTTCCCTGTGATGGACAACAGGGCAATATCTGAATATTAAATATATATGTTAATTTTTGAAACTTTAAATCGTAGTTGAGTTGAAAATACAGAAAAATCACAACTTTTTAAAATTCATTTAATTCAAAAATGCCTTGGAGTTGGCTCTAACTTGGTCATAAGATTGATCTCTAATCATAAGATCCCTGGGTGCAGGCTGAAAACTGTCTCCAACACTCGGAAAATGTGTCACAAGACAGCACAGTAAAGTCTGGACCATGATTTCTTTTTCATTTTCATTTCTTCCTTTAGGTAAAGGTGGCCCATAACACTCGGGAGCGCTTGTTCACTGAAGGGCAGGTTCCCTACATCAAGGAGCTGCCGGAACAGGAGTTCACGAAGAAACTGTTTGGCCTCTCCAACCCCACGATATCCAATGGTGGATCAGATATCGGGATGAGCGAAGGTGATGTCAGTAGCAGAGTGTTTAAACATTCAGGAGGAGAGTTAATTTACGTGACAATGATAATAATTGATTTTCTTCCTCTGACAGATACACAGGCGTCCATGCACACATCAGATGGTGATGGAGGAAAGTTGGCAACAGCGTCCGAGATTACTGAAAGGACTGGTGAGGAAGGGACGGAGGTGAATATCTCACAGCAATGTGGCATGGCAGCTGCAGTGGAGGAGCGAGAGGATTGTCAGGAGCGTAAGATGTCTGATTTGAAGGGTAATGTTGATGAGTTAAAGTTAAATATTGTGGCTTGTCTGAAGGAGGAGGCCTGTGGTGCTCTGGATGCTGCGGTGGAGGGAGGGCACTCGGAACCTTCCAGAGGTGAGGAAACTGTGGCTTTGCGAACAGAAGCTTCACCATCTCCACGAGCACACAGACAACATCAGGCCTATGCTGCTGGTGAAGAAACTGAAGATGATCTGAAACCTTTTGCACACTTACATCAGGAACTGGTTCAAAGTACGGAGAGTTATCAGGCCACTTCCAACTTGCTTCAGCAAACTATGACTGAATTTAAGACAGATGTTAGCCAGAATCTGCAAAGAAACAATGAGATTCTTCAGCAGCATAACGAGGTTCTGAGACAGCAGAATGAAATTCGAAACCAGCATCTACAAAGAAACAATGAGATTCTTCAGCAGCAGAATGAGGTTCTGAGACAGCAGAGTGAGATTCGAAAACAACATTTACAACAAAACAATAAGATTCTTCAGCAGCAGAGTGAGATTCTTTGTCAACTTCTGCAAAGAAGCAATGAATCTTTGAACGAAATGAGGCATATTCTGTCTCAGAATCTAGCGCCTGCACCTTCTGGCCAGCAGCAGCCCAGTGTAGGGACATCTGCTGATGGACATGTCTCTATCAAAGGGATGGGGGAGACATAGAAGGAATTAGGGTCCCTCCCTCCATCACTGCTACTCTATCTCATTCTCCACTTGCCTGTTTTATCATGAGGGGTATTTTTCCTCTTTTTGGTCTGGATTTTAGTCTCTGTCATGAGGACAGTGCAGAGGAGGTCTGAATCCAGAAGTCCCGCCTCCGATCAGGGCACTTGCCATTTTCTTAGGTACAGGAATGGGCCAGGTCACAATTTACACGTTTTGCAGTGGAACGTGACCACAGAAATCAACACTTACCTCCACTTGTGTGGTTTTGGGGTGAGACGCGTCTGAAACCCAACGTGTGCAGGTTGCACCTGTCAGGAACACGTCTGAACTCTGTTCATTCGTTTGGATAGATTGGGTCCCCTTGTGGATTGGAATGGTATCCTTTGGATATGGTGATTAGACTCCGCTTTTGGAAAAACTAAGATATCGTTTGAGATACTTAAAAATTAGGGATGTGCTTAAACCGATTGAAACTGAAAGCTCATTGAAACTGCTGAGAACAATTGTCAAAAATGTCAAGAAGAACTGTCAAAGGGAGCTGTCAAGCTAAAAAGGCATTTAAAACTTATGTATTTAACTCCTTGATTAACTATCTAGAGTGTTAGAAAATTGCCTTTTACTTGTGTCTGTTGACACGTCTCAGGGATTGACTGAATAAAGTTGCATATCAGATTTCACAACCATCCATTGTCACAGTAGGGTGTCTGCCATTTCGCCATTTGATTGACAGTGGCATAATGGTATTGTCACTGAACTAGTAATTGAGAGACTGATGTTACCTGGATACGAATCCCTCCATGGCAGATGGTGAAATTTGAATTCAATAAAAATCTGAAATTAAATGTCTGATGATGTCCATGAAACCCATCTGACTCACGCATGTCCTTTAGGGAAGGAAATGTGCTATCCTTACCTGGGCTGGAATATATGTGACTCCAGATTCAAGGGCAGTTAGGGATGGGCAATGTATTCTGGCCCAGCGAATGACTCCCACATCCCACGAATGAAGTGGTTATAGACACTTCGAAGCGGGACTATCAATTCCATTGCTTGTTTTTACAGATGATGGAATTGAATGAAACATTTATTGCTGGATGGGATAATTCAACGGAAAGAATTTTAAATATAACTAAATATGGTAATTTTTTGTATTAAATATTTTTAAATACAAAAGTCTGCAACAGACACTTGAAACTTCATTTTATTTAACCTCACCATTGGGTCCTGAGGTCTGCCCATTGTGGATAGTGGGTGAGTTGGTATGGGTGGTATAAGGGCAATGGGTGGGGGACATGAGGTGGTTTGAGTTGACACTAAGTTAGCATAGAGGCGATAAAGGGTCATATGGAGTGGGTGGGGGCAGAGTTTGGCCTGGAGGATAAGAGGAGCCATGGATGTGGTTGGATGCATAACTTAGCATGGAAACTATGAGGGGCCATGGTCAGGAGGGGATAGGATGACATAGAGGGTAGGAGGAGCCAGTGGGGGTGTTGGGGCATCGATTGGCACGGATGGGATATGCCGAGTGTGTGAGGGGTGACAGCTTTTATGTTTCTCTCTTTTTTAAACTTCGACACAGTGCTGGTTCTCCGAGACAGACCATCCACCCAGCCTATGCCCTCACCAGGTATCCTCCTCTCTCATTCCAGGCTCACCCGAGTCAACACCCAGAGTTCGCCATTAACCTGGAATAAAAATCTCAACTTCCAGGTTCTTTTTCCTGGGTTCGGTTTGCTCCAGTCAAACAATTCAGCACAAAGCCTCGAGTAAGCAGGTCTCTCAGCTGGATCGTCTCACACAGCATAAGGGGCATTTCCACACCTGATTCCCCACAGGATAGTCAGACTGCCTGAACATTAGTGTGGATATTATGGAATGTAATTGATAGGAATCTTGATCCATCACTCACTGAATCTTCATTCCTGGACGAGTGAGGATTTTACAGATGCCATCTCTAACAAACTGGTCCTTCCCTGGTAAACGTTTGACAGAGATTTCGAGTGTGGGAACAGTATTCTTCATCCTCGGAGGCTTTCAAACTGACAACATCAGTGTAGGATATGTAGCCTCGGATGTGTTTGACAGAAAATCAGAAGAGGAAGTCCCACAGCATCCAAGGCAGCGATGCTGTGCAGTGGTGAGATCAGCATATGTACAGGAGAGAGACACACACACACACAGGAGGGGCACAGCAGAGAGGAAGAGAAGACAAGGATCCAGTTCTTGGTCAGTGACTTGGTGTGAGCTGGGACTCATTGTGTAAGTTTCTGCCCCAGGTGTTGACATTTGATAGCCCTGCCCTGTCCAGCTCCCCTTGGCTCCAAATTTGGACACTGAACATTCAACTCATCCATTCCCCTCTCCCAGGACATCCTGGTCCGTTCACCTCTCCCTGTTTCTCCTCTGGGTTGATATTGTTCAGTGTGCAGTACACTAGGATAATTGTGACCATTTTCCCTCTCTCTCTGGGGAATATTGTGATCCACCCCCAGGTGTACCTGAAAAGTTCTTCAACATCCCACTAACTTCTCTCAGTGAGCTGCCTCAGATAGACACGGGCATCAATAAACACAGAGACAACACTGACACCTGCAGCTCCAACTAATTATAACTTTAAATAAAATCAATGTTTCAGGCTGCCAGTTTACTTCTGTACACAGCCTTAGGACTTAACCCTTTAGAAATGGAATCTAATACAACAGAAATATTCAGCATTATTGTCAGCCATGGTTTAGTTAGCACTCTCATCTGTAGGTGAGAGGTTGTGGATTCAAGCCATGCATTACAATGTTGATGCACTTCAAAAATCTCCTCATTGGCTGTAAAGTGCTTTTAGATACCTTGAGTTTGTGAAAGTTGATATATAAATGAAAATTTTTCTTTCTTAGGGAAATGTTATGCTTCCTGTGAACTGGACGGTATAAGCCCACTGATGGAGAAAGTAAACCAACTCACATTGACATTGACCAATATATTGTGCACATGATTCTTACTGTAGGCTCCTGAGTATTTCAGTGAATACACCATGCTGAAAAATCAGGTAGTTTGGGTTCAGTTTAAAATCATGAATTTGTGAGTTATAAATCTATACAGAATAATGATGAAACAGTACAATATTCAGCTTCCATCAAACTTTAAATCAAGTGACAAAACATTTGAAAAGGACTCAATCTTTTGAGTCTTTTGAACTTCAAATGAATCTGTAAGATGAATGAATCTGGAAGACTGGAAGATGAACATATCACACCATTATTAGATCGAGGTATGATAAGCTGAGGGAACTCGGGTCTGTAGAGACTCACCCCACTCCCTCACCATACTCAGGATAGTAGTCCTTCCAGACAGGAGAGTACAAATATTACCCATGGTATTAGACAAACACCCACCACCTGAAGAGGATCTGTCTATAATTCACATCACCAACTAAAGCAGGGTCTAATTCTACCCCATACCCATTCTTGAGTGTTTCACTTTACAAACACACACATACATCAAGGGAAACTCTATCAGAATGCTATAGACAGAAGTTTCTTTAAAATCCCTGTGCTTTCGCCTGGCTCCCAACTCCAATGGTCAGAATGGCACTGACATAGTATGGAGCTCATTTCCTTCATACAAACTCACCAATGATGACAGAGATCCAGTGGTCAAATGGAAAATCAATGGATAATTTAATTGGGCTGTTAAAGATGTTTAAATGAGCTGATGGAGTAGTTAGAGAGAGACTATTCCTATTTACTTTGCTAATCCCCCTGACACTAAGGGACAATTTAACATGGCCATTCAACCTAACCTGCAAATTCTTGGACTGTGGGAAGAAACCAGAGCACCCGGATGAAACCCATGCAGACACGGGGAGAACTCAAAACAGGCAGTCACCCGAGGCCAGAATTGAACCTGGGTCCCTGGCGCTGTGAGGCAGCAGTGCTAACCATTGCCCAACGTGCTGCCCCATATTGGTGATGTTTGGAGATTTGGTGGTGGGAGAGGTTGGAGACAGACAGTGCTTTGGAAGGACAGCTTCCCTGTGTGAGCACTGGAGGGTAAACAACACAGAAAACTCTCAGTGTAAGGGAAGCAGGTGAACCAGTTCCAAGACTGTGTGGAGATGTTGGTGTTTGGTGAGAGAGGAGGTGGTGAAACAATCCTGACACACAAATCATGCTGAAAGGGTTTGTCTCCCTTGTGGGTTCACTGATGTTCCAGGTCTGTTAACTGTGTGAAGGATTTATTACAGAACTCACACCAATAGGATTTATTCCCTGTGTGAGTGTGTCGATAGACCAGGAGATACACTGACTGTGTGAAAACCTCACCCCTGAATTGCTTATCCCCAGTGTGAATCTACTGCTGCCTCAGGAGATCAGATGAGTGGTGAGAGCCTTGTCACAGACATTGAACCTGAAGGGTTACTGCCCTGTTTGCATCCTCTGATGAAACAAGAGTTCGGTTGACTATACAAAGAATTTCTCACAATTTGCACTTGAATGGCTTCTCACTGTGAATGTGTTGATGTCTGAAGTCTGATGACCGCATGAATGATCACACATGCAGCATGTAATGGTTTCTCTCCTGTATGAATGTGCTGATGTTTTACCAGATCTGATGATTGTGCAAAGTGCTTGTAACAGACCTCACAACTGAACAATTTCTCTCCAGTGTAGATGTGTCTGTGTTCCTTGAGCATCGATGACCATGTAAACTCTTGGTTACACGCCTCCCATTTGAAGGATTTCTCCCCAGATACCAATGTATTGACACAGGAGTGAAAGCCTTCACATGCGAGTTGTGAGACAAATCATCTCAAACATTACATCCCTCCACACACACCAATGTATTCACCCAGGAAAGAAACCCTTCTGATGCAAAGTTTGTAAGAAAGCTTTCACTCACTCATCTGTGCCTCAGGAGAGCAGAGGAGTGAGTGAAAACTTTCTCACAAACCTCTTCAGAAGTTTTCTTTCCTGTGTGAATACATTGGTGTGTATGGAGCGCAGAAATGTCAGAATTGTTTGTCACACAATTCGCATGTGAAGGGTTTCTCTCCTGTGATGAATACATTGGTGTCTGCGGGGGGCTGATATGTTCAAGAATGATTTGTCACACACCTCACGTGAACAGTTCCTCTCCTGTGTCAATACGTTGGTGCGTGTAGGCATTCAATGACTTTGGGAATGATTTGCAGCACAATTTACACGTTTCTCGCCTGTGTGAGTGCCTTGGTGTATGGAGAGGCTGATGTGTCACAGAATGATTTTCCGCACTCAATGTGGTTGGTTTCTCCCCAGTGTGAACATGCCAGTGCTTCAGTAGGGCTGATGATTCTGTAAAGCCCTTGTTACGAACCTCACATTCAAACGGCTTCTTGCCTCTGTGAATCTATTGCTGTTTCACAAATGTTGATGTCTGTGAAGGATGATGAACCTCACAATTCAGTGGCTTCTCCTCCATCTAGCTGTCCTTGTTTACAGGTCAGTCAACAAATGTAATGTGTATGTTAGGAGATCATATAACCCTGTGCAGTCCTCTTCATAGAACAAAGAACAGTACAGCACAGGAAACAGGCCCTTCGGCCCTCCAAGCCTGTGCCGCTCCTTGGTCCAACTAGACCAATCGTTTGTATCCCTCCATTCCCAGGCTGCTCATGTGACTATCCAGGTAAGTCTTAAACGATGTCAGCGTGCCTGCCTCCACCACCCTACTTGGCAGCGCATTCCAGGCCCCCACCACCCTCTGTGTAAAAAACGTCCCTCTGATGTCTGAGTTATACTTCGCCCCTCTCAGCTTGAGCCCGTGACCCCTCGTGATCCTCACCTCCGACCTGGGAAAAAGCTTCCCACTGTTCACCCTATCTATACCCTTCATAATCTTGTATACCTCTATTAGATCTCCCCTCATTCTCCGTCTTTCCAAGGAGAACAACCCCAGTCTACCCAATCTCTCCTCATAGCTAAGACCCTCCATACCAGGCAACATCCTGGTAAACCTTCTCTGCACTCTCTCCAATGCCTCCACATCCTTCTGGTAGTGCGGCGACCAGAACTGGACGCAGTACTCCAAATGTGGCCTAACCAGCGTTCTATACAGCTGCATCATCAGACTCCCAGCTTTTATACTCTATACCCCGTCCTATAAAGGCAAGCATACCATATGCCTTCTTCACCACCTTCTCCACCTGTGTTGCCACCTTCAAGGATTTGTGGACTTGCACACCTAGGTCCCTCTGTGTTTCTATACTCCTGATGACTCTGCCATTTATTGCATAACTCCTCCCTACATTATTTCTTCCAAAATGCATCACTTCGCATTTATCCGGATTAAATTCCATCTGCCACCTCTCCGCCCAATTTTCCAGCCTATCTATATCCTGCTGTATTGCCCGACAATGCTCTTCGCTATCCGCAATTCCAGCCATCTTTGTGTCATCCACAAACTTGCTGATTACACCAGTTACACCTTCTTCCAAATCATTTATATATATCACAAATAGCAGAGGTCCCAGTACAGAGCCCTGCGGAACACCACTGGTCACAGACCTCCAGCCGGAAAAAGACCCTTCGACCACTACCCTCTGTCTCCTATGGCCAAGCCAGTTCTCCACCCATCGAGCCACTTCTCCTTGTATCCCATGAGCCTTAACCTTCTTAACCAACCTGCCATGTGGGACTTTGTCAAATGCCTTACTGAAATCCATATAGACGACATCCACGGCCCTTCCTTCATCAACCGTTTTTGTCACTTCCTCAAAAAACTCCACCAAATTTGTAAGGCACGACCTCCCTCTTACAAAACCATGCTGTCTGTCACTAATGAGATTGTTCCGTTCTAAATGCACATACATCCTGTCTCTAAGAATCCTCTCCAACAACTTCCCTACCACGGACGTCAAGCTCACCGGCCTATAATTTCCTGGGTTATCCCTGCTACCCTTCTTAAACAACGGGACCACATTCGCTATCCTCCAATCCTCAGGGACCTCACCCGTGTCCAAAGAAGCGACAAAGATTTCCGTCAGAGGCCCAGCAATTTCCTCTCTCGTCTCCCTGAGCAGTCGAGGATAGATGCCATCAGGCCCTGGGGCTTTGTCAGTTTTAATGTTCCCTAAAAAACCTAACACTTCCTCTCTCGTAATGGAGATTTTCTCTAACGGGTCAACACCTCCCTCCGAGACTTCAACAACATCTCAGCTGTCAGAATGGGTCAGTGCTTCATGAAGACCGAGGCACAACTGACCATCCTCTCTGTATTCTCTGGTGTATTGGTGCAATCCTTCTGTAAAACAGGAAAAGGAAACATGATTTCCTCCAACTCCCTCTCATCCTTTGTTGAAGGGGCTGACCCCTCAGTTAGAGACTGTTACACAGTGAGTGCCAGCCTGCTTTTCCCCTGTGTGGGGATCAGATGTGGAGATGCCGGCGTTGGACTGGGGTAAACACAGTAAGAAGTTTAACAACACCAGGTTAAAGTCCAACAGGTTTATTTGGTAGCAAAAGCCACACAAGCTTTCGGAGCTGCAAGCCGGACTGTTCTCTTCCTGTTGGGGAGCACTTCAGCGGTCACGGGCATTCGGCCTCTGATATTCGGGTAAGCGTTCTCCAAGGCGGCCTTCGCGACACACGACGGCGCAGAGTCGCTGAGCAGAAACTGATAGCCAAGTTCCACACACACGAGGACAGCCTCAACCGGGATATTGGGTTCATGGCACACTATTTGTAACCCCCACAGAGTTTCACTGGCTGTCTTGTCTGGAGACAATACACATCTTTTTAGCCTGTCTTGATGCTCTCTCCACTCACATTGTTTTGTTTCTTAAAGACTTGATTAGTTGTAAGTATTCGCATTCCATCCATTATTCATGTAAATTGAGTTTGTGTCTTTATATGCTCTGTTTGTAAACAGAATTCCCACTCACCTGAAGAAGGGGCTTAGAGCTCCGAAAGCTTGTGTGGCTTTTGCTACCAAATAAACCTGTTGGACTTTCACCTGGTGTTGTTAAACTTCTTACGGGGATCAGATGCCAGTCCTTTCTTTTTCCTCACTTGATTGTCACACACCCTCTGTTTCCAACAGTGACAACAGGTGCCTTCGTGCTCTGCTGTTGACTGTGAGAGTGACTGTCGCCTGACTCGCCGCAGGGTTTACCTACCAGGAGGTCCGCGCTGTTCTGAGGTTTTCCTGGAAAACTTCATCAGGGCCTCGGTGACCTTGCGATCAACCGGCGGCGATCCTTGTTCCTGCCGCCCGGGGCTGGGATTTACAGGTGCGCACCTCCAATTCCAGCCCCGCCCCCCTGATAGCCGCTCGGGCTCAACGCTTCCTCACATTCTAACACCCAAACGCGGGGCACCAACTGGCGCTGCGCGTGGTACAACTACAACTCCCATCAGGCACCGCGGGCTGGCATTCTCCCAATTCCATGCTGCCGCTCCTCACTGCGCAGGCTCCGGACACTATATGCAGCATGGGTAATGTAGTTCCTATCGGGTGAGAGTCTGTCTGATCCGCACCTGCCCTGTGTGGGAGAGTGGGAAACCCCAGGAGCCCGCGCTGCCTTTCCAGAAGAGACTGGATTGTGATGGAGAATCTGAACAAGCGGGAAAGGAAGGACTGGAAAAGGCAGAACTCCCTGGATGATAAAACTGGTAGAATATAGGATGAAACAGGATGTCATCTTAATACTTCAAATGATAATCAGAATGTAAAGGTGAATAGAGACTGGCAGCTAAATTATGGGAATATTTGATAGATAATAAATTGTTAAAAATTAGTAAAATTATGGGTGGGTGAATTAGGGACCAGAAAGATGATGAAGACTCAGAGACTGAGAGCACGGCAGAGATATGAAAAGAGATCAACAATGGAGGTTACCATTGACCAGAAACTGGGCTGGAGAAGCCTGTGAACAGGTCAAAGGCTGGAAATTCTGTGCTGAGTAACTAGTCTCCTGACTCCACAAAGCCCATCCACCTGAATGTGACTTGAAAAGAATGCTGGGCGTTGAGTGATTACGAGTTCGGGGAGGAAGAGAAAGAGGTGCTCAGTTGCTTTTGCCATTTGATAGCATGAGAGAAGCAATGGCCCTAAAGATTGAGGAGAGCCAGGCCCAAGAACAGAGCGGGAACAGGAGCCAGCATAAGATGAATGGCAGCCCTGGCAAGCAGGAACTGATGTATTTCTACTGTCCAGTCCTTAAAGTAGAATTTGGTCTTTAATTCAGATTAAGTAGCGTTTAAACTATAAGAAATAAGGTCCCTCGTGGATATTAATATTTCTTAAACTAGAGGAAGTACAGGGAGCAATCTAAGTCATAGCAGAGCAGCTTCGCCATGTTGAATGCACCTCCTGTATGGTGTGGGAAGCCAGGGACACTTCCAGTAACCAAAATGACCACATGTGCAGTAAGTGTCTCCAGTTGCAGCTACTCGAAATTTTACGATTTGGAACTGCGACTGGGGTCATTAGAGCATCTGCAAGGATGAAATCTTCATAGATAGCATGTCCAGTGAAGTGGTCACATCTGTAAGAGGTGCATGCTCTGTTTACCCTGTCAGTTCTTGACATTCGGATGTTATAAAGGACAAAATTACACAGACACGAGCTTTTAGGCTCAACTAGAAATGTGTTTATTAACAAAAAACACCCCCCAGTACCCTAATTCAAGAACTCTAAACTAGTATAATGATGCCGTACAACATTCAAAACTTTGGCTTGTTCATAAAATCCTCTGCTGAAAAACCTCAGACAAAAGCCCATATTTCTGCTAAACCTGAACCAGTTCAACTGAAATCCCCTCAGGATTTAGTTGTTACGTTTAAACTATCCTTAAATCTTACCCCACTATCCTTCCAATCTGGCCGATACTTAAAACTCCCCACATGGTTGATAGTTCTGGCATGAGTGGTATGTCTGTGAATCAGGTTGACACTTTCTGACTCGCTTTGGTGACTGCAGCGCCAAACTGGGTAAGGATCTGGCAGATGGTAAGTGTGAAGTTATCCACTTTGGAAGGAAGAATAGTAAAATGAACTATTATTTAAACGGTGAAAAATTACAACATGCTACTGTGCAGAGGGACCTGGGGGTCCTTGTGCATGAACCACAAAAACTCAGTTTGCAGGTGCAGCAGGTAATCAAGAAGGCAAATGGAATGTTGGCCTTTATCGCGAGAGGGATGGAGTATAAAAGCAGGGAGGTCATTCTGCAACTGTATAGGGTACTGGTGAGGCCACACCTAGAGTACTGTGTACAATTTTGGTCCCCTTATTTAAGAAAGGGTATATTAGCTTTGGAGGGGGTACAGAGAAGGTTCACCAGGTTGATTCCAGAGATGAGGGGGTTAGCTTATGAGGAGAGATTGAGTAGACTGGGCCTGTACTCATTGGAGTTTAGAAGGTTGAGGGGAGATCTTATAGAGATATATAAGATAATGAAGGGGCTAGACAGGGTAGAAGCAGTGAGGTTATTTCCACTTACAATGGAAACAAGAACTAGGGGGCATAGCCTCAAAATCCGGGGGAGTCAATTTAGAACAGAGTTGAGGAGGAACTTCTTCTCCCAGAGGGTAGTGAATCTTTGGAATTCTCTGCCCAATGAAGCAGTAGAGACTACCTCGTTAAATGTGTTTAAGTCACAGATAGATAGATTTTTAACCATTAAGGGAATTAAGGGTTATGGGGAGCGGGCGGGTAAGTGGAACTGAACCCACTATCAGATCAGCCATGATCTTATTGAATGGTGGAACAGGCTTGAGGGGCTAGATGGCCTACTCCTGCTCCTATTTCTTAAGTTCTTATGTTCAAACCCTATGGTGTTGGCCTTCTTATTACAAAACTTTATTGAAAATATCAAAGCATAGTTTCTGGAAACATTCTGGTTGGACAGAGCTGATGGTCTCCTATTTTCTTTAATTGGATTGTCTGACCACTGCTTTGTGTCTTTGAGATGATAATATCCCCGTGTCTTTACACTATATTGATTTGGTTTCAATATTAATGTACTTTGTAGAATCGAAATCATAGAAATCATAGAAACCCTACAGAAAGAGGCCATTCGGCCCATCGAGTCTGCACCGACCACAATCCCACCCAGGCCCTACCCCCATATCCCTACATATTTTACCCGCTAATCCCTCTAATCTACACATCTCAGGACACTAAGGGGCAATTTTTTTAGCATGGCCAATCAACCTAACTGCACATCTTTGGACTGTGGGAGGAAACCGGAGCACCCGGAGGAAACCCACGCAGACAATGTGCAAACTCCACACAGGCAGTGACCCAAGCCGGAATCTAACCCAGGTCCCTGGAGCTGTGAAGCAGCAGTGCTAACCACTGTGCCACCGTGCCGCCCTGATAGATTAACCCCTGATAGTACACCTTGCCTCTGTGTGTTGACGTTTGGACTGTTTGTTTGCAGTGTTTATGTCCATGGAGCTTTCTGGATGTTATGTTTAATAAAAGACCAGCTGAGGGGATCACAATCCTACAAATCCCCCTTTTTGTTTGCAATTTACTCCACATAAATGATCCATAAAGAAAATGATCACACTTGAACCAAAGAAACTCTGTTCTTTCTGGACCATTCCAGATTTGTCTGACCCTATACATACATTGCACATAATCTTTAAAATGGTCAGGTCATCACTTACAAATGATATCTGTGCAAATTACGTCAATCCTTTGTAAACATTTTGGAGCAGATAGAAATGGTTTGAGAAAGATGCTTTGAAGTGGCTTGTGGTCAGACTGTACCATCACCTTTTCTCTCCCAAACAGGTACTGGTTGAAATGCTCACAAGCAAAGACACTCTTTCTCAATCTGTGCATAGCATCATCCTTCAGTTTGTGTTAATGCCCTGGATACAAATTCAACTGGTTATCCTTGCTGCATGAGGGTTGCTCCAAGTCCTGTTTCACTGGCATCCCACTGCAGGGTGACCTCATCATTGACATCATAGTATCTTAGCACTGGCATTGTCACTAATTGTTTGATGTGAAAGTTGCTTCTTGTTCTGTGTCCCAGTTACATTGAACATCTTTTACAGTGAGCTTGTGTAGAGATTCACATTCTGATGACAGATTGGCAGTCCACGTATTGAACTAATTGGACTGAATTTCGATTCACTGATGTGCCAGGAGGTTCAACAATTGTTTGAAGACTTATAAAATTCACACTGATGAAGGGAATATTTAATCACATAAAACACAACATAAGGATCCAGCAGTTAATATTTTAATATAAGGTTTTAGAATAAAATGAGCATTTAAATAATGATATTTTCAAAATAAATGTTAAGCTAATAAGCCTGCCAATATTAAATTGTAAAACTCAAGGGCTGATTGTGTCAGTAAATTAACTAAAACATGAAATTCTGCTACAATGTAACTTGAATTTGGTATAGTTATGAAATCATGCATTGTTTAAAGGAACAAATAATATAATTTTGTATTTGGGAACTTGGGAATTCTGCCAAATGACTGGGTCCTCATCCAGCAGATGAACCAGTTTTGACTGCCCCATAAAACGTTGAATAAATTAAAATGATAGTTTTGTATTACTAAGCAACCAGGAAGCCATTTTGTTTGAGGAGCATGCTTCCGACAGTTGAATGAACAAATGGCAAACTACTATTTAAGGTGTCAAATTGTAATTTGATTTAAGAATGCTGTTATGAATAGATTGACAAGTTGAATATTAAATTAGATCATGTTAAGTTAATTGCTGGGTTGTATCTAAGATAACTAAATTGTATAATTGCTCAAGTTTCTGGCACAAAAATGGAGATCTGCGGAAAAGCTCAGTGGTACTGTTGTGTCATTGAGCCTATCTTGGATTTTCCCTTCGTCCAAAGTCTTTGTTTGTCTGTCTATTGTATGTTTTCATTTTGCATTTCTATGTTTTAATAAAATTAGTTTTAAAAATAAAATTTTATTACATTTTAAAAACAGTTTTGTTTACCTTTGCAAGAGTTTACCTATCAAAGTTGCTTTCTAAAGTAATCTGGCCATCGAAACAGAATTCCCCTTTACACGCACCAACAGGGCTTCTTCCCTGTGTGAGTGTGTTGATGGGCCAGGAGAGACACTGACTGTGAAAACCTGCTCACACACCTCACACCTGAATGGTTTCTCCCCAGTGAGAATCTGCTGGTGCTTCAGAAAATCAGGGGA